>NW_028277293.1:1717170-2060605 GCF_059751315.1 Micrasema longulum
AATTTTTTTGTAAAAGCATTCTCCTTGAATGCAATCATGGTAGATCGATTAATAAAACATTTATGCTCCTTACTTCTTTTTTACATATTAGATTGAAGATTTTAATATCTACGAACACGCACAACGCAAAGATCTATATTTCTTTGAAAACCTCTCGTAAATCGGTTAAGCCGTTTGGGAGGAGTTCAGTGACATCACTCGTACAGAGGAATTATACATATAAATATTGTATCATTATTCGGTAATAAATTTCATTACATTATAAATTTACATGCTTTTATAGTATTGTACATATTTTTACAGCGGCAAACGTGGATACTCTCCCAAGCCACTTCAAAAAAGACCAAAGTCTTTGAAATGGTGTGCTACTGGAAGATCTCCTGGGCGGATAGAGTCCGAAACGATGACGTTCTCCGACGGGTGAAAAAAGATAGAGAGGTACTGAAGACCTCGTGTCAGAGCGTTTGCTTACAATCCAAGAGGTCTCGGGTTCGATTCCCGACATGTAACGTTAGACTGATTATCTTACCTTCATGTAACAAAAATGATCAAGATACGCTGCGTTGGTGTACCAATGTAGTGACCTATGCACCGTTAAGTAAGGAAAGGAAATGATGATGATGACGACCTTAAACAAAAGAAAACTTGAGTAGGTACTTTTGACATGTAATGAGAGGCGAAAAATATTACAATATTTTGAGTTTGTTCTAATTTTTGTAGACAAGGACTGGATTCAACTCCCTGGGGAGCTGTTACTATTAACATAGTACAACAGAGATGAAGAACATTTTAGAGAAGGTAATATAGAAGTCTAGGCATCTACAGGGCTTATGACCTGTCATTGTCTGGTTTAATTGACCACTTAACACACTGTGTAACATTCACCATTCTGCCTATATTCCTTCAATTCTTTCGTCTGTTGGTGTTTGTGAAGTTAAAGAGCTGAAACCTTTATTTATGCGGGTGAGATTCATCCAGTTGAATTATTTCACCTACGAACTAGGCAACGTCTGAAAATCTTATTTTTTCCATTTCTATACTTCTTCATGGACCAGGTGGATTTATCAACAAAATATTTTGAGTTTGTCCAAATTTTTGTAGACAAGGACTGGATTCAACTCCCTGGGGAGATGTTAATATTAACATATTACAACAGATGAAAGAATTGAAGGAATATAGATGTTCAAATATAGGTAGAATGGTCAATGTTACACACTGTGTAAAGTGGCTACTTAAAACAACCAATGACAGGTCATAACACTGGGAAACATACAAGACGACGACATAATATTAGTCAAAAATGCTGACATACACAAATATAACACCAGACAACAACAACACTATCATATTGAAAAAGCAAAGACAAACACAGGACAGTCAAAAATACTACATAATGGACTTAAACACTACAACGACCTACCTTACTACTTAAAAACTTTTAATGGAGACAAATTTAAAATCAATCTGAAAAAGCACATGATGACTGAACTAACTAGACTAGACGAGACATAAAATGACCAGACAATATTAAATTTCTAAAGTAACCCTAACGGGTTTTTTTAAAATTGTAAATAAATAAAAAAAATAAAAAAAAGCCCTGTAGATGCCCCGCCCCGACTTCTATATTTATTTCTCTAAAATGTTCTTCATCTCTGTTGTAATATGAAAAATATTACATTTTCTGCATGGAAGGATTGAAGGAAGACGCAGTGCAGGCAGAAGGCGCATCTCTCGGCTAATGAACTTGCGTGTCTGGTTTCATTGCAGCACTCAGTCCTTGTTCAGGGTAGCTGTCAATAAAATGAGCATCGCTGAGATGATTTCAACTTCGATCGGAGAGAGGAAAGATAAGAAGAAGAAGAAGTTCTTTATGCTCTGTATTTTATTAATTTTACCTTTTTTTAAACATCAATGTTATTAACTAGCAATTATAGGACCTACGTATTGTCTTGTTATCCCATGAAAGGCTTAAATTTTAATTTCTTACCTGTCATGTAAAAGCCCTCTGGGCGTTTACATAATAGTAAATAAATAAAATAAATAAGTACCTCCTCCACGGGGCCAAGCTCCTATTTTGAGTTAGGATGAATAATAAACTAAATTGTCTTCTTTCATAAGATCACTGAATCAAATAGGCGAAACACATGGGCGAAGGTGTATATTTTAAATTCTGTAATGTCCTGCCGGTAAAACAACTTTGTGACTATAAATTAATTGTAGATCACTTTGTTGATCCGGAATATAAAAAAAGAGTTTCCTATACTCACAACGCTAGATTAAAAACTAAGGGCTCCCTGTTTGTTCCCCGAATTACAAATTACTTCGGAGAGCGAACATTAAATTGCGTTGTTCCAAGATTGTTCAATGATCTCCCACAAACCATCATTAGCAGTCATGGGATCATGTTGAGATTTTGCCAGTAGTGTCTTGATAATTTGATGTTCCTTTGTGATTTGGTATAGATACGTATTGTTTTTCTTCTGTTGCTTGAGTGCATGTTGTATAGGACCAATTATTCTAATGTTTCCTATATGTGTTTGGGTTTTGTGTCGTTGTTTGATTTGTTTGTATTACGACGTTCTTCTTCCTTTCCGAGGCGGGATCTGAAGCGTGCGGGCGGTCTCAATTTGGAACTAACACTGTATTCCTTCCCTGTCATACTGGGAAATTAGAAAAAGGTGATTGTGCTGACTATGTGTATTTGATTGATCACAAATTGACAATACTGCAGTGAGGGGTACAATAAAAGCTTTTAAAGTTTCTTTGTTTTGTTATTTCTGTGGTTTGATTGTAAAGAAATATTAAATTTCCGCTTAATTAATTTAAAATATATATATATTGAAATGCGAAACTGAAGAAAGACTCGAGTCTTTATGAACAATTTCGGGAAAGGCGTGGATGCTTTCATTGTAAACCATCATTAACATGAAAGATCTTCAAATGAAAAAAAAGTAACTGAAGAAATATCTTTTAGATACTTTATAGTGCCTGTTTAAAAATAAATTTGTAAAATATAAATAAAATAAATGTAATATAAACCTGTCATAAAAAAAAATGTGTCCCACTGAAAAGTCTTTAGACTTAGAGGGTAACAAATTCTTATATGTATTTTTAATTATCAAATAAACGCTGCTCTGCAGCACTGAAACTGAAATTTAATTATAAACACTCTCCCGCTTCCACTCTCACCAAGTCTACTATATACCATAGTGTTTTTCTACTTTCTTTTATAATAATTTTCTATGTACATACGTCCTTAAAAATGCCCATTGGGTGTATATATAAATAAAGAAATTAATTCATTAATAAATAAATAAAATATAGCACAACAAATATTACATAAAAGTACAAACATTTAAAAATAACATAAGTCACATCAATAAAAAAAGGAAAATTAAAGACAGACAGTTTATGTACATCATAGGAACTTAAACTTATTTCGCCCACCGCTTGCTTTGAGAATGATTTTTTTCCTAAAGCCCCCTAAAATGTTTACACTTACCATTTGTAGCGTATCTTAAAAACAGCTCTTGCCATTATTATTTTTTCCTCAGTTTTTAAAATAATGTTTTTTTCAGGTTTTTATAAACTAATTTTGAAGTTACCTTTTATAATTTTTTTTATAAACTGACAGCTAAATATAATTTAAACATTCATAATCCGACAGTAATTAATTGTCTCGCGAAAATCTTCAGTCGTTTATTACACGTGGAGGTGAAATTGAAGTTCATCTGAAAATGCATGTGAAAAATATCACAGATAATATATATAATATATTATAAACATTGGTTTCCAAAAAAGCAAAAATATGCCACAGTTAGAGGAAAAACGATTTTTTGGTAATTAGTTATTAAGTATCAGTTTACATAGATAACTGAGTAATATATTTTTATTTATTTAAATACATTAAAACACACCTTTAATTACTAGTTACCTATCATAAATTTTAATCAAGTGACATGCCTGTCCAAAGATATGAATGTTTTATTTTTTTCCAAAATTTTTCAAAATCAATTCGGAGTCAGAAGACGTTGTCTAATATTTATGAAACTGTTTAAGCAGTTAAAAGATGTCAAATAAAAACCTTTTTTTTTCGATAAACAAAACAAAAATCTCCATACACAGTAAACGCATTTAATTTTTAAAAAATCATCTGATGATGTACAGAAGCTCAAATCGTAAGTTGACTTCATCTTGTGTGATAAAAAGCATGTTAGAAAGTCAAAGTATTATTAGATTTTACCTAGTGAACCTCTGACAAAACAACATTTTCCCATTAGACTCCATTAAATAAAAGTTTTGGTTTTTCCCTAATCCTTTAAATAAATAATATTGCTTAATCCCAATTTCGGTCCAATAATAAACTTTCCTAATATAAAAATAATCTCTTTTGCAAACTAGTTACGAGTATAATCATATTATGTTGTCTGTCCCCAAATACAATACTTACCTGGGCCCGTATTACACAATGGGAAGTTAACATTTATCTTTAATTTGATCTGCCGAGCAAAATTAAGTTTAATAAAAAAAAAATATATGTACTATTTTTATTTGAAACATGTTTAGTTATAGATTACCTTCAAAGGTACTTAAAATTTTCATTCTTTTTTTAAGATTTATTTATTTTAACAAATAAATAACAAACATAATTGTATTTTTGCTCGAGGCTTGTCTGTGGGTTACATTACATATATTTTTTTACACAACATTATTGGTACGTGTACTTGTACAAATCTGGATTTTCTCCCAAGGGGAGTAGGTATATATTTTTATTTATATCCCTACAGAGATGAGGTAGATTTTTTTTTCAAATTCAGGAGCGGAATGGGGAATGTTGTAGTACTTAAAGTGGCCACTTAACCCAGCCAATGACAGGTCATAAGCCCTGTAAACGCTCGAATATCCATAATCCTGAATTTGAAAAAAAATTCTACCTCATCTCTGTAGGGATATAAATAAAAATATATATTTTTTTTAATTTATAAAAGGTACGTACATAGTTTAATAATAAATGAAGAATATAATATATTTTTTATGTGCACACTTAAGTTTTACTTGCTGTTTTTAATGAGTTTTTGACTATTTTTTTAAAATGTATTCAGGTTTTTTCCTCACGATTTTCAACGGGTATTAAATTAAACAGTTTTGGTACTACCTCTGTTCTATCTCCATAGTAGTTCTTCTGTCATGGCACCGTTTCAAACAGTTTCGTATAAAAATACCGATTTTACTTTATACCGTCTTGACATGTACCGATAAAGATAGCGTTTGTAATCGCGGCCCTGGTGTTCTCTCTAAAACCATCTCCCAAAAACCTTGTAAAATAAATACTTTAAAAATTGAAAATGTAGTAAACAATTTAGCGTTCCTAAAAATGCCTACTTAGGCAAAAGCGCTCATTGGTCAAATAAAAAAAGCTTAACAAAACCATGGAATTTTGCTAATATATTTATCAAAATTATTAAATATGGAATTTTTTTCAAAATATATCAACAAGAACATCAGTATTATTTAGTGAAAATAAGTCAATTATTTATGAATGAATGAATAAATTCATTTAAGAAATAAATGCTGCAATGTTTCCAGTGGGCTGATCTGAACTTAGTACAGTCAACCCTCCTATAACGCGGGATTCTTATAACGCGGTTTTAATATATCGCGTTTTTCGTACAAGACAACATTCCAACTACGTAAATGACTTAAAAAGCCTATCGATTGCTCCATATAAAGAGGTTTTGTAAAATTATAAAATAAAACGAAATTCGAAAACCAAGACTAAAATTTGGAAAGTGAATAGGATTTTTTTAAGGTTACGGACGTCATCAAAACTTAGCGGCTCTTACTACCTATGTAGTTATAAAATATACACTCATGATATACTCATGTGTCTGTGTCAATTCATTGCTCGTTCCAACACAGGATTTTTAGTCCCATGGTGTTGGGATTTATGTATCAAATAATGTACAATAAACTAATGCATGGAAATAAAATACGGCCTTTTTAATAAAGATTCTTATTTTTTACCTTTGGGGGTAGTCTTTACTATACTGAGGCATAAAGAATTAGGTATAGATAATATAGCGCTTGAATAAAAAAATATACTGCTCCATAATCATTACGGCGGCCTCCGTGGTGTAGTGGTCAAGACACTTGACTCACGCTCGGAAGGTTCTGGGTTCGATTCCCGGTGAGAACACAAAAATCAAAATGAATTTTTCTCAAGCCTGGGTGTTCTGTGATGTAATTCACCACTGTAATTGGGCCTACTGGCCTGTAGTGGTGCAAAAATAAATGAAAATTACGTCTAATATTTCAGTGTCAAGTATGTTGCTTCCTGCACGGTCTACACCCTAATGCGGTTGGGTGGCGGGGTAAGGCACTCTTTATACGTGGCAAGAGGGAGACAGATAGAGCAAGTGAATAGCGAGCTATTCCTCTCGCGACGTGATTGGTCGCCTAATTCACTCCCGCTATTGACCGGCCGGTGTAGTCCGTGCATATTTTCTGTGTATAAATAGGCCGCATAACCCCATAATAAATAAGTTTCAATCTACCACTAGTGTTTGAATCATCTCTCCGCTCTACTTTCCGTCGATACCAACTACTCCACAAGACTTTCGCCTGCCCTTTGGATTCGACTACTGGACTTCTCTTACTATGGATCTCGACTGCGCCGCTTTCTTTTGGATTCAAAAGTCCTCTTAAGGACTATAAGTCAAATCGGTTTTAATTGTAGTTTTAATGTTCCAAATCCAAATTTTCTGTTTTTATAAATATTCTTTTGTAATATTAGGTAGGTACCATAAGGTGGGAAAGAAAGGTAATTGGCCAGGAATAATATCGATAAATGCTGTTCTATACTAAACAGTATGTAATGCAAAACAAATCAATATGATTTATGTACAATTTCGTTATTTCTAAAATTCGCTTGGCGCGGTTTCTTAAATTGTGGTTTCCATATGACGCGGTACGAATTGATCGCGTTATAAGAGGGTTGACCGTAATGCGGTGTCCAGATCGCTGATGCGTAATTCGAAATTGCTTCTGACAAGTGAACAGAAAAAGGTTTAAATTCAATGTCTGAAAATTCGCGTGTTTTTCATTTGTCAAATTCTAGCTTTTATATTTATTGACTGTCAAGAAACATGAGATAAAAATACATTTTCGTCAATAACATTTTTTTAAACCTACCTAAAACACGATAAGTATATTTTACATAAGAGAGTTATGAATAATTATAATTATTACTTAACGTAGTGATAATAGTATAGATAATCCAAATTTATAATAAATTAGTAGGTACTCATGTTTTATTATTATTTTTTTTAATTTTTAAATTTTGTTTATTCAGAAAAACAACAATAATACAAAAAAATATACGCAACATAATAAAAAAAAAAAAATAAAGCCAAATCAGTTTTTCACATTAATACAATTATAAAAATCAAGATCAGTTAGATATATACATGTAGAAGTGCATGTGTGGGAGATTTTGTGTGTGAGGATGCGTGGGTAAGTGAGTGGAGTGTGGTTTTGGTAGATATGTGAAAATGTGTGTGAGTGTATATGGGTTTGATGGTGGGTTTATGGAAAAGTTGAGTGTGTGTTCGATATGAGTGAATCTCTTCAATCCGTGCCTTATGTCTGAGGATGGTGATTACGCCAGGCATGGCTCGTCTGTGTACAGTCTCCCTCCATCTGGAACGGTCTTGTGCTCTTCTATAGGCATTCGTCAGTGATGATTCTGATAACTCAGTGACTGTACCGCTCCATCTTGTCGGTTGACGTCCACGCGACCTTGTCCCTTCGACACTTCCCAGGAGAATAGTTTTCTCCAAACTATCAGAATCTCCCCTGGAAATATGCCCAAAGAACTGCAGGATTCTTTTCTCGCACATGGATATCATGATTGAATAGAAACATCTTAAATTTGTAATGTAAAAATTTTTTATTTTATAAAGTAAGTTTTTTTTTCAAATAATAGTTTTTTAATTCTTATTTCGAAGGTGGGTTTACTGCAGTTTCATATATCTATGCTGTTGAAAAATACATTATAAAAATACGCGCCGAGCGAATCAGAGGAGAGTTCTGTGCATAGTTGGTGGGAACTTTAGGTACATGGAAAAGAGATAGAAAAAGATTCGTGTGACGGGTGCGGTAGCCAGGTACATTAATTATTATTCAAAATATCTGCCTTAACCCTTGAAGCGGTTGTGTCCGTTTTAACTTACAACGGGCTCAACCGTTTTAAGTGACAACTACAAAATCTATAATAATTATTAACACGAACTAGATGTAACGATGTGGCTAAAGTGATAAAGAAGAACGATGCTTTATTTTTTGCTCAAACAAATGATGTCGCGTAGCCCGTGACTGGTTGTTTTGAATATTGACAAGTTAGAACTTGACGCCGCGCCGGCTCGAGTAATTTGCCAATTAAAACAATAGGGAAAGATTAGCTAACTCCAATCTGCATCATTTTCAAATAAAAGCAAGTTTGTTTTATATGTATGTATGTAGTTTATTTAATCTGTGTAAAGCATTTTTCTTGAAATTAGAATAAAAATATCGGATGACACTGCCGATTTCTGTGAATAAACGGATCTTTTTGTTTGTCCCAAAAAATCGTACATTGCCGAAAAGTACGGGAAGTATGTAGTTATTTGTGTATACACTTATAGGTTATAATTGAATTTAAATACTCACGGACCAATGATCCGTGGTTCGAATCCTACTCTACTACAACTTTATTTCCATTTTCTAATAGTGAGTTATTTACAAGTCGTTGAAAATGACCCTAAAAATTAAAAATTTAGGTAAATCACAAGAACGCAAATATTTCTTTAAAAAAAAAAGTTTTTTAATCTTTAAAAGAACTAAGAAATAATCCCATAAATAAAAAATATGAAAATTACAACAAATATAAAAATATGTTAAAATGCATTGATCAGAAAGGGGGAGATTAAAATAAAAAATGTTCCATAATTTCATTGGTTGTCATAACAAGGATGAAAATAGTATGTACTTAGTTAGGCAGACTACAAACAATTCGAGTATGGAAATTTTTATGTAGATAAACCATTTCTATTATTTTTTTAATTTTCATGAACTTGTTAGGCTACACCCTATTTTAAGTCATAATAATTAACAGGGAAAAAATAGGGTACATTAAAAGAAATAATTACATATTATACAAAAACAATATTGAGATTAAAAATCCAAAAAATAATATTAAATGTTTTTTAAATGAATGAAAAATATTTATATGAGATTCTGGTTCAAATCCATACACAGATTCGTATTCTGCATTGGTCTGGACGCCGGGAATTTTTTTTTTATGCGGTAATTCAACAAAAATACAGGCTAAAAAACATACAATTTGACGATATTCATCGATATATTTTCTCATTCATATATAGATTTAATTATAGAATTACACAAAATAGATATAATTACAATTGATGATTTTTTTTCTTAATATTTTTTTTATTTCTTATACAGTGTACCGTACAATGTAAAATAAATTGTACGTGTACGTGTATACTTATTAACTAAGATTTACTCAACTTTGTAGACAAATTCTCCGCCGATGACAGATCATAAGCTATGTAAGTGCCTAGACTTACATATGCTCAACAGCTTCATCTCTGCTCAAAAAATTCCTCAGATTAATAAAATTATTTTTTATAATTTTCTAATATCTTGTTGGTACACGGGCGTTTTTTTTTTTAAAGACTCTAGTAACGAAAAGGTTAGGTGTATTTTGATAAGCTTCGAGCAAACATTCATTTGAATAAGGCTCTTTTGTGAATGTCTTCAAAGCCGGAGCTTTTTCTATGCACCTATCGGCGTATCTAAACCAGGAGCGGCAAACCACGCCCCGCGGGCCAACTCCGGCCCGCCGTGTATTTTTAACGCGGCCTACGAATTACAAAAAGTCGAATTCATCATCGTAATCATTTCGTCTTCAGCGACAAGTGGTTCATAGGGCAATGTATGGAAAATGCAATTACCGAGTATCTTGATCATTATAAATGTATGTCTATTAAATTCACAAAAAAAAATCGTTTTCAATTATTCAATCGACAACACAATTTTAATGAACGTCGAGACGATTCGAGATCTTGGGATACTTTTTGATAATAAACTTAAATTCAACCATCACATTGACCACATTTCAAAGGAAACGTCCAAAATCTGTGGATTTATTTTGCGAATATCTAAGCCATTCATAAGCCCGAAAATTGCAATTACATTGTATAAATCATTTGTTCGTAGTTTGCTTGAATTTAATTCTATAATATGGTCTCCTAATTATAATATTAATATAACGCGGATTGAATCGGTGAAACTTAAATTTAAAAAATCGTTCATATTAATATTATTATAAAATTAATATTTAGAATCGGATCAAATACTTTCATAATCAACTATTATGATCGTCTAGAGTACTTTCATATCTTTAGTTTAGAATTCAGAAGGATTTTGGCTGGTTTGATATTCTTGCTTAAATTGATATCTAACTGTATAGATGCCCATGATATCCTTGCTGAGATAAACCTTAATGTACCTAGCCATAACTTGCGTACCAATCCTGTCTTTGCTGTGGGAAATTATAAAACTAACATCGGATTCTTTTCCCCTAAGAACGGTGAACGAAATCTCACTAAACGGTACTGTCGATGTGTTCCTACAGCAAGGACAAGCAAGCGGTGTTGTCACTCCTGATTCGCGATGACACACTTGCCATGTCCGCCTAGATTATGCCATAATTATTCCTTTGTAAATTTAAAATTCTTTAGATTAAGGTGTTACTTTATAATAAATACGCAGTAATTCCAATCTGTTAGGGATTTCACAAGGCTTAAAAAAAAATTAAAAAATATTTGTCGATAAAGATAAAGTTCCCTGATTGGACCCTACCAGAAATCGAACCTGGAACCTCAGGCGTGCTGGATGGATAGTCAAATTACTGTGCGATTTAACAATCGCAATGCATATCTACCATATTTTGAATTTCATTAAGTAATGCAGAAGAGGGATATCATTTAATTAAATAAAATCTCTCTTGTTATATGGCTGTGAGACTTGGACTCTGAAAGTGAACTCTATGAACAGGCTGAAAGCTTTTGAGATATCTTTGACTAACTAACTCAAAAATCTTAAGTCGATCTAGAACTAACAGAGAACTCTTAGCCACCATAAAATTTTGTAAAATTTCGTATCTGGGGCTTATGTGTGGAGAAAAGTACCACTTGCTCCATTTAATTTTAAAGGGCAAGATTGAGGGTCATAGAAGGGCTGGAGAAAACAGATGTCTTGGCTGCAAAATATATGAGACTGGACGGAGGGCTGCGAAGCAGATTTTCCAGGGAGCACAGGACAAAGTGATTGGCAACGTTGGAGATACCTGACAGGACACTAAGAGAAGAAAAAAAGTAATGCAGTTTTTATTTTTTTGCTTTTTTAAAGGGTGGGTACTTCATACTTTTTTTTTTAAATAAAACTTTTGTGAACATAATATGTAAAAGGTTGCTATTTTTTTTGCAATCAATTTTATTAATATAAATAACTTATACTCGTATGTAGGTCTAGTGAACTATCACAAAAAAGGAATTACACTTTTCATTTGTAGGGAGGGATTATTATTATGTTATTTGGTATAATAATGATAATTAGATTAATTAGATAAATTGCGTTTTTTTTATTATTATTATGTTAACTTTGTTAAATAACTAATTTAAGGCATGTTTCACATTTCGTAAAATATTTCCCTCGGCACGCGACACCCCAGTGAGGAAACATTATCCTATATAAAAAAAGAATACAAACATTGTAAAAGTATAAATAAATATGTGGCTACCGTGGTGTAAAGGTTAGGGCTTTGCCTTACACACGAAGTGTTCCGGGATCGGCTCCTGGTGAGATCGCAATAATTAAATATAAATTTTCTCAAGCACGCATGTTCTTCAATTCATCTCTGTAATTGGCTAGTATTACAATGGGAAATTAACATTGCTTTTCAATTTTATTTACAAAGAAAAAATAAATTTTATGCAAGAAAAAAATAATATGTGTGCAATTTATACATGTTCAAATACAGGTTACCGATGAATATACTTTACACACACATTTTCGTACATAAATATACATTTTACTTTATACTGTCTCGATGTGCGCCGATGAAGACAGCGTTTGTAATCGCGGCACTGGTCAATTCACTGCTAATGACGGCGGGCGATTGATTTACAAACTTTAAGAGGAAATGCGGTTAAACTTTTCTTCATATAAACGTATTTTTATATGTTCTCTCTGGATTATAGCACTAGAGTAAAGATTTTTTACACACTATAGATATTAATCTTTGGCGTGTCCTTATCGTTTCGTTTTTGTATCGATTGTTTATTATAGGAACTAGAGCTGTCTTTGGACGTGCGGTATACTAATATAATGAACTTTTATCGAAAAACGCACAGAAAAAATCGCTATATTAGTATGGAAAGTTAAAGTATATATCGCACCTTTATGACGTAAACGACTTAATTTAAAAAAATCAATCATGTTTTTGGTAAATTGCAAAAGGAGAATGTAAATTGTGGCACCTTCGTATTATTTCGTCAATTGTTTCGTATTTTTCGAAGTAAGCACCAAATTTTGAGTAAAAATCATACCGAAGGCTTTTAGCTATGAATCTATGGGAAAAAAGCGTACCAAAAATAAATTATTATTTGTTTAAACAAGACATTTATTTAATGAGTCATTATTAGTTTGAAAAAAAAACAAACAAAAGCACTTTGATAAATAAGATAATGACATAATTTTTATTAGGTCAGATTAGATCACCCGACATTTATTTTAATATTTTAACGAAATATCATAAACATCACACAAATCGATAATTTAAATAATAAAATTACATTAACTTAAATAAGTCTCTAAGATTATCGGTAACTCAGAACGAAACAATCACAAAAATGAATTAGTCATTTTAATATTTTTAAAAAAAAGTAAATATTCCATTTGTATCGGAATAAAATCGACTCAACCGGCTTTCGGTCACTATATGTTTGTCTGCGTTGCGTCCTTCACACAGCAATATAAACATTACTGCGTCGCTTCCGTACTGACACGGAATCTAAATTCTCTGAGTATAAAGAGACCGATGTAACGGTTTTGTCCTATTACCACCCGAATGTTCCGTTTTTTTTAAACTCAGAAAGATGGATAGTGCTCATTGAAGTCGTTTTATGATCTTAACTCATGTTAAGCCCTTTTTGTTTTCGTCCTAGAGGTCATCGGTAACCTGTTATTTAACGTGTTTTTAAAAAATGTTTGTATATAACGTTTTTTATGCAGAAAACTTAATTTTACTTTTTAGGTCAAATTGAACAAAACTGTTAACTTACCACTGCAATACGGGTCCTGGTCTGTTTACTTTATTTTTG
This sequence comes from Micrasema longulum, assembly GCF_059751315.1. Lineage (NCBI taxonomy): Eukaryota > Metazoa > Arthropoda > Insecta > Trichoptera > Brachycentridae > Micrasema > Micrasema longulum. The sequence goes on from NW_028277293.1 coordinate 1,730,616, forward strand.
CAATCTGACCATTTTTAAAAAAAGTTTTCAGACCCCTAAGCCATTCATTGAAACGGTCGCATCTTTCGACTGAAAAGATTCTATTTATCAATTTCTTTATTTACCAGACGTTCGATGAAAAAGAACTCCGCAAATAAAGACTTATATTATAAATAAATCCTCCCCTAATGTTACCCTAGGGGTTGAAATTCTGTCATGTCTACAAACATTTAGACAAACTCATGGTATTATAACCAAACGAACTGGTTCAAGAAGAAGTATAACAAATTGGAAAATGATGTAATAACTCATATTTACATAAAAGTAATCTCAATTATCATTTTAATTTTGTTTTTGTATTATTTTTTATTGAATTCAATGATTACTATTTTGAATATTTGATTATGTGTGTAACTAAATTTGCCTAATTTATATTTCAATATTTATATCTGATTATTTTTTTACGTTGTCTTCTTTGGAATTTTATTATTTATAATTTGTTTTTCTAGATTGTTATTACATCACATGTTATTTTTTTTTTTTTTAAAGAAATAACTCGTTACGCCTGTATTTTGAGGCTTGTCAGCAGGTAGGATAGAGGGGATATGAAAGGAGGTATTGAAAAATACATTACTACACCCAGACCAATTGAGAAAAAAATCTTTCTTGGATTTTTGTCTTGCAACTGGCGGGAATCGAACCGGCGACGCCAGTTTCACAGTTGGCCATCTAACCAACTGCGCCATGGTGCCTGTAATTTTAATCATTTGACTATATGTTTTTATTGTTAATTAATATGGTTTAACACGGACACGGTCAAAAGCCTTAACAAATATGTAAACAAGTGTAATTTTGAATGAATAAATTGTTTTAATTTATAGTATTTTAACTGTCCTTTTATTTGTATTAACTTATTAATATTTATATAGTTCTTAGATTAACATTTGTATGTAGTCTAATACAATATTAGAAATACAATATTTACATCTACATATACTTATTCTAATATTATTTATCACTATTGCACACTTATTGTCCTAATTGATAATATTTAAACGGTATTATTGTAATATTAACTTACGGATATTCACTACTTAAAAAATATCCAACCTTGTGTTTTTACATAATATACTATTTACATTTAATTTAAAATAGTATGTATTCACACTTCTCTCATTTGTTTACTTTTTCTGTCATTTCTTCAAACAACTTTATTTCCATTTATTTCATATAAAATACATTGTAATTTTTACCACATAAGAGTTTAATATAAAATAACACAACTATTTTAGTTTCAGGCATTCTGAATAACCCATCATAAGGTGTAAATATAAACTAAACTTAATTACATACACATATTAGTACATAGGTGCTGATAGGGTCGGGTGGAAGGGGCAAGGCAATGTCAGGTGGAGGGGGTGGGGTTTTCTTAATTATTGGGAATATTGATAGCAGGGTGAAAAATTTTGGAATATAATATTATTAATCAAAGTTTTGTCTGAATGTATTTTGTAATATGATACTGTAATGTATATTCTGTCTCAAATTATTCATTATGTTGAAAAAACGATTTCTTACGTGGATGCGGGGCGAGAAATGGCGAGGAGCGAAGCCCTAGGGCTTCGACGATATTATTTAGCGGAGTGGACTGTATTTCATTTTAATAAAAAGTGAGTAGCCTCGATATGCGGTATGCAGTGTCAAATGATCACACCCCCAACAAATAAGATGGATGAAGGCAGATTACCTTATCTTTCTACGACACGAGGTCTTAATGTGGCGGATGATCAAAGGATACTGAGGTAGGGAGTGAACAGTGGTTGTGGGTACAAAGGATGTAGAAGTTGTGATAATACTTGAACAATGCATACCCACATAATTTCCCACCACCTTATAGTACCTTTACTTGTGACAGAGTCTAAAAGTTTTATTTTATGTGAATGAAGAGAATGATTTGTATCCATAATATGGTTTGCTAGTAATCTGTGTTTACATTTTTATTTAGTTTATATTTACACCTGATGATGGGTAATTCAGAATACCTGAAACTAAAATAGTTGTGTTATTATATATTTAACTCTTATGTGGTAAAAATCACAAGGTGTTTTATTTTAAATAAATTGAATATTTTTCGACAAAGTAAATGCTGAAACAATAAATAATAAAACTGTATTCCCTTGTACTCGTACATCAGGCAGTTCTGGGTCATTGCTATTGATCTCTTTTCCAGTCTTATATTTTTAGATCTTCTTGTTGCACAGTTATGAAAAAACTTATTATTTTTTAGTTTATTTTGGAAATATCTCGGCACAATTTCTTTGATAATTAAGTTAATTTCATTAACAACATTGAATTTGATTCTCTGATATAATATCTAGGGGTTGGAGAAGCCAACTGGTCCAAGAAGAAGTTTAAAAATAGAAAAATTGTTTTCAGGCGTTGCCTAGTATGTGAAATAATTCAGTCTGATGAATCTCTTCACAACAATAAAGGCTTCAGCTCTTCAACATCACTTAAATCAACAAATGGAAGAACTGAAGAAATATGGATGTTCAAACATAGGCAAAATGGTGAATGTTACACAGTGTGTAAAGTGGCCACTTAAACCAGCCAATGACAGGTCATAAGCCCTGTAAATGCCTAGACTTCCGTATTCCCTTATTTTAAGTATTCTCCATCCCTTTTGTAATTTGTTAAGTTGAATTATGTTCTTGATTTTCTTTAACTTCACTAAAATCAACGGACGGAGGAATCGAAGAAATATGGATGTTCAAACATAGGCAGAATGTTGAATGTTCATTATTACCTTTCCGCACCTAATGGTGCATAGGGCACTGCATTAGTGCACCAATCGCAGCGTGTCTATGTCTAGTAAAAAGAGAACCCTTTTAATACCCTGTCATCGCTCTAATTTTCTTGCCTCCTCTTTCACAGTAATAGCCGCTCGATTGTGGAATAATCAATAATTACTCACTAATGTTAGAAACGCCCCTTCTTTATTTACATTTAAATCAAGATTGGAATGTCGCTATCTTAATATTTAAATTGTTCCTTTATCCTTTTTCTTTCCTTCCCATCCCCTAACCATCCCATCTAACTTCAGAAGAATCAAAACCTTGCCCACCACATACTGCACACCACATCTGAGTTCTTCATTCTCCTTAGTGGTGCTCACATACCAGGAAAAATTGCTCATTGTCGAATAAGAAAAGGCGCCCGAGGGGCTCTCTGTAATCTGGTAGCCTTGAGATCTTTGTGCTGAAAGAAGTTAATCCAGAAATACATAATATATACTTAATGGAATTGAGGAAAAGAGGGAAGTGGGTCGCACCGATTGGTATCAAATTGATTGGATATAATCAATTCATGTATATTCTATTAACGTATAGTCTCCAGAATCTATCTACTTTGCCTTGGGTATCACAAGTCCGTCTAATTTCTTGACCCCGGATTCTATCCCTTAGAATTTCCTCTGCGATTGCCTTTGTACTGACGTTTTGAGCATTTATTTAGTTTTTATTTTATGCATATTTTGTGCTAACCGTATTGCATACACCATAATTGGTCTGATAAACGTTTTGTATATTCGAATTATGTTTTTAATCCGCATGCGTATATCGTACCATACGACATTTCTTGGGCATCCGGGGGTGCTATTTTGAACCCCTCTCGCGGCACGAGAAAACCATTTTCTCGTGCATTTTCAATTCAATGCATTCATTTGAAATAATACATATATATATATATATATAGTTGGATAATTTATATAGCGCCATTTTTGTGAAAATCATCTCAAGGGCGCTGTACAATTAATAAATATCCCAGTACGTCTTGCAGCTACAGAGCGCATGGACGGTTGGGATTCTAGTTCCTCGTTTTCAATTAAGATCAATAAAAAATTATAACAGATAGGAGCTAGATTACAGGACGTCTTGCAGCTACAGAGCGCATAGACAGTTATAAATTTAGCCCCCATTTACACATTTTAAAAATTGACAAATAGATTTAGTGTATTAATGATACTAAAAAAAATTTAAAATAATATGAATAGAAAAAAGGAGTAAGATTACAACACGTCTTGCAGCTACTAAGCGCATAGACGATTGGAATTCTAGACCCCATTTATAAAATTTAGGTATTTTTAAGTTGGTATATGAAAGCTAGATAACCAATCATCGTGCAGCTACAAAGCGCATGGACGAGTGGAATTCTAGCAAAGTTAGAATGATATCAATAAATTTATAAAAAATAGAACATAGTAGTAAGTTTGTCAAGTGTTCATGCCAAGAACTAAGCAATAAAAAACTAAATAAATAAAGCACTGTATCAACTCCATGGTTAACAAAGGGAGATAGATGTCCGAAGAGAATCTTTTGTAGACAGTAGGTAGATATCGTCACCATGTGGTCCACTAGGCTGCTGGAGAATTTCTGGAAACGCACGTGTGTAGACTGGCATACATTACAAACTAAAAATTAAAGACGTACATTTTATAAAAAAACAAAAATAGATAATGAGACTATTGTCAAATTAGTAGGAGAATCCTGCTCCGGAAAACCCCTTCGGATACATGGAACAGATCAACATCCAGAGCGATGTTGTTCAGCATAGCGGTAGCCCTTCCAACGGCAGGGTGGTCCTGTATATCGGAATATGAAACAATCTGTGCTGACGCTGTTTTAGGTAATTATCAGGAACATACAAACCAATGCTTTTCATAATCTCAGGATTATCGATCAATACTATACTATAATTTCTTCTCTAAAATGTTCTGCACCTCTGTTGTAATATGTTTATATTAACAGGAGGGATCAAATAAGTAAAGCCATGGCAGCATCTGGAGTGGTATTCCAAACGCTCTTGCGGTCGTAGTATCTCGCGTATTTAGATACAAAAAAACGAAGTTCTGTGATATCTTTAAGCCTGCATGCATTTGGACATACTCAAAACATTGTTGAATTAACTACCTGGTAAAATAAGAAGTAAAAAAAAATGAAAATTGTTCTCAGGCGTTGCCTAGTAGGTGAATTGGTTCAGCCGGATGAATTTCACCCACATGATAAAGGTTTCAGCTCTTTTACTTCACAAAAGTCAACAGATGGAAGAGTTGAGGAAATGTGAATGTTCAAACATAGGCAGAACGGTGAATGTTACACACATTGTAACGTGGCCGCATAAACCAGCCAATGACAGGTCATAAGCCCTGTAAACGCCAAGACTTTCATGTTCCCTTTTCCAAATATTTTCCAACAATAAACAATTCAACATAAAATTGAGATCTAAATCATTATCATTTTACTCATCATCATCATTCTCCATTCCACACTCAGTGGTGCGTAGGGAACTCCATTGGTAAACCAAACGAGCGTAGTTCGGTCATCCGTTACATAGGCTTCGGGCGTCAGTCTTCGAATAATGAAGTACTGCAGTTCAAAAAACTTTTGAAATAAATATTTTATGTCTACCCAGCCAGGAATCAAACCCAGAACGTCAAGAATATTAGGCTACCGCGTTAACCACTACACAACAAACCGGACTTTTTTTATGAGTTTTTTTATTTATTTTTGAGACCACACATTGTAACGTGGCCGCATAAACCAGCCAATGACAGCTCAAAAACCCTGTAGATGCCTAGACGTCTATATTCCATTCTCTAAAATGTTCTCCATCTCTGTTGTCATTTCTATATTTTTAAACTTATTGTTTGCTAACTGAGATAGATATGTTCTAATAATCGCCATTGCCACTAAAGTTGCATCGTCTGCGTAGCAGGTAATTTTAACGGCTTTATCTTCCTTTGTTCTAGATTAACCACTTCCTCTGTTCTTGAAAGCGTTTTTGTAAATTTTTTTTTTTGTTTTAGAAAAGGTTTTTGGCTCATATATCGTTGTGTTCTGTTTAATTGGTGTTGAACTTGCCTTGTTTCTTTGTTGTTTTCTTTGTTTCTTTATTGATCTTTTATTGTTTATATTATTTAAGTCCTGAATTGAGTTAAAGTTACCTTTGGGCCCCATTACAATGGGAAATTAACAGAGCTATATTTAACTAAAAAAAATAATATCGTCATTAGTAACATGTTATTTAACATGTTTAGGAAAAAAAATATTGGCACATTCTATTTTTCTCACAAAAAATTGATTTTACTTTACAAAGTAAAATTAAGTTTTCAATTATAATCGATTTTATCTACAGATAAAATTTAAGACAACTGTTAACTTCTTAAAGTATACTATCAGGGCCTTGGGGATGTTAATTATATGCATTTTACTTTAAAATTTACCTTGCATGATATGATTTATAAATAAAATTAAAAAATTACAGAATTTGCCGAAAAGATTACAAAATTTTAAAAAAGCCACTGTCACAAAAAACAAGAGGTAGAAGAACGAAAAAATATGAATGTTCAAACATAAAGAAGGGTGAATGTTACATAATATGTAAAGTGGCCGCTTAAAACAGCCAATGACAGGCGTAAGCTCTGTAGAAGCCTAGTTTTCCGTATTAATTTCCCTAAAATATTTCCATCTCTGTTGTAATATGATAAAATCCAACATGGCTATGATCACAGTACCAAATAAAAAAATGAATATCAGACTCCCACTTAGAAAAAAGACTCAAAGTTTCAAACTTCAATTTTATGTAGGGCAGTAAATAAAAGTAAATATTATGACATGGGAAAAAAGATTTGTGATTTTTTTTTATTTACTTTTTAAAAAATATGAAAATTCAAACAGAAGGTTAATAAATATGTGTTAAACAACTTATAAATCAAATATACATTATTATTATTGGCGGTCTCCGTGGTGAAGTGGTTCAGACACTTGACTCACACATGAAAGGTATTAGGTTACATTACTAATAAGAATACATTTTTTTTTTTTAAAACAAAGAAAATTTAAAAAAATTATTAAATGTTACTTTTCTCAAGCCTGGGTGTACGTGCTGTAATTCACCACTGTAATTGGGCCTCAAGATCTGTTGTGGTGCAAAATATATATTAAAGCACACATAAGAACATGTACATTTCAAAATTTAAAAAAAAACAATAATACGTCAGTTTTAATTACCCTCTAGGGGGTGAAATTCAGTCCATATCTAAAATTTGGACAAACTCGCAATACACTTTGAAAGTTGAGAGATAAAATTAATTGAGTAACTACTTTATACTTGCGGTAGTTTCTTCGTGTTCACCTGTAGATTAAAACCCCAAGGATAAACATTCTAGGAAGGGGATTATTTTGAATTTTCTGTGAGAAGCACCACCTGAATGATACGAGGGGCGTTCAATATGTTCTCGATATGAGCACGAAGGAAAATACTTAGACAATTTGTCAACAATGTTTTTAGATAATGTTTGTAGATGGGCTGTATTTCCTCCCTGGGGCAGTTTTTTAGATCTAAATTTGTTGCAACAAAAAGGGAAAATATTTTTAAGAAGGAGATATGAAAGTATAACTACTGATACAAGAAGAAGTATAAAAATTGGCAAACTGTTTTCAGGCGTTACCTAGATGAATTTCGTCCACACAATAAAGGTTTAGCTTTTTTACTTTAAAAAAGTCAACATTGACCACTTACCGGATCCATTTTAAAGATCTTGTGGCCTATTTTCAGATCCGCACATACTACTACTACTACTACCATCACGCCGTTTCTCGTCACGTCTTCCTTGGTCGTCCTCGTCTCGCGTTACCGTTTATTTTCGCCATATATCGCACATCCGTGCATTGCAAAACCAAATTTGTTTTTAGCTTAAATGAACGATTATTTTTTTATTTTATTTTATTCTTTGTTTACAAAAGATTCGCGTTTTTTTAGAACTCATTTTTACTACTTCCAATGCCCCTATAGCTGCCAGAGCAACGTAAGTACATATAGTCGATTTGTCTATCAATCTCAATCTAATATCCCCAATTCTCACGGCGATAGGGTATGTTAGTTTATTAGCTTGTTTGTAAACTGGAAGAAACAAGTACAATCGGAAGAACCAGAAACCGTCACCACCTCTCTATAAATCTCACAAAAGTCAACAGATGGAAGAATTGAGGACATGTGGATGTTTGAATATAGGCAGAATGCTGAATGTTACACATTGTGTAAAACGGCCGCTTAAACCAGCCAATGACAGGTTATAAGCCGTGTAAATGCCTTTTTTTTCACAGTCTCAATTCTGGGGATTGGTTTGCAGCAAAGTCCTGCATCTCATCTTCCATTGGTCTCTATTTTCTGCAGCCCTCTTCAGCTCGACTATGAGGCGCAGTTTTAATCTTCGCACACTTGCTCCAAATATTCCCGTCGTGGGCGCCCTCTATAATGTGTCCCCTCAGCCATTCCCTCTATGATGTCGTGCAGGAGACCCTAGATGCCTAGACTTCCATATTTCCTCCTCGAAAATGTTTCTCCACTCTGTTGCAAAAAAATTAACAATTAAGTATTTAATTTTTATATGCAGTTCATTCTAATATCTTTGCACTTCATACATCTTGCAATGACTTTGTTAAATTTTATTTTTATTTTTAATATTCCTGTTTGCTGTCAAAATGCCATCTAATGGATTAATGAACTCCAACTGATTGGCCATCCAGCTGGTGATTGTCTTTTGTGCTATCTCTGCCTCTCTTGTATTCACTGAATCACTTTTAGACTAAGGTTTTATCCTTGCTTGGTAAGGAATTTTATGATGGCGTGGAACTCGGGTTAGTTCAACTTCTTCTTCTTCAACAAAAGTCTTCGAGTAATCATATTATGACAGGCGTTTGCCGCATTTAAAAGGCATTTTACGATTAAGACAGACGCACGGCTGGCATTGTTTTCAGAAAGGCATTCTCATTGGGTCATCTTAGATGTTATTCAAGTACCGGTAAGTTTTTGAGTTTGCGACAACAGTAGCTTCCTTTTCTCACTGCTCATGGCCTTTGGAGTTCATGGCGTTTGAGTAAAGGATAATAAATCTACCAATTGATTTGATCTACCGCTTTTAAAGTAAAGCAGGCGTTTTTCTAAAAATCGGGCATTTTAGGCACCCTAAACAGTAATACCATCATTTCGAAACGGTAACCGTAGGTATGACTGGCTTGTTACCGGCTACACAAACACTAATGATCCAATTATGAAACTCAGTATTCTATTACTAATGAGTGCAAAAGGGTGAGATAGTTAGGTATTCATTCATAGCTTTACTCACATAAATATTACGAGAATATATTGAATAACCCTCGTACCAAACTTCAAAAGGTACAAGGGATGATCGAATTTACAAATAATATCATAAACTAAAAGCACTCTGACTTATTTTGGTGAAAAATAAACTTCATTTAAAAAATACACAAAGTAAATACTTTTTTCAGTATTTTTTACTAAATAGATGATTATTGTTTCAAGAGTCTCTTGATCTAGTGGTTAGCGCATTTGCCTACCATGCAAGAGGTGTCCGTTTAAAATAATTTCAACAAGTTCAATATAAAGCGCTTATTTCAAAACCATTTTTTATATAATATTTAATGCTATCTGAACTGGCATCTGAAGCGTAAGGGCGCGTCCAGAGTGCGGGCCTAGCGCGGTGACGACAGCGGGCGCAAAATCTCAAGCGTATGAAAAGGCCGCTAGTGGCCATCGTGCCAAGCCTGTGGCGGGCGCAATAAGCGAGTGTTCGAGCCCTAAAAGCCAGCGATTTTACCATACTTTTCTAATCGCTCGTTGCGGTCGCGCCCGCAGGCTAAGACCGACACATAAAATTGTATTATTTATTCTAACTTGACACGGGAATCCACTGTTGATTAGTTGCCTTCTTTTGCAACTCAATTTAAGCAATACTTTTAAATATTATGCACTGGAACCGGTTTTAACATGGTATTAAAATAACGAGGTCCAAAAAGGAAATTTTAACATTGATTTGACAATACGTAACAGCAATATATTTATACTATTCGTTATTGGAATGCCCTACATAGCTCTTTTACTTACTTGGCGTATAACAGTTATGATAATGATAGTGAATCAATGTATTCGGGAGGAGCATGATGAAGAGAGGGAATTTTATTTCCAATGGAACGGAGCACCTCCACACTATCATCGTAATGTAAGAGTTTATTATCTTGATGAGAATCTTTCAAAAATATGGCTTGGATGAAGTGGTTCCATAGAATGTTCTTCCCGTTCCCCAGACCTGACACGGGACTGTTTTGTCAGGATACCTTACCGATAAATCTACGTCAGAAAATCGACGACACTGGAAGATTTAAAAGCCGCCATTAACTAAGCATAGGCCACAATACCAATGAGAAAAGTTTATTAATATTTTTATTTTTTTTATTTATTTATTTATTATACGGCACAAATGCCTTTTATAATATTAAATATAACAATATAATCAGTTAGTTACATATAAAAAAAAACAAAATTAAAACATGGGTATAAAAAGAAAAATAACAAGAAATATATTTACATGTACATATGTATGTCAGAAAACAAAAGATATAAAAAAAGTCGGTTTTACGAATATAAAATTAGTTAACAGCAGATCGTTAGCATAAGAAGTAGCTTTTGCAAATAATTCGTTAATCTTTACTATGGAACATCATAAAATATTTATAAAGAAATGCTTAATTTATGTGGTGAAGTGGTAATTAAATTTTTAAAAGTACACAAAAAATTATTTCGCGGTATGGCTTTTAAAACCGTGTGTAATAAGTGTGAAAATTTAACCTATAATGTGAAAGAGGGCCTCGTAATGCAGTTGTCAGCGCGTTTGGCTACCATGCAAGAGGTCTCGGGTTCGATTCCCGATATGGTTGACATGAAATAATTATATTAAAAGGTTTTTGTTACACCAGAATATTTAATAGTCCCTGGACTGGTACCTGAAGCATAAGACTGATCATCTTACCTTCAAGTAACAAAAAGATCAAGATACGCTGCGATTGGTGTACCAATGCAGTGCTTTATGCACCATTAGGTGTGGAAAGGGAATGATGATGATGATATGTATGCGGTGCCAGACAATTTTAACGAATAGGTATTTGAATGTTTGTTTTTATTTCACTCTCTCGCAAATGCCTCTCCGATGCTGAACGAAAAAGACAACTGCACGTTGGACTTATTATGCCTAACTAAAATCTACGTTTTGTTGTCCTGTTTTCCGCACCGCTAACTGAACCTATTTTGTTTTTTTTTTTTTCAAAGTATCAGAATGAAATTTTCTGCATCGGTACCTTTTGCGTTTTTCAAAATAGTTGTATTTTATTTATTTATTTTATTTAAATGCACAATACAGCACCACTGCCAATTACAATGTAGGTATAAATATGATTAAGTAATTACAAAAACACGTTTTTAAAAAAAACACAACAGATTAATTCTAGCATATAGTTCATAAAAATAATAGTAAACAATGGGGAATAAGTCACTAATACACAGTGGCGGCTTTCCCTTATGTCCATTGGGTCAATGACTCCCCAAAATTTGCCACCAATTTACTTAAAATACATTATAAAGAAAGTATATAATATAACGCAATTAGGTTTTATAATACTTTCACTCAAATATATAAAGACCTATTTATTTTTATGTTTATATAAATGTTATCTAGAATACTATTAAGCACGTGCGCCGTCAAACATTCTTGTTATGTCGAATGCGAGGGTCATTTCTGTAACTGTCCCAAAGCTAATGTCTAGATTTTTTATGAGAAAAAAAGAGATGAAACGTTCCGTGCGTACATAAACATCGGAACATTTCGCCTAAAAATTATTCGAACGCGGGTATTATCCCGGAGAGATAACAATATGGAACAAGGAAGATGATAATAAGATTGATAACAATAATATCATATTGGCTTGGTCTAGACAGGAAAAGATAAGATGATGAATGAATTGCCATGTATTTTACACACCTTCACTTAAAAAGGACGAATTCTTAATGGAAAGGAATAACACAACTTTATATTTTCTCGTTACTTTTTACAAGATCAAAATGAGCTTTGTGAATAATTTATTATTATAATATATTGCTTCTTGCATGTGTCCAATTACCTAGTGTTTTTTAGGGTTCCTGTTTCGTTTGCACTAAATTCATATTGACTTGTAAAATTTAAATCCTGTACAATTTTTGTAATTTGTTTGTGTTTTAAAAGTTAAATGTAGGAACTAGTAATTTTTATTTGTGGAATTACGATGGCGATAGTTGAGAGCGAAATATATTTTTCGACACCGGAGAGTTAAAAGCTTTTTAAGAAATTCTTTAAGCCAAGATTAAGTGCACTCGCAATGTTAGGTGTTTTGTAAATTTGTGTAACATACTAGAAAAATCTATGTAGGCGTAGATATATTTATGAATTGCGTTAAAATTATTGTGAAATTCACATATACCTATTTAATAAAAAAATATGACTCCCCTATTTTTGACCCCTTTAGCCGCCACTGCTAATACACAATTAGAGAGGAAAAGTCCAAAACTGGTAATCTCAGCATGGAAAAGATCCACCTCTCTGGGTAGGCTCTTTAACAGACTGACCATCCTCCCCACAGAAATCATCAACGTCAAATCAACATTCCGTCAGTATTCCGTACGTCCGAAGACAGCAGATAATACTGGACGCTTTCAAATGTTTTTGGATGGTTCTAGTTACCATAATAAACAATTTATCAAAAAAAAAAAAAAAAACAGAACACTAATGGTCTACAATCTACAGTCTGTAAAAAACCTTTACTCTTGCTCCATAATCCAGGGAAAAAATACGGGAATACGTGTATGAGAAGAAAAGTGAGAAAGTGAGGGAATGAAAAGTTATTAGCAGTGTATTGACCATTTATTTATTTATTATTTTTTGGGACCCCTTATAATATATGTTTTCTACTCTTTTTATTCATTCCATATTTTCGCGTATTTTACTGCACCCAGTTGTGTTTTTATATTTGATTATATCAATAGTGCAGTCACAGAAAAAAAAAATAAACTAAGAGAATACGAGTATGCATTTTTCCTTTTTGTTTTATGAATGATTGCATGTGTATCGGAGTTTACAGTTACCGGTTGTTACCGTTTTAGAAATTAAACAGAAAAATAACAGTTCGTCGCTTAAGTTCATTTTTGTCCAACAGAACATAACGAAATTGAATTAAGTGTACAGTAGTTTTAAGAAAGCCTTTTTTTACAAAATTCAAATAAATAAAAAAACTTTTATTTTGTGTCTATTTTGTAAAAAAAACTTTAAAGCTTTATTTCTGCAGATTTGTGTTTTGTTTTTGAAGCGACGAGTTTACATTAGCGTGGGCAAAAATTAAGTACAACCAGCTGTTTGCTGATGACCGGACTTCTCAAGTGAAACAAAAGTGTAACTTAAGATCTCTAAAGATCTGTCCGCAGATTTCGAATGAAATTTGTTTTAAAAAATAATCAATTTAAAAAAACAAACAACTCCATATCTGTATTAATATTTGATAGGTATCAGGGGAAAATCTTCAGGGAACGAATGCTCGGCGAAGAAAATATTTGCTTAAAATTTCCGTTCGATCTTCTTTAGGAAAATATTTCACCTTTATTTTTCTGAAATGAAATGTAAACAGAGGCTGCTGATATTACGAAATATCCTATTTTCGGTTTACCTTTGTGTGTATATTGGCATTTTCTTTAATAGAGATCAAACAAACTCTGCCAAAGACATTCGGAAAACTCTTCGAGCGTGAGGATAAGAACGAGGTATCAAAATTTTAAACAAATTCTTTGCTACAATATTTTGAGATTGTCCAAATATTTGTAGCCAAGAGACTGGATTTCACCCCCTAGGGAGTCATTAAGATTAACAAATAACAACAGAGATGGAGAACATTTTAGAAAAAAATACGTGACGGGTCATAAGCCTTGTATATGCCTAGACTTCCATATCCCTTCTCTTAAATGTTCTTCATCTCCGTTGTAATTTGTTAATCTTAATGACTCCCTAAATTTATTCTAATATATGGACAATCTCAAAATATTGTAATAAAACCAACTGGTCCAAATATTTGAAAATTTGAAAATTGTTTTCAGGCGTTGCCTAGTATAAGAAATTATTGGATCATATAAATCTCTTAATAACAATAAAGGTTTCGGCTCTTTAACTTCATTAAAATCAATAGATGGAAGAATTGAAGAAATATGGGTGTTCAAGCTTAGGCAAAATGGTGAATGATACATAGTGTGTAAAGTGGCCACTTAAACCAGTCAAGGACAAGTCATACGCCCTGTACATGCCTAGACCTTCGTATTCACTTCTCTAAATTTTTCTCCGTCTCTGTTATAATTTTTATATTTCTTTACTGTTTGTTCTCTTAAATTCTTAAATTACAAAATATTCCTTTATTTTTTTTTGTATTGTTGCAATTCTAGACTTCCAAACATAATGATCAGTAAACATATCAATTTATTTATTGACTTACTTCATAGAATTAGAAGAGTCCAGAAACCGCATATGTGCATCAAACTGTATCTGACTAAACTACTCATAAAGGAGTCGTTTTACGTTTTGGCCATTAGGTACTCTGTATTCGTCGCTTAGTATGCAACTTAGTATACAATGGCCTCCGTGGTATAGTGGTCAAGACGCTTGACTCACACATGAAGGGTTCCGGGTTCGATTCCCGGTGAGAACCCAAAAAAAAAAAAAAAAATTCTCAAGCCTGAGTGTTCTGTGATGTAATTCACCACTGTAATTGGGCCTCCTGGCCTGTAGTGGTGCAAAAAAAAACATATTATGACGTGCTGTGTCGTTTACAAGTGTCAAAATACTGCTGGGATTAAAAGGGAATACGGTAGGATCACATTGCATATTTAAAAAGCGAATTCACAAGTCATATTATTTATTTTACCATCTGTCAGATTGTTAAATAAAACGGGTGGACATTTTGTTAGTATTGCCACAGTAGTCAAATTTTTAACCGGCTTTCTCTTAATAAACCTTAGTGTAATAGTAAACGGTATTAATTTACTTAATAACTAAATGATTATTTAATAATTTTTTTCACATTTACCTAATAAGAGTACCTGTTTCTTTTACAGTCTAATAAGTAAAATATTTTTTGTTGTAAAATATAACACAAGATAACAGAAAATTATCTTATATTTGAGTATATTGTTCACGGTCTGCCAACATTACGAGGCCAATTCACGTGTGCACGCAGGCGGGATATCAGGTAGAGGGGGGACTTTTGGACACAGTACGATGTATACAAACTTGGTTCTACGCGCCTTCTGGTATATTATAATTCTATGACTTACTTATTACAAAAGTATATTTATTTATTTTATTAACATAAACGGAAAATCTGCCTTATACAAAAATTAATAATACTAACAAATTAGGCTAAAATTTTTTTTTTTTTTTTCAAACATAAATTTCCTTTTACCCAAGATTTATAAAAAAAAAATAAACCTTAAAATTATACAACATAGTCAGTAGAAAGTTTAAACGATTCAAGAATAAATGTAAAAAACAAATAAAATCAAATATTTTAAAGTAATATAGCAAGAAAATCATAAGTACTGTTTCATACAGCTGGGCAAAGTGAACAAAAAATAGTATATATTATGAAATGCATAATTAAATAAATACAATTACCATTCACCAAAATTGAAAAAGGTCAAAAGGTTTGTTCTATAGGAACAATACCCTACACTAAATATATCAGATACGTGGGAATAACTATTGCCGAGTTCATAAAGTCTGTTTAATATGGCATTACAAGTATACACTGTCCGGGAATTGTTGCTTTAAAACGGTGGCACCTGTCTAGTCATTTTTCCAGGCACCCTGAAGTTTATGGGAGATAACAGTTTAAGGCAATCCCACATTGAATTTATAATTTTGAATAAATTTAAAAGGTCTTAAATCTTTCTTCTATCGTTAAGTTTGAACAAATTTAATGTTTTTAGTAAAAAATCGTAATTTTAAAGTTTATGACTGATTCTAAGTTTAAAATTTATATGCCTTAAGAATTTTTATGGACTCTTTCTAGATAATTTTGGTGACAGTTATATCAAGGAGTCCATATTGTAGAGTTATACTCTAACTGGCTTCTTACTTATGAATTACATTAAATAGTAACGCATCTCAAACTCCAGGAGACCAAAAGCCTTCTGTTGAGTTGGGGTATAACAAGGGCTTTCATCGAGACTAACCACACTGACTGACTGACTCCGGTCAATAAAAAACATAACAGGATGAATTGGACTGCGTTCAATGACAAATTACCATCAGGTCTTGCAAGGTTTTTTTGTAGTTGCAAATTATTTGTACCTTGTTTTTGTTATGTGCAAGGTTTTATCGAATATATTTATCTTTAGATTATATTCCGTTGACTTCAACATTTTTTCCCGTAGATAATAATAATATAAATTAAGCAGAATCAGAATAAACAAAATAACTCTAGAAATATTACATTAACAAATAATAAAAAAAATAAATCGTAAAAGTTGGACACAAAAAAACAAAAGGAGCTAGATACCACCATTAAATAACTTAGACTGCTTGATCGTCCCTGTAATACATCGAACAGTCTCTCTTCCTGTATCATTACAGTTCAAGAGCTCAGCTAGGTTATTAGTCGCAGCAATCCGAGTGTTTACTTTGCATTCAAGCTCCCACCTCGGCCTATCAAACATTGGACAGTATATAAAAAGATGTTCCACAGTCTGCTCAGTGATGCCATCACATGGATAGCAACTATCGTCTCGCTGCCCCGATGCAGATATTCCCTCATGCATCCATGTCCCGAGAGAGCCTGAGTTAATTCATATGTAGGTGTGTTATGCTTCCAAAATGTTTTGGCCTCTTCTGTGCTTCTCAAAAGTTGCTTGATCCACTTATTGGCAGTTTTTTCTTCATAAATTTTCCTCCACTCATTTAATTTATCTTTTTTGGTTTCAGAACAATCTCTCGTGTTTATTTTTAAAAAAAACTATTTTACTCTGCAAGACTTGCCAACTGACAGGTTTTATCAGGGAACCAAAAACCTTTGCTCCCTTCCTCATCCTGCAAAGCGATACCATGTGGACTATGGATTCAACGATCAAACGCTACCTGACATGAAACAGGATGAATTTCTTATCGTCACTAATGGCAGTCCCTTAAATGGCAAAGTCGGTGCAGCATTTACACTCTACGATGGCGTAAGAGAACTGCTTTCCCGGCAGTTTTAATTCGATTACTTGTGTTCGTATATCAGGCCGAAATTAAGTTTAAGTTTTTAAAAACTTCCTAATAGATGGATACATATAACGATGTTGTCAGGCAGTAAATCATGACTGTATTTATGCAATTGCGGATCGTAATTCGGTCAACTCCATTGTGAATATACGAACTGATATCCAGATATTAAAACATTGATTACAAAATGCGTACATTGGCTGGCCACTGCGGTATTATTGGTAATGAAAGAGCGGACAAAAGGGCTCGGAGAGCAACTTTCCTGATTTTGACATTTTTCTTTAAAAAAAACAGTTCCTGATTTTGCTGACATTCCACTGAGTTTTAGAGAAAAATAAGAAGCAGAATTTGCATCGTTATTTAACAGAACCCACAGGAATGATAACAAAAATGTTTTTTTCATCGATTTACCATGCCTTTGATTTCAAGAAACTGCAGCTGGATACGTACTGACAGAAATCCGGAAGTTCCTCTTCCATGTGCGAATGTCAGCTTGAGAAAGAAGATTTAAATCTTTTTTTTTTGGTGTCCATAAATTATTGTTATCCTTAGTTCCTATTCAACCTCTCCGATATCAACATCCCATTCCCTACTCATATTCTAACTCTCCTGTTGCCACCCAATAAACATGTTCACAAAATTTTATAAAAATATGTATTCATAAATGGGATCCAATTGTTAATATGTTATATATGTACTTATGTAAATTTAAGTAAAAAATCATAGAAGTATTGCGAGAAGCAGAAATTTAATAAATTTTCTTATTACATACATATTTTCCATTTCTTATCCTTAATATTTGTTTTATTCAACTTAATTTAAATTATTTTCTTAAGTGTAAACAATGTTTTTGGTATGTTCTTGAGTTTCCTACGCTATTTTATATTTTGAAGAAATAATCCGCGAAGCCTCTTCTTTAAAGCCTTGTTAGCAGATGGGAAACAGGATATGGAAGGAAGTTATGAAAAATACACCACAACACCCGGACCAATTGAGAAAAAAATATTTCTTGGATTTTTTTCTTATAACTGGCGAGAATCGAACCTGCGACTCCAGTTTCACACTTGGCCGTCTAACCAACTGCGCCACGGCGCCTGTCACAAAATATAAAAAAAAAAAACAATATTTTTTTACAAACTGTTTGTATACCCAATAAAATAAATAAATATCGATGCGTATAGTGTACTTAATCCTTAATACTAACACACTAAGTTCCATATGTATATAGTACTAACACAAGTGTAATTTTTTTTTAAACTCAACACTGGCTAGAACACCCCAGTAAGGAGGTGAAAATAAAGAAGACATTTTATTTGTTATTCATCAAAAATAATAAATAAATATATAAATGTTAAAATATACCTTTAATAAAAAAATATTATGAAAATGTGCATTTTAATTTACTTTGATTAAAACTATAAAGCCACATACCCTAATTTTTTTAGCTTTATTCATTCATTTTGTAGCTATAAGGCCACAACTCAAAAAACCGTACAAAAACGTTTATACTTTTTTTTTCTTTTATTTAGGAAACATACAGAACAGTTACATTGTTTTATATTTTACACAGTTGGACTTAACTCTAATGGACTAGTGAAGTTTCCATATTATAAAATAATTATATGTAAGGTTATTAATTAAAGTACAAAGAAGAGAAGGAAAATAAACATAAATAGAAGTTGTTTAAAAATTACAATTAAAGTAAAAAAATGAAGAAAATTTGTAAAAGTAATAAAAATTTAAGAATTAAAATAAAGAATGAAAAACATGCTTAGATGTAAAAATAAAAATTACATTTTTTTAAAAAGGAAAAACATAAATATACACATACATATTTTAAGGGATTCAAAGAAACGATGAGAAGAATCTTTAAATAAGAAAACAAATTTATGTCAATTTGAAAAACATCTTCAAAATTAATGACACATACTAAGAGCAGCAATATATTGATTTCATATACATATACAATACAAGTAATTAAAAGTAGTTTAAAAGTATAAAATAAAATATATTGTGTATTCACTAGATGCGGCACTAAGCAACCAATTTGTGATTCGTTCAACATAGGTTCTGGAGCTTATCGGAGGTTATCTTGTAAATACAAGATAAGCTCGGGAACCTACCAATCAAATGGTTAGAATAGTGATTGTCTTTGTACACGCTATGCAAATATGCAACAGTGCGAAAGGGCGTGACGTACAGCTTTGAATTCAGACTAAACAGCATAACTAGTAAGTTCTTTTTACTCTATTATGCGTTTTGCTTAATAATGTTGTATAATTTTTAAAACACGATTTTAAATTCGCGTTACATGAAACATATTTTTTTTTATTACACCTCAGTGTAAAAAAACATATTTTTAGGCAAAAAACAATATGTTTAACTATCATTATCATCATAATAATAAAAATACTTTTTAGTTTTATTTCACTTTTATTTATAATTTTTTTATATTTTTTTTACCAGTGGCCGGGTTTCATCGTGACTGACATCGTCTGACTGGTGTTGGTCATGACAAAACCCGGTCACTGGTAAAACAATTATAAAAAAATTGTAAATAAAAGGGGAATAAAACTATAAAATGAGTTCCACCAAGAAATGTCAGTAGGAAAACTCAATCATTATCATCATTCACCATTCTACCCATGTATGAACACCCACATTTCTTATCATCTATTGATTTTTAGGACAGGTCATAAGCCCTGTAAATGCCTAGACCAACATATATAGTTTTCAAAATGTGTTCTCGCAATAACGTTCTTTCAATTTACACACTATAACATTCATCATTTTGCCTATGTTTGCACGTTCATTTTTCATAAATTATTTCAAAAAGCTGAAACCTTTATAGTTGTGGGTGAAATTTGTGCTATTTATTTCACTTGCTAGAAAACGCTCGAAATCACTTTTTATTTTTTGTGCTTTAGCGTATAACAGTTGGATAAATCAACAATATTTTTAATAATTAAAGCATTACTTTTGTGGTTAAACATTTTGCTAAATGTTATTCAATATTTGCACATAACTACATACCGACTTTTCTATGTCTAACGGTTTCGAGACGTACAAGAAATTTTGATATTTGTATTAAAGAACATATGAAGTGTCTTCACAATAATAATTTCTCCGAATTTGCAAATCATCTAATCAATTTAAACCACGACTTTAATAAAAATATCAGAGTTAAAATCTTACATTCAAATAATAAAGGATTAAAAGCAAATAATATGGAAATATTTCTCATTAGAAAAGCTTTAAAAAATAATGTTCCTTTGATCAATAATCAACAAACTTTCAATATAGTCCTTTATACGATGTTCCATTGTAATGGTCTCCCTAAACCTTTTCAGCTCACCCCCTCCCTCTATCCCCTCTACCTTTTGTCAACAATTTCTCAAACAACACACAATATTTTAATAATTTAATCAGTGCATATTTGTCCTAATCAGTGCATGTGCTTATTAAAATGCATGTCGTGTAGGTTTTATATTTTTGTGCAAAAACTATGGTGAAGGTGTATAGTGGATTGGTGTCCCGATGAAGAGACGGGTGCGTTTCAAAACCGGTAGACATAGAAAAGTCGGTAAGTGGTTATTTACAAATATTTAATAACATTTAGTAATATGTTGAATGTTTAATATAGGAAAAATTATTCGGAAGAATATCATTCACATCAATAAAGGATTTACGTCTATTACTTCACAAAATCAACAGTTCGAAGAATTTATGAAATTTAAATTCAAACATCTTAAATTGTTAATATTACACAGTATGTACTATGCGGATGCATGTTATCCAGAAGCTAACTCTGAATTACTTGATAAGTTCGAACGATTGCAGAATATTTGTATACGTGATATCTTTGATCTTCGCAAATTTGACCACATAACCGAGTATCGCTCGCAACTACACTGGCTCAGTATTAGGCATAGAAGAAACATTCACATTCTATCACTTCTTTACAATATTTTAAATAATCCTTCTTCGCATGTTTATCTGAGAGAGCTCTTCCAACCTCTTTCACAACACGGACTACCTCTTCGTTCTAGTAACGAGAGAACCCTTTTAATACCTTGTCATCGCTCTAATTTTCTTGCCTTCTCTTTCACAGTAGTAGCCGCTCGATTGTGGAATAATCTACCCACTAATGTTAGAGACGCCCTTTCTTTATTTACATTTAAATCAAGATTGAAATGTCACTATATATTATTTAAATTGTTTCTTTATCCTTCTTCCTTTTTTCCCATCCCCTCTCCTCTCTTCATAGTATGGTGTTAGTTTTTCATATTCGTAGTATAGTGTTTGTTTTTATATATGTTCATTTTGTTAATCTTTGTTTTTAATTTTTGTATGAAATTGTAAGATTCAATGTGTCCATGTATTTGTAATTTTCTCAAACTGAACGGTTTGGGTAGGTATGAAGAAATTGCCTTAAGGCAATATGCCCGCCCTTATTGTATGTATATTGTTTATGTATATAAAGTGTTAAATAAATAAATATGTAAAGCGGTCACTCATACTTCCCAAAGACAGATCATACGCCCTGTAAATGCCTAAACTTCCATATCCTTTTCATTAAAATGTTGTGTTGTCTTTCCTTCACAATTCGTTTGTGCTGAGAATTAGAGCGATATTTTATCATTGATTTTCTACAAACACATATTTTAAATTCTGCTCAGGTGCCGCCATTTTATTACAAAACTTCGATACAATCGCATGAAAGGGAAAGAAATAAGCAGATCTCTTAAGGCGGCTCCACACGCCGACCGATACATCGGCCAGTGTGCTGGCGCGCGTATTGGCAACGAAATCGCTAAACTGCCAACACGTTGGTGAGTCGTTCAGTATCTGTTCCCGCTGGCCGATGGGCGGACGTCAAAAGCGCACAAGTTACGTGCGTCCTCTGCGGTATTCGCAGCGCACCCCTTTACGTGTTTGTTTTTATTATGTCTATCACCAGGTCCCACAAAACGCTTTTCCCGCTCCAGAATGAATGTCCAGAATCGTTTGCGGACTTCGAAGGTTATCTAGGCATTACTTTTGTAGTTCCCAAACTTTAATGATCAGATTGAAACCATTTGTAGTAGTTTATTGAGAATTTTAAAATTCGTCTTGCTTAATGCCAGGGTTTTTGTCAAACGATTCAGGGACCATGTGAGTTGAAGAACTCTCTTATAGTGGCGAATTTCTTCGGTTTCTCTATGGTTTTATCCCACAGAGTTTTTCCAAGATATGCTTGGTTACAACAATTTGAAGAATAGAAGTAATGTGTATTTAACTACGCATTTTTTTCGATTGTTTCGCGGTATTATTGACAAGCCTGAAATTATGCGGAGCATTGGATTTTATGTTTCGGATAATTATTACCTTAGACAGCGTCAAAACAGACTGTTCCACATTCCAATATATGAGACCAACCTACCAATGGTTATGCCTGTTGAAAAAACGTTCTTTACGTCCGTTTTTTACGCTTGGTTTTTACGTCTCTGAGAAAGTTTTTCGATACAATATTCGCTTACTTTTTTAAACATATCTATTATTCTCAAGATATTTCGTATACCTTTGTGTTATTTTTATATATACGTAGTTTTTATGTATTTTTTTATTATTTCTGTGTGTAAGAATAAAAATGCTTTATTTTGTAATGGGCTTATAATATATGAATAAAAAAAAAGAAAATTAAAATTTATTTATTATATACGCCAAAAGAGCTTTTTCATGACAGGTACAAAATTAAAATTCAAACGTTTCATGTTATAACAAGACAATACGTAGGTCTAATAAATATGTATCTAATACATTGAAATAAATGAATTTGCCTGCGTACTCACGAACGTATTGGCCAGCGTGCGGAGCCGATTTTAGCATGTTGTGCCATCGTTTCGTTAGTTATTCGTATCCCAATCTAATGCTATCAATATTGTACATATTTCTTACTCAATTCAGTTTTGAGTAGGTAGATACAGAGCGTCCGAATGTTTAATAGCCTATTATTAATGTGTGCGTGCCTGTCAGTAAGCCGAGTAAACATACAATTTGTGTTAGTGTTAGTGCGCACATTTGAAAGGTTTTTTATGAAAATTTACTGCTACCCACACATAAGCAAAGGTAACACTGACTCTTATGTAAAATGACTTCCTGAATCCGAATATAACCCCCGGTTTACCTCATCACTCGCCGTTTTCGGGGGATCTCCCTTCCCCCTGTTTTTATCACTGTCCGATTTTATTTTATGGCCATGAATTTGATTCGGAGGGGTGAAAAGGATTATTTTAGCTGTAAATTCAAAATCCATGTTTTAAACCACTCTAGGCAAAACAATAAAATGCGTAAATGAGCAAAACTATTTTTGTGGTCCCGCGAAAATGCCGCGAAAATGCCGCGGACTCAGTGAATCAGGGGTCCGATGCGATGTCCGAATCCCGGTCTTACACAATTTGATTCCTATTATATAGAACAGTTTTTTGCGACAGCTGAAAATAGCCCTCAAAAAATAAGAACAATAATCATCATCGATTCCTTAACTAAATTGTATGGTGCATAGGGCACTTCATGGCGTTTATTTGTCTTTTTTGTTACATAAAGGTCGCTTCAGGTGCCATTGGACTATTAAATAATACGGTGCTAAAACGCTTTTTTTTATAAATATTTCATGAGAACCGCATCGGCAATCGAACCCGAGACCTCATGCATGGTAGGCAAACGCTCTGACAACTGCACCACGAGGGTCCTTTTCACATTAGCTGGTTACATTTTCACACTTATTTTTATACGCAGTTTTAAAGGCCATTCCGCGAAATAATTTTTATCGTGTACTTTTAAAAATCGATTTTTTTTTTTCGAAAATCGCAATTTTCAACTAAAAAAAATAAAACCTATTTCTTTAGCGAAACTATACGCTCCGGACGCACAACTGGGGAAACGGTCGGGTAGGGAAGGGGAAGGTTTATGTGGAATGGATTCTAGTCCGAGACACAAAGGATTTTCTCAATTTTCAAATTATAATAATGATTACTTTTTTATTAGAAAGTGGTTTTAAAAAAAACGTCGGCCTCGTGGTGTAATGGCCAGCGCGTTTGCCTACCATGCAAGCAGTCTCGGGTTCAAATCCCGACATGGTTGAAATGAAATATTTATTTAAAAGGGTGTTTTAACACTAGAATATTTCGTAGTCCCTGGACGGGTACCTGAAGCGTAGGACTGATCATCTTACATTCATGTAACAAAAATGATCAAGATGCTCTGCAATTAGTGTACCAATGCAGTACCCTATGCACCATTAGGTGTAGAAAGGGAATGATGATGACGAATTAAACAAATATATTTTTTTAATTTCTATGTTTCGTGGGGGTAAGTTTTTTTTTAATTAAAAAAAATGTTTGTTTCATTTACTTTTTTTTAATATCAACTTTGTTGTCTAAATTTAAATAGTTTTTTTTAACATATATCTCTGGGAAAAAAATCCTGCTGACAAGCCGGTTTCGTGATTTAGCGGGTATTTTCTTTTTCTTTTAATTATATGCAGATGCAGAATAGATATTCTAATATTAATCAAACCAAAAAAGGAACAGTGCATTCGAATGTTATCTAAGCCCATAATAATGTGACAGTGTCTGTCGGTGAACCAAGAAAACATACAAATTTCGTAAGTAGACACACTAGAATGTGTTATTTAAAAACGTTTCGTAACGCATACATAAACAAATCATTTCCTTAATTAACCGTAGCTGCACAGAATATAACAAAAATTTTTCCTTGATATATTTGATTCTAAACTTTTTCATTTAAAAAAATGTATATTAGATCTTTTTTAATTATTTATTACTGTCACGTTATTCTCTGTCTCTATTCTTTATAGGCATTTTAAGGGTAATCTTCTCAACAGAATCCTTCTTTTTTCCTATTTTAGCCTAATCTTTTCTAATCCTTTTCATCCCTCCTAACGCTTTGGGAACGAAATTATTTTTATTATATAATTTAACTATCTCGTATGATATTCTTTAAATATTATTATTTACTCAAACATGTTTTTAATTTTTTATTTGTTCATTAGTATGTCTACAAAAAGTATTATATAGTCGTGAAAAATTGGATTTTTTATTGGATTCACACACTATATTATAGTATAAATTGTTAATAAATTTACTGTTATTTTTCCAAATAATATTGAGGAATGTTATACAAAGTGTAATCATCATCATCACTACATGTCCTCTCCCTAGTTGGAACCAGGGGCGAATCCTCCTTATAATCGATTAATTGCAGCTTACCATATTTTTTTGACATCGAAAGTAATGTTTTATGTTAAATTATTATTGGGAAAAAACACATCACAAAAAAAATACATTGCATTTATTGGGTGAGTAAATTTACATAATATTACTTTATTCCATACAGCGACCCAGTTGCGCCTCTATCGGCCAAAATTATTACTACTGGATTACACAAGATTACTCTGCTGAAGAAAAAACATAAATTTGAATATGTCTTAAACCCAATTTTTTTTTATCGTGTTCGAAAAATTACACTTGCGATTACAGTAAAACTTTGCAGCGTTCCTTAATGAAATTCAGTCTTTCAACTCTTCTTTATAAGGGCTATCATGCTTTAAAATAAATCTATTTGACTAAAAACGGTCCAACGAAGGTGGCTTACACGCACTCGTTATGTGTGAGAAAGAGATAACGAATGTATTTTGTATGTCTTTACATGGAAGTTATAATAATACTTGATTATACTTAATATGTTTCGGTGGTTTGAAAGTGAATTTGTGGTAAAATAAATAAAATAACGAATTGATATTTTAATCCATAATAATAGCGTATCAGTATAAATCCTTTAGTGGGTTTTAAAAGACAAAAAATTGCCAAACAAAAATAAAATAAAAGTACAAGATTTATAAAATGTTTTTGTGCAGACGATGACAGTTTAGTTATAGGTTATATTTTTTCAGTATCCGTTTAAACGGAAGTTTAAACTTTAAAAATTAAGTTTGAGTTATGATAAAAACGTTACTAGTGTAAAGTTTTAAGGACGAATATATATAAAGAATTATAAAATGTACCACTTATATCGTTTTGTGAATGTTAATGTGATATAAAAATCGATAAAACAATGATTTTTAAAACGTAATTTATGTTTTGTTTAGTAAACTATCGTATTCGGTAAGGAATACTTAAAAATTATTTAGTTTTTATCTCATTCACTAGGAAAAAGTGTTTTATTTCAAGACAAGTTATAAAAGTCAGGCTTTAACAAAAATGCAGCGGTACGCTAATGAATGAAACAGTTTTGTGAATTACTTTTTCGATACTTGGGCTAAAGCATGAAATAGCCGCTCAAATGAGTCGTTGCTTTCTATTGACTAGGGCAGGGGTTTGAGTCCGAACGGGTTCCAGTTTTTTTTGCAGTAAAGTTTTTTTTTATGCATTTCTTTAAATCAAATGTTTGTGCGATATTAAAAAATATTTTTACTGAAACTTTTAGCCGCTAGTGCCATTTGTCATGGATTATTTATCAAATATAAAATTGTCCTTTTTTTCCGGTGCCATACTACCGCTATGGACATTTTATCAGAATTTTCGTAGCTTACCAATCTAAAAACTCACCGGTCACTACTGGTTGAAACATTTGGTTTCCACGAAAATTCTCCAGGCATCTCTGCCGGGTGCCAGCTCCTGTGCATTCCCCCAAATTAGGTTCGCGTCCCGTAGTTCTGACATGAACTGCCGACGAACAGTCAGCAGTGGACGTCCAGGACATCGAAAATCTGATGCTTGGTAAAATAGGTAAGCGTGGTTAAGCTGAGACACCTATTCTCAAAACACAGTATTTTGCTGTTTTACGCCCTAGTGAGGTGCCATGATTTGCATCTATAGAGGAGAATAGGTGTTATGCAGGCGTTTTATAGGTGGCATTTGGTTTTCACTAAGTAAATATCCGATCTCCAGACTGCCTTCATACTGTTGAATGTGGCGCCTTCTATTCCTAGCCGCACTTTTTACGTAACATATACTCCCAGGTATTTGAAACTCTCGACCCTTTCGATGATTTGGTTTGACAGAGTCAGGGGATTTTGGGCATCAAGGCATGAAGTGTTACACAGTACATGGGTTTTTGCTGATTGATTTTTAAACCCACGCATGCGGAGCTAGGCTATTTACCGTGGCCTAAAGACCCATGACTGAATCGTCAATTATAACCGCATCATCGGCACACTCTAGGTCGCAAAGATTTTGGAAGGAGGAGATGGATATTATTGACTTCCTTAGGATGAAGTCCATGAGGATTATACAAAGTGTAAATTGATCTCTTAAACCAGCTATTGACAGCTCATAAATACCTAGATTTCAAGAATATTTTGAGTTTGTCCAAATTTTTGTAGACGAAAACTAGATTCAACTCCCTGAGAAGCTTTCAATATTATTATATTATGACAGACATGAGGAACATTTTAGAGAAGGTAATATAAGTTCTGTGGATGCCTAGACTTCTATGTTACATTCTCTAAAATGTTCTTCATCTCTGTTATAATATGTTAATATTTAAAGCTTCCCGAAGAGTTTGAATCCAGTCTTTGTCTACAAAAATTTTGACAAACTCAAATTATTGTTGATTAATCCACCTGGTCTAAGAAGAAGTATACAAATTGAAAAATATTTTCGTCGTATGCGTCACTTATTATGTAGGTGAAATAATTCAATCATATGAATCTCATCCGCAACAATAAAGGTCTTAATTCTTTAACTTCACAAACGTCAACAGATGGAAGAATCGATGGAATATGGATATTCAAATAAAGGCAGAATATTGAATGTTACGCAGTGTGTAAAGGGGCAACTTAAACCAGCCAATGACAAGTCATTAGCTCTGTCGAAGCCTAGACTTCTATATCACCCTCTCTAAAATGTTCTTTATCTCTGTTGTAATATGTTAATACCTTTACAATCATATTTTCTACTCTAAAATGTTCTCCATATCTGTTGATTAAAAAAAAAAAAAAAATTGTACGATAAATATAAATCCACCCCGTATTTTGCCGTGTGTATTTTTACGGTCGTGTGAAATGGTCCATTACCTGTATTTCCTCAAACAGTTCTTTGCTCCTAAACGAATATACGATATTCCTTCTTAGATTTTTAGTCACATTTTGTGATTGTAATGCGAAAGGGTAATAGGTTTTTAAAACGAAAAGAACCGATGTAAATTTGATGTTAAATAATCATTAAAAAATATATTGAAATATTATTATCGTCATTTTTTTATCCGGACTTTTTGGAGCATATTTATTTTATTTATTTATTGACATTCGTAAGTTTATTGTACATTATTTGAGACAAGTCCCAACTCCATAAGGATGCATTCCCCATTTTACAGCTTTCAAAGACAACAGCTGGAGGCGCGATGCAGAAGCCTGGGTGAAGATCTTTGCCACATCCCATCGGTGATGGGTAATAAAGAACTCACACGAGAAGTAGTATAATACATGATAAATATAATGCAGGCAATTGGTGAAATAAACTAAATTACACTCTTCTAGTGGAACGAAAGGCCGGTTGACAACTGTCAACGGGCCGGCTACTCCTGAAGAGTTTTAAGTGGTTTCCTCTCCACATGAGCAAATGCTGAAAAGTACCTGATTGGCCCACATTAGAATATCCTTCTTAATTCCAACAGTTTAGCTGAAATAATGTAATACAATAGCAGAAAAATCCTCTTTTTGAAATATAAGCCTTGTATATTAAAAGCATAGTAAAAAATAATGCAAATTTTTTGTAAAAATATATATTTATATTTTATATCAACCATGTCGGGAATCGAACCCGAGACCTCTTGCATGGTAGGCAAACGCGCTGACCATTACACTACGAGGCCGATAATCAATATACATTGCAACAATATCAACAAATCAAGAGTTTATGATTTTCGCTAATTCTTATTTACTGCGTTATCTTTATTTTTTTACCTAAGTATAATAAATCACACAGTTATAATATAGTTTAATGTATAAAACAAGTGTGTTATTTATAAAAATATATTTTTCTTGTATTATTTCATAATTTTGTAACAGAACACTCTTATGTTTGATGTATGTTCATGTTTATAAAAGGCATTTGTGTCCTGTACACTAATAAAATAAATAAATAAAAACATTAAGGATCTTCGCAAGTGACCATTATTTAATGTCTTTCAAAAAAAACTTAGTTCGGGTTACCTAAAGAGCTGTAATGCAACCCTAAAATCCGAAATGTCGGAAAAGAGCCTTGATAAACGCCACAAAAATCTTAGAAATATAATCACCGATTTTCACCATTGAAACTAAACACTGAAAAATCATAATATTTCAGCGAAAATCAGCCTCGAAGGAATCTAGTTATAATCAGTCTTTTGTTTCATAATGTAGTTCAATGTTTTATGATGAACGTACACTTTGTAATCAATATTTTTCAATTAATCATCTCCATCTCTTACACAAATTACGTATTTGATAAATTTTGTTTCAAAGTAACTTAACTTTTAGATCATTAAATATTCTGGGAGATATCAAATTATAATTCCTTTTTCGTAACAAGGTTAGGAACCAGACAGTGACTGAGCGACAGTGCGAGTAAAAATTACATTATGTTGAGTTTTATAACATCCATCACTTAAATCAGTGATAGGAAAACCCCGCGAGCCAGATGCGGCCCGATTAAAGTTTCTATCCGGACCGCCACAGATTTCGAAACAATTTTTTGACCTAAAAACTTCTTTAAGTACATGAGTGAAACCAAACGCCATTTTGGTATGGTTGTCATTTGTCGGCTCATGTTTTGTGGTGTCACGGAAAAGGGACATAAGTCGGCATAGCAAAATTTTACAGTACGCCTGTTTTACTTACTGGTTCATAGATCCTAGATGTTTTTTTATAATTATTTCAAAATAAATTAGTTATATTTGTTATTTTTATTAATGGAATATATTTCAATCGAATGTTGTTTATGAGTTGACATATTCATTGTTCGTAAAAATTAGATATTCACAAACATCAACAGATGAAAGAATTGAAGGAATATAGATGTTCAAATATAGGGAGAATGGTGAATGTTACACAGTGTGTAAAGTGGCCACTTAAACCAGCCATTGACAGGTCATAAGCTCTGTAGATGCCTAGACTCCTATATTATCTTTTCTTAAATGTTCTTCATCTCTGTTGTAATATGTTAACATATTTATATATTTTTAAGACATTTGCTCTTCTTCCTTGTTATTTTTTTTCCTACACTTTAGTCGTTTTAGCAATAAGTGCACTTAGATCACAATTCATAGGTACATTTTAATTTATATTTATATGGAAAGTGCTTAATATTTACATTTCTACATTCACCATAACCATTTCATGCCCGCTCCCTAGTTAGAGCATATGAAGTCCAAAAAGATTCTCACTAGGGTTACAACAGAAAAATATTAAGTTTTAAGAACACAATATTTTTGGTGTGCATTGGTTTGACTTTATGAGGAACAAAAAAAAAAGAGAATGGATGCAGCTTCTTCTGGCATATATCAACAATGACGACTTACTGTTACTGTAGGCTAAAAGGATAGAACGCCATATCACTCTGTTTTTTAATACAGATCTCGCTTTCTCTGCATTTATTTATTTTATTTATTTATTTACATACATAAGTTTATTGTACATTATTTGAGACATAAGTCCCAACTCCATGGGACTAGAAGTCCTGTGTTGAGATGGGACGAGCAATTAGTTTACACAGACACATGAGTATATCACCACAAATATAGGATCAGAAACATAAAAAATATTTTTTAAAAACATATATATGGTACATCAATATGGTAAACAGTAAACTTTAACATTCGGAAAATCAGCAAGGAGTTTCCTACTCAAATCCCTACCACTAAGGAAAATCCAGTCCTTAACTCCTTTCTTGAAAATAGTTTTTGTCCTTAGAGCTTAATATGTTCTTCCAAAATATTGAACACTCTCGGTGCAATAAATGAGAGATGCCTCTGATCAAAATTCGTACGGGTTTTGAGTATGACATAATTCGTGCTCTGGGAAAACATCGTACGGACATTTTGCTTAAACCTCTCCTTATTGTTCGACCAGAAGTGTGTAAGAGCTTCTTTTACGTACCGTTGTCTCTCATCCAGCACCTTCATGTATTGGAACAACTGTTCTGGCGGGTATGCTAAAGAGCGCTGAAATATTATT
The DNA here is from genome assembly GCF_059751315.1 of Micrasema longulum. NCBI lineage: Eukaryota > Metazoa > Arthropoda > Insecta > Trichoptera > Brachycentridae > Micrasema > Micrasema longulum. The sequence goes on from NW_028277293.1 coordinate 1,761,989, forward strand.
CTCAATAAAAATTTCTGTGAAATTATAAGAGGCTTTAAAATGGATGCCGCACAACCCCCCCAGCCAGCTACTCCATAGGTTCCAGTGGATTGAAACAGAGCAAAGTACACACTTCTGTGAGTGCCAATATCCAGAGTGTCTCCAAGAGAGCAGAATAGATGGCGCAGCTTTCTCAACCTAGATTTTAGTGACTGGACCTGATATCAATGATAACACCAATGTATTTTATGGAATCTACCCGTTGCAGATGTTTTATCCCAGTAAATGCCTAGATTAGGCGTATTACTTGGTAGTGAATTTATATATGTCAGATATTACGTTTTATCGATATTAAGTGTAAGAAAATTATCATTTAACTATTGTTTAACAATGCTAATTTTTTTACATTTTATTTTTTTTGCACCACGACTGGCTAGGAGGCCTAATTACAGTGGTGAATTACATCACAGAGCACCCAGGCTTGAGAAAAATCACATTTTATTTTTTTGTGTTCTCACCGGGAATCGAACCCGGAACCTTCCGTGCGTGAATCGAGCGTCTTGACCACTACACCACGGAGGCCATTAATACCACAGTTTGCCTTCTAAAAGACAGAGTTCCCGTCACCAGCCTCAAATAACAAAACCGTGTCATTGGCAAACGAATTCATACATCTTCTCATGCACGTGCGCCGATTATTACGACTTTTGACATTGTATTAGGTCATGCCATGTACGTATATAGTTTCACCATACATCCACCTGAGAGATCGTATTTCGACAGCATTTAGCCTACTTTCATATTTGTTTTTCCGATCCCATACTTTGCTCCCATAAATAAGGGTCAGCACCGGGACTCCACTGCGAACAGCTAATTTTGCCTTCTGTGACAAACAATTATTTACCAGTGTTGATTCAACTAATCTGATACATGTATAATTGATAATATTAAGAAAGGGTCACTTACATGGTTGGTCATATAGAACGAGTGGATAACGAAAAAATGGTAAAAAACTACATATGGTAATATAGGAGGAGGACGACCAAGTAAGGTGTGATCATCGATGGGCATTTATGACAAGATGCATGAATGCGGAAGAAGCTACAGTAGCGAGCACTGAAATCTTCCTACCTATAAGAAAGAGCTAGTGCATGTATAAATTAGTTCTAAGAACTAATTACCCTCACCCTTTATTTTTTTTCTACCTAAATAGAGTCTTACTCAAATAAAGAGACGTTTTATTGTGACTTTCAACGTGTTGACATCAAGTATTTATATTCTTGTGAATTATGGCAACATTTAAGCAGTTAAGCGTTTAACTAAAAAAAACAATTTTAACTTTGGCGACGCAAAAATTTAGTTCAAGAGCTATAGCAGTTTGGATTGGATGCAGTCACACTGCAGTGTTAGATTGTAAAAAAAAATAAAGGTTCTGCAAGTCTAAAGTGAAAAAATGGTACTGGGCATAAAAAAAAAACAACACATGCTGAGGGTCGACTGCTGAAGCGAATCTGTTTGCAGAATCGATTAAAAAGTGCGGTGGATATAAGGACTGGTGATTCTGAAGAGGGTGTTTACACCGTACGCCGAAGACTCCGGGAGAGCGGCTTTTTTGCCAGGAGGCCTGCAAAAAAGCCACTACTGACCAAAAAAATGCGCATTGCCCACTTAGAATGAGCTAAAACATATAAAACTTGGACTAAAATTGATTGACGACGAGTTTTTTTCTCCGATGAGAGTAAATTTCAATGAGATAAAATTATACAAAAATGTATGTATTTAAATAATCGTATAATTATGGAAACTGGAAGAAAATCTCGTATTAACGATTATATTAATAATAATATGTCGATGTCAAGCAAGTTAAATGTTATGAACATTTTTGAAACCTTTTCGTACACTGGGATATAAAACAAAGTCAGGATAACAAAGTACTCAACATGCACCATAAAATATTGAAGCGGTGAGGCACAGTGTTTGCGAATCTCTGGGCACCTCTCATCGATGCCGTGCACAGGAATTAGGATGTTGGAAAACTATCATGACATGTTTCAAATCTTTTTTGAACCCGAATTGAATCAATTGTACATACAGTATTTGTGGTTCCAACAAGATCGTACCACGTCACACGCAGCTCATGCAACAACGCACAGTAGTTGAAACACCAAATTTGGCTAGAAATCGCTTGTGTGTTTAAGAAATAAAAAAAAGTAAAATTTTTGCTTAACGAGAAGCTTATATTTAGGCCAACTTATTTGAAATATTTGGCTATTTGTTTTGTCTTTTTATTGACGTCAACATACGTTTTTTTTTCCTAAAATATCAGCTTTTTATAAATGCATTAAAATTAATATAATTTCCTAAGCGTTTTGTAAAACCGTTGCCTTTTAATTAAAATTAAATTTTACACAACATTTAAGTAAATATTTATCTTACTTATCAGTCACTTGTTAAAATATTTTTAGTTTCTTAATTTTTTTCTACAGAAACCGAATGAGTTCATAATGAAATTTGAGTTATAATAATAACAATTGTGGGATTTTCTCAATTACTTTATAAGAATGCACAAAGGGAAGCTTGTATTATATTTAATGTCAACAATTCCTAGAAAGTTTAAACCATCTATTATGATCATTAGGCGTGCGGTTCAGATATGAGTAATTAGTGTATAATAAGGCAAACAAGGATTCCTAAGGAAAACATTATAATATATAAATTAAAATAGCTTAACAATTATGCATTCACTTTATCAAACAAATATGCCATTATTGCTCGGCGTATTACTTGGTAGTGAATTTGTATACGTCAGATATTACGTTTTATCGATATCAAGTGTAAGAAAATTATCATTTAGCTATTGTTTAACAATGTTAATTTTTTTACATTTTATTTTTTTTGCACCACAATTATGTATAATTAGGGGTAAGAGTTAATAACCAATCGAACGACCGATTCAAGGAATCACATTAGGAATTTCTCCTAGTTTAAAATGCACATTAATATGAATTAAACTACAGTTATTATGCGTTTTTCAATAAAATTTTATAAAATAAAACAATAAAAGATTTTATTAAATAAAGTTTATATTTGGAGCACTAACTTTGCGGTTATTCATTATAATAAAATAAATAAAACAATTTTGTTTTTAACCACTAGATTTTAACTTTGACAAAGAAGCTTGTTTGCTTTGAAACCGGTCGGTGAAAAATAAAAATTAGTGGTAAAAACAAAGTTGTTTTATTTATTTTATTATTGATATTATCAAAGTTTATTTAAAAGATAAAAATCAACAAAAGACAAAGTAAAAAACATTTTTGTTGCAAAAAAGGGAGAAAACATTTTGAGAAGAGAACATGGAAGTCTATGCATTTACATTGCCATTTTTTACTTAACAAAAGTCAACAGATCGAAGAGTTGAAAAAATGTGGATGTTTAAAGATAGGCAGAATGGTGAATGTTACACATTGTGTAAAGTAGCTACTAAAACCAGCCAACGACAGGTTAGAAGCCCTGTAAATGCTTCCATGTTCCCTTCTCAAAATGTTTTGCAACAGTGCAACAAATTTAGATCTCAATAACTTCCTAGTGAGGAAATCCAGCCTGTCTACAAACATTTGGACATACTTAAAACAATGTAAAACAAAAAATTACATTTCAGCTGCATATAATTCAAATCATTATTTTTTGGTTTCTTGAAATATCTCTAAAACTTGGGCTAAAATATTATCGTTTCTTGCTGTAATAGGACTAGAGCGCCAAACGTCGAACAAAATCATTCTAGAGATTGAGTAGTCTGAAAGGAAAATAAGAAATATTAACCGCAGCGGCACATGGTGGCAGCTGGTATGATAGTTTTCAAATTTTAAAAAATTTAGAGAATAACATCAAATAAAAATAAAAGCGTAGTCTGACGGAGAAAAGCTGCGGGTCGAGGCAAACTTTATGAACAATTTTTCTTTACTCTAAAAATCGTACTACTGATTTGAATGATTTAATGTTTTAAATTATATCAAAACTACTTAAAAAATTTTAAATTATAAATAACATACCTTTATTTGACATATTCATATTAAAATTTAGCTGTTTTTATATAAACTTTTGATTAAAAAGCTTTATGAACTCGGGTTAGCGAACGCGACTAAAACAACACAGAATAATTCGTCAATTTAAAAGCAACTTTGGTACTGCCCCTACATATAAACAGTATTGTTAAGTAACTTTTTTTATTATTGTCTAAAGGTCTAGACATTTGTGAACACATTTGTTAACATGATATATATTTTTTTAATATTTTGAAAATTTGTGCAACGGTGCAAATTTTAAGAGAAACTTTTCCGGGCCTAATAATGTCAAAAGGTGAAGATATTGACCGGCCCACATGATCCTCTGATTTGACCATGCCTGATTTTTTTTTATTATTTTTTTTTATTTATTTACAATTTTAAAAAACCCGTTAGGGTTACATTAAAAATATAATATTGTCTAGTCATTTTATGTCTCGTCTAGTCTAGTTAGTTCAGTCATCATGTGCTTTTTCAGATTGATTTTAAATTTGTCTCCATTAAAAGTTTTCAAGTAGTAAGGTAGGTCGTTGTAGTGTTTAAGTCCATTATGTAGTATTTTTGACTGTCCTGTGTTTGTCTTTGCTTTTTCAATATGCTAGTGTTGTTGTTGTCTGGTGTTATATTTGTGTATGTCAGCATTTTTGACTAATATTATGTCGTCGTCTTGTATGTTTCCCAGTGTTATTTTGTGCACAATTTTTAAGGTCTCAATTTTAGTCAAGTAGTTTATGTCAAACTGGTGTGTTTTTTTGTACAGTTCAGTCGTATATGGGGGATCTAAATGAGAAAGGTGAACAATGATATCATCCACCCCTTTCCCGAAACTGTTTATAAAGACTGCAGTCTTTTTCAGTTCGCATATCAATATCATTTTTTTTAAAACTAACTAAGCGAAAATTTAATATTTCTTTACAATCAATCCGCGGAAATAAAAAAAACAAAAAAAACTTCTAAAGCTTTTATTGTACCTCTCACTGCAGTATTGTCAATTTGTGATCAATCAAATACACATGGTCAACACAATCACCTTTTTCTATTGTCCTAGTATGACAGTGAAGGAATACAGTGTTCGTTCTGAATTGAGACTGCGGCCGCGCGCTTCAGATCCCGCCTCGGAAAGGAAGAAGAACGTAGTAATACAAACAAACGAACTTAAGGGTAGTCAGAGAGAAAAAAAAAGAACGCCACATCTCACTATCTTTGCATACAGATCTCGCTTCCTTTACATTCATACATCTTTTCATGCACGCGCGCCGATGATTCCGACTTTTACCATGTCCATCTTCAAGTATTTGTTGGATTTGGTCATGTCATTTCTTTCTTGGTCTTCATCTATTTCTGCATTCATCAACATTCGCATTGTAAATATTTTTAGCCGTTCTTTTGCTGTCCATTCGCTTTACATGTCCAAACCAACGCAGCACCCCTTTCTCGATTATGTCTAAAAATTACATAAGTAATACGTATAAGACGAAATGTGCAAAAGAAGAAATCGATAGTAGCTAAAACACAATCAAAATTTATTTAAAATAAAACACTTTGCTACTTTTACCACATAAAAGTTTGATATATAATAACACAACTATTATAGATTCTGGTATTCTGAATTACCCATCATCGGGAGTAAATATCAACTAAACTGAAATATATGCACAGATTAAAGTAAAGGAAGCGAGATCTGTATGCAAAGATAGTGTAATGTGGCGTTCTTTCCTCTCTGCCTACTCCTTAGTTCATTTGTTTGTTTCGTTTGTTTCGTTTGTTTTGTTTGTTTTGTTTGTTTTGTTTGTTTTGTTTGTTTTGTTTGTTCTGTTTGTTCTGTTTGTTCTGTTTGTTCTGTTTGTTCTGTTTGTTCTGTTTGTTCTGTTTGTTCTGTTTGTTCTGTTTGTTCTGTTTGTTTTGTTTGTTTCGTTTGTTTCGTTTGTTTCGTTTGTTTCGTTTGTTTCGTTTGTTTTGTTTGTTTCGTTTGTTTCGTTTGTTTCGTTTGTTTCGTTTGTTTCGTTTGTTTCGTTTGTTTCGTTTGTTTCGTTTGTTTCGTTTGTTTCGTTTGTTTCGTTTGTTTTGTTTTGTTTGTTTTGTTTGTTTTTTTGTTTTGTTTGTTTTGTTTGTTTTGTTTGTTTTGTTTGTTTTGTTTGTTTTGTTTGTTTTTTTGTTTTGTTTGTTTTGTTTGTTTTGTTTGTTTTGTTTGTTTTGTTTGTTTTGTTTGTTTTGTTTGTTTTGTTTGTTTTGTTTGTTTTGTTTGTTTTGTTTGTTTTGTTTGTTTTGTTTGTTTTGTTTGTTTTGTTTGTTTTGTTTGTTTTGTTTGTTTTGTTTGTTTTGTTTGTTTTGTTTGTTTTGTTTGTTTTGTTTGTTTTGTTTGTTTTGTTTGTTTTGTTTGTTTTGTTTGTTTTGTTTGTTTTGTTTGTTTTGTTTGTTTTGTTTTGTTTGTTTTGTTTGTTTTGTTTGTTTTGTTTGTTTTGTTTGTTTTGTTTGTTTTGTTTGTTTTGTTTGTTTTGTTTGTTTTGTTTGTTTTGTTTGTTTTGTTTGTTTTGTTTGTTTTGTTTGTTTTGTTTGTTTCGTTTGTGTATATCTTTTTAATCCGTGCCTCATGTCTGAGGATCTACCCATATTTAATTTTTTTTTTTTTTTATATGTACTGTCTTTTTTTATTATTATTTGATTTATTTTGTTTAAAAATGTGATTGATATTTTTTAAATATTTTATTTCTTATCACTATCATACAATTTTATTTAATTTCTATTGGATTATCGGCCTCGTGGTGTAATGGTCAGCGCGTTTACATACCACGCGAGAGGTCTCGGATTTGATTCCTAACATGGTTGATTTAAAATATTTTTTTTAAAAGGGTGTTTTCACGCCAGAATATTTCATAGGACCGGTACGTGACGCGTAAGACTGATCATCTTACCTTTATGTAACAAAAAATAAACAAGATACGCTGCGATTAGTGTACTAATGCAGTGCCCCATGCACCATAAATGCAAAAAGGGAATGATGATGATGATTTAAAAATTTTGTTTTTTGTTTCAATCAAAGTTAAAATTATTTTATTTTATTTTATCATTAATCACATTTTGATTCTCAATTGTGCATTAAATTTTTATTAATATTTACTTGTATTTTTATTTAAAATAAAAATTTGTTTGTTTTTCTATTAATTGTATATTTTTACTAACAATTTATTAAAATAACGTTTTTATTTTTGTATTAATATTTTTTAGTAATTTAAGAAATACGTATATTTTTACATTTTTTACTTGCCATATTATTAGAATACACATTTTTTTTACCTAAAGAGCTGAAATTTGTTCAACGCAATGCATCTGTATTTTTGCATTTGAATAAATAAATTGACGTGTAGATTTGAACAACCTGTGTGGAATACGCTGGTTGGTAGAATTGTCTTTGTTAAAAAGTTTTTGAGCGTGAAAATAATGGCGTATAGAATATGTAAACACTTTTGTTTTTGCAGTAGTTTGTATAACACATGTTTTGCCGCCAATCATTACGATTTTCACTCGTCCATTCGAATACACATATTGCATCTCATAAAATATGTCTACAAATTAATTAACACATTACAACAGATATGAAAAACATTTTAGAGAAGGTAATATAGAATTATGGGCCTCTACAGCGCTTATGACCTGCCATTGGCTGGTTTAAGTGGCCACTTTACACACTGTGTAACATTCACCATTCTGTCCATATTTAGACATCCATATTCCTTTAATTCATTCATCTGTTGATGTTTGTGAAGTTTAAGAGCTGAAACCTTAATTTATGCGGGTGAGATTCATCTAATTGAATTACTTCACCTACATACTAGGCAACATGTTAATATTAACAGCTCCCCAGGGAGTTGAATCCAGTCCTTGTCTACAAAAATTTAGACAAACTAAAAATATTTTTGATAAATCCACCTGGTCCATGAAGAAGTATAGAAATTGAAAAATTATCATTTTCAGGCGTTGCCTGGTATGTAGGTGAAATAATTCAATTAGATGAATTTCACCCGCATAAATAAAGGTTTTAGCTCTTTAACTTCACAAACATCAACATATGAAAGATATGAGGGAATATATATGTCTAAATATGGGCAGAATGGTGAATGTTACAGTGTACATAAGCCTTGCAGATGTCCAGACTTCTATATTACCTTCTCTAAAATGTTCTTCGTAACTTAACTTAATATTAACAACTCCCCAGGGAGTTAAATTCAGTTCTTGTATACAAAAATTAGAACAAACTCAAAATATTGTTAACAAATTAATTGTTATTTAATGCAATTTGACTTGCAAACTTTACAATTGGAGTTTTCTCTGATTTTAGGCGAATGAGGAATACATTATGTGAGAAATAGGACCAGAACCTTGGACGAATGCTTCTGACTCGATGGATGCTCTTAGGTAAAAATCTCGACTGAGGATATCGGATGGATTACCATTCTTAATGTCCAGGGTACGATTCCTGGCAAAAATAGTTTAAACTCAATATTTCATTTTTCCTTGACTGGCACCTGAAGTGTAGGACTGATCATTTTTTTCTTCTTTCTATAAAGAAGAAAAAAATGATCAGATCAAAAAGACTATTCTTAATTCTCTTTCTACACCTAATAATGCCTAGGGCACTTCATTGGTACACTAATTGCAGCGTATCTTGATAAAATTTTTTTGGTAAGATGATCAGTCTTCAGATCAATCAGAAAAAGATAATGACAATGATATTTAAAATCAATCTTATGTACAAAATGTTATAGTTTTTTTTTTTATATTTAGGTTATTACCTAGCAATAGCCACTTTGCTTTTACACCAAAACTTTTTTGCATTAGTCAATAATACGGTACATTATAATTGAAGAGTGATTTTTAAAAATGGCCGAAGTCAAAAATATCTGTATATGCGAAGATTTTCTCGGTCACTGTTATCAATATGTTTCTTTTTTGCGTGATACCGTGTGTGTTGGAAATGTTCCGACGTTGAAATATTTTCTTTGAAAGCAAATAAAAGAAAAGAAAAGGATTGACGAACACAAAAGGCAAAACTTGGGCACTCTGACAAATCCGCAACAGCGAAACACTTTTTAGACACCGGACATTTTTCTTCGAACCGAAATTTTTACATAAACCCAGTAATTACAGTGCACGAATAATAAAAGAGGCAATTGAAATACACATACACCCAATAACTAGAGCGTTTGGAATAGCAGCCAAGTAGCTCAATCACAAAAAACTATCAATGTGCTTAAAAGCACACTAAGCATTTGAGCGATCACAATGAACAATAATGAACATGGTTAAGTTATCGCAGTCATAAGTCAACGCGTGTGTATAAGTCAACGCTAATGTTGGTATGTTTTTTGTTTTCCTCGTAAATAAATACAGTTCATTGGCGAAAAATTTGCGTTTATTATAAAAAATCATACAATATACTGCATTTGCAAAATAGTAAGGAGTATTTAGTACAAAAAAGTGAAAATTAAATTACAATTACTATGGCAACTGTTTTTCTTGATATTTGGCTTGCCAATTGCTAGCTAAATGCAATAAGTAGCGTGATAAATAATGAATAAATAAAACAAAAATAGCTGTTTTGGAATATTTTCCTTATTTACCCTTATAAGTTACTTATACGAAATTTAAATATTATGCGTCGCGACACGTAAATATTTTGACATTTAATATTAGGTGTTCACGGATGCTCCATTGTGATCACAAATACGATTAACAACCATGGTGAGAAATTGTTATCACGTCGCTTATTAGCACGTCGATAGTTACCTGTGATTGAGCTACAGGTAATTGTTTTTATATGACACGTCAAAGTGATTTTAGACTCGAGTTATGCAGTTAGATCGCTTAAATACACTTTGGTAATTTTCCGTCTACAAAATTTATTTTAAAAAAAAAATTTGAAAAACGTGTGAAAACATGTGAAATTTTAAAGCCTATAGCATAGAACTTAGCTACAGTAAAACAAAGTTTTCCTTTTTTTAATTGTTATTACAATAGCATTCTTACTTTGAAATTTTAAAATTTTGGCTCAGAACTGTTTGAGAAATGAAAACATGGGTGGATAAAAGCGTTTTATCGCAAATTTTCAAAAATTTACTTTTTTACATAGATGAAAATTTTATGTACAACCTTGTCATATAAAACCCTGTCAACTACTCCATCAAAAATTGACAGAAAACCAATTTTGAGAGCGAACAAAGGTGTTTTATTATCATCAATTGTTCTGGTGTTCAATACTTTAACCCCAGATATCTCTGCTTTTTGTTTTTGTCACATAACACCTTTATCCACTCGTCTTCAAATCACTCTTGAGCTGTACTGTACGTACTACAACTACTTCTACTATTGTCGTCACGCCATTTCTTCCTAGTGAAAGTCATAAAAGATTAACACTAGGATTTAAAGAATCTGAATATACACGTACACTGGAAACCAACGCTGGTCCGGTTACCTTCTCTATCTCCAGCCCTAGCTGGCACGGACCCTGGACCCGATGCGGGTACAGAATCTCAGGCCGGCCTTAACTTTCTGTGTATTCCCCTAGCGAGAAGGGTACTCCCGTTTTCAGAGAAAGGAAAACTCCCGCCACCCCTTCGCAAGCGTCACCGCTCAGTAATGTTAGACACTAGTGATAAAACAGATAGTGGTTTGGCCGGATACAGGGTATCTGACAAGTCCCTTAGCCGGATAGCCGGATATCGGGCCTATTGTTTAAAAAACACCCCGGTACTCAAATTTCTCTCATAGATTGAAATAAAACTTTTAATGCGCATAAAATAAAAAGAGTTAAAAATATTTTTATGATCACTATAAACCCATCTAAAACACAAATTATGTTTGCGGGTAGTAAAAAATTGCTAAGTAAGCTAGACATATCTTCAATTAATCATCTTATTGTCAATGGTACCAATATTCAATACAGGAAATCCGTAAAAAATCTATGAGTACTTATGGATGAACATCTATGTTAGCAAGCTCATACTAATAAATTATACCGCAAAATATTTTTCAGTCTACCCTTACGAGAAAGTTGCAAAAATTCTTACCCATTAATGTGATGATTACTGTGGTGTTAATTGTGAAAACCTGTAATTGGCTTATTTGTTTTGTTAAATATATATATAAGATAATTATAGCTGTTGGTTATCCAAGTAAATAAAATAAAATAAATAAATACCAAATGCTCACTCGTAAAAGCATTAATACTATCCATTCTAGATTACGCTGATGTTTCCATGACTAATTTAAGCTGTGAGCAAATCAATAAACTTTAAATTTTGGTCTTAAGAATATGACCACATTTATGATTATCGTCGGCAACTGAAATAACTCAAAATTAGACAGCGGAGAGACTATCACTCCCTATCACTTCATTTTACAGTACTTCATAGAGTATACGCTCTTATCTATATAAGAAATATCTATATAATCTCCGTGAAAATTGTCAACGCTTATCAGTTCATGGTTTACCTCTTCGTTCTAATTCTCAAAGCACCCTTTTCATACCCATTCACAATTCCTCTTTCTTTTCTGACTCATATAGGGTCCATGCGGCTCGACTGTGGAATCATCTCCCATCCACTATCAAAGATGTTCCTTCAGTATCACTGTCTAAATCACGTCTGAAGATATACATACTTTCTCTTTCTTAATCTCTCTTCCTTCCCTCTTTCCTCTATACTCCTTTTCTCCATTGAGTAATAGTATTGATTTAAGGTAATTTATATACGAATACAGTGATTTCTTTTTCTGTATGTCTTAAAATTTTCATTTTCCATTGAATACGTTTTGTAACTTGAATTATAAAGATAAAACTTTTATTTTATTGGTTGGATGGAAGAATTGCCATTTGGCAGTTAGCCTCGCCAATGTACAATTAACATAATCTCCAAAAAAATAAAAATTTCAAAAATAATTGTAATGCGATTCGTATTAAAATATATTTTATTGGAAAAAGTTATAAGTTCCATCTCCCGCGTCATTTGTTATAAGTTCCATCCCCGCGTAATTTGACTGCATATTCTTGAAATCAGAATAATTTAATGTGATTAATTTGCTTATATGCATTACAAATGAGTAAGAAAAATTTAAAGCTCATTTAAAATAAAATACTGCGCATTTATTTTTTATTCAATGAAACGTGTATTCATTTTTCCACATAAATTACGAGCATAAAATTTTGTGCATAAAACATGAGCGAATAAAAACAAAGCGGTTAATTTTTATTGAGCCATTCTTGGCTTGAGAGTAGAAATGCCAAAATGTCGTTTCGTAGAAAATTTATAGCCATTTTAGCTGTATATGACACAGCTTCGTATGTCGTATTCTGTAGTTGTTAAATCTGCTTTATGTCATGTTGGATGGAAAGAAAAAAACGCAGTGTTTAGTATAGATATAAGTCACGTGTCTGTCTAGTGGTCTAATGGTGAACGCGTACGCCTAGCATGCTAGAGGACTCGGCTTCGATTCCCGGTATGGGTGATAAAAATAAATGCATTTAATATTTACGAAAAAGGTTATATCAACGGTATTAGTCAGTGGACTGGTACCAAAAACAAATATCGAGATACACTGCCATTAATATAACATTGCAATGCCCTATGCACCATGAGGTTCCACTTTGAACAGCTTTTTTAACCATATAGATATCTATTATACAAGATTACAATTATTTAAAAATAGTGTATTGAAAACTTTTGAATAAAACTCCCGTTGGTCCCTTTTTCTCTTATATCACTCAAATTACATACATTAATATTATTATTTTAAATCAAATTTCTCTTTTGAAATTTGTACTACTATTAAAATCGCTTTAATGAAATTTTATCGACTTCTCTTGGTTTAAAATCTTCTCCTTATATTGCTTTTTCAAATTTTAAAGATTACTTGCTATACTTGCTATTCCTTCTTTATTTTTTCTTTTTTCTCTGCTGCATTGGCATGTTTTTATACTTTTAAACTACTTTTAATTCCTTATATTATATATGTTAATAAAATCAATATATTGCTGCTCTTACTATAATGTGTCATTAATTTTGAAGATGTTTTTTAAATTGACCTAAATTTATTGTCTTATATTTCACTTAAAGATTCTTCTCATCGTTTCTTTGAATCCCTTAAAATAAATATGTGTATATTTATGTTTTTCCTTTTTTTTTAAAAATGTTATTACTATTTTATTTTATTTTTACATCTGAGAATGTTTTTCATTCTTTATTTCAATTCTTAATTTTTAATTACTCTTACAAATTTTCTTCATCTTTAATATTATTTCCATTTGTAAATACTCACTACAAACTACAAACTTTAAAATATCTTTTTTTCACTTATATTTTAATTTTAAACAACTTTCATTTATGTTTTTCTTTTTCCTTCTCTTTTTTATACTTTTATAATTAACCTTACATATAATTGCTTTATAATATGGAAACTTCACTGGTCCATTAGAATTAAGTCTAATTGTGTAAAATATTTTACTTTATACCTCACAAATACCTGAGAGTGAGAACCAAAATAAGATTGGAATTCAAAATATCGGATCAGAAGACATTCCTGATATAACATGGGAAGAAGTCCAACATGCCATGAGACAGATAAAAAACAAAAAAACCCCTGGCTCTGATGGTATAGCTATCGAAACCATAAAATGTGGGGGAGAAATTCTTCAACGAGCAGTTGTGACTCTATTAAATAAATGTCTGGAAGAAGAACGTATACCAGAAGAATGGAACAACGCAACGATGATTCTCCTTCACAAAAAAGTGACCATAGGAAGTTGGAAAATTATCGACCTATTAGTTTGTTATCTCACTTGTACAAGCTGTTCACAAAAATAATTAATAATAGACTCTCTAATAAACTAGACGCATACCAACCGGTAGAACAGACAGGATTTAGGAGAGGTTACAGCATGAACGATCATATACAGACCCTGAAAAACATCATCCAGAAATATAATGAATATAATATGTCACTACAACTAGCATTCATTGATTTTGAGAAAGCTTTTGATTCTGTAGAGATATGGGCAGTAATGAAAGGTTTAGATAATTGTAGAGTAGATCACAGGTACTCAGAACTCCTAAAAAACATATACAATAATGCCGTCTCTATTGTACAGCTCCATGAACCAAGCGAAAAGTTCCGCATAAGAAGAGGAGTAAGACAGGGTGATACAATATCCCCAAAATAATTAAGACTAGCTCTGGAAGATGTCTTTAAAACTCTTGACTGGAACGACAAAGGTATTAACATCAACGGCAAACTCATTAGCAATCTCAGATTCGCAGCTGATATAGTCCTATTTTCTAAAGATGAGAAAGAACTCGAAAACATGATAAACGAAGTTAATACAGCATCCCTGAAAATAGGCTTGAAAATGAATGCTTCAAAAACTAAAGTAATGAGTGATGCAAACCAATCATGTAACATCTTAGTAACTGGAGAAAAAATTGAAAAGATTGATAGTTATATATACTTTGATGCTTGTGTTCTCCCTGTACTGACATATGGCTGTGAAACTTTTGTGTTCACGAAAAAATTTTACACAAATTATCAGTGACACAGAGAGCCATGGAAAGGAGAATGCTGGGTATTTCGTTGAGAGACAGAAAAACCAATACATGGATTAGAGCGAGAACAAAGATCACCGATGTGGTCTATAGGGCTGCCAACCAGAAATGGAGCTGGGCTGGTCATATAGCCAGAATCACAGACTCTAGATGGACCAAAAATGTCCTGGCATGGCGACCCAGAACGGGTAGAAGAAGTGTCGGCAGGCTTCAGTCAAGGTGGTCTGATGGCATAAGACGAGTTGCAGGAAGTGGTTGGATGCGGTTGGCTCAGGATAAGGAAATATGGAGACTAAAGGGGGAGGCCTATGTTTAACATTGGACAAGAGACGGCTGATGATGATGATGATGATGTGTAAAATATTAAATTTTGTAACTGGACTGTATGTTTCCTGAATAAAAGAAAATAAAAAATAAATAAAAAAAAATTAACAAAGGGGAAATGGTGATAATAGTTCACATGTTCAAATGTTCTAGAGATGGAGAACATTTTAGAGAACGGTAGTCTAGGCGTTTACATGGCTTATGACCCATCATTGGCTGCTTCGGGTCCCTTTACCCACTGTATAACACTCTCCATTCTGTCTATGTTTGAACATATATTTTTTTTAATTCTCGCATCTGTAATTTTTTTATAAAGTAAGATATCTGAAAGTTTCATTGACGCAGGTGAAATTCATCTGATTAAATTGTTTCATATACTTACACATTAGGAAACACCTGTAAAATATTTTTGAATTTTTAAAAAGAAAAAAAAGAACATGTCTTTGTATTTTTAATTTGACACAATCCCGTCCTTCTTTCAAGCAAACCAAAATAAGCAAGCTAACTTTTTAAGTACGTCTTTGATGCACAGAAAAAAAATATATTTCAGCACTTGTACAATGCAAGTATACTTTTTAACATGATGCTATAATACGAGCCAAATAAAATTTTCAAAGTTACTTCTCTATAAATAAGAGGAGTTTTTAAAAAAGTTTGTAGAATTTTTTTTCTTGTAAAAAAATGTTTTTAGAGCCCTTAAAAGTTAGTTGAGTTTTGTATTTTTTTTATTTGGAATTAAATCAAATAACGACTCAAAACTGTATTGTGGTATGAAAGACCTAATAAGCTACTTGGAAAAAAATATTATTTAAAATTGTTTAAATTTATATTTATTTAAAATTGGTTTTTACTAAAATTTCTTAAAAATCCGAATAACTTTTAAACGACTGAATGTTGCGGAACATACATACAGGTTAAATCGACAGGCATCGAGGCACCCTGTCCCTCTGCCACCGATGATCCACCCTCCCAGTAACAGGCAGTATAAAAAAATAATATCTAAGAACCTCGATATCTCGGAAACTTGTGCCATTCACACAATTTCTGAACAGACTGAATAAAATATACTTCGTTACGATATTGTGAAGTTAAATCGCCAAATAAAAAGATACGGTGATTGAGTATATTTTCGACAATCGACGATTTTGATGAAAATGCAATTAGATCAGGTTCACTCTTTTTAATTGAAAAAAAATTTCCTGCAATAAACAAAGCTTTGCAGGCTGTCAATGGCGATGATTTTTTAGCAAATTTCAAGCGCAGCTTTTTCCACAAGGTAATCAAAGAATTGCGTTTCCAATATTTTAATCGAAAACGCGACTGAGCGGAAAAACCCAATTCATTGGCGTAGAGATTATTTAAGAGCTTTCGAAAGATACCGTAGGGATGGTCGTACGATAGACTATTTCGATGAGACTTGAATAAATACAGGATATGTTTGTAAAATGATTGGGTTGATAGGACATTAAATCGAGACGAGAAGCTTTCGCACGCGGCTTTTCCGTGGGACCCCTAATCCAACGGGTAAGGGAAAATATTTAATAGTGCTGCAGGATTTGTTCCAAATGATTTGTTTATTTTCGAATCAAAAAAAAATCTGTAGACTGTCACGATAAAATGATCGGTGGCTGCGCCACATTAACTCTTTGTGTACACACCCATATATATATATAACACATTTATTCATTTATTTTTTTCATTAACGCCCAAAGGGCATTTACAAAAAATAAAAATGAAATACATACTAACATACTAAATAATAAACACAGAATATACAGAAAAAATATGTGAAATTAGTTAAAAAGGATATGATAAAAAGTTTTACAAAGTAAAAAAAAACAATAATAACAAAGGAATGCAAGAAAAAACAGTAAGCATATAAACAAAAATGCAAATTTCTGTAAAGCAAACATTAAATAAAGTGTTACGGTAAGCAAGAAAGACATTTTTAAGTTAAATTAATAAACAAGCAAGCATATATTATCACGAAAAACTAAGAAATAAAAATATGTATCTATGGAATGCGTATTTGCCAATACTACAATGCAATTTGATATAATAGTAAAAAAAAAAAACAAGTATAAGGTAATAAAAATAAACAAGTAAGTATTTTTTTAATTTATAGAATTGAATTGTCAATAATACTCGTAGTTTGACGAGCAGCTACAAATAAACTTGATATTGTGGACTTATAAGATAGTAAAGAATTGGACAGAATGTCTGCAGCCGTTCCATAAGTGTTACCTAACCTATGCAGTCTCGGTATCAATGAATTGTTTTGTTGGTTGGAAGAAGTACTGGAGCAATGAAACAGCGACAGCAACAGTGACAGCGGGTACTCTAAAATTAATCAATTCAAGTATTTTTGGTGCGTCAAAAAGAGAGTTTACAATTTTATACAGTACAATGATATCATTAATAATTCTTCTTTAAGAAAATATTCTTAGGTTAAGCAGTGTTAATAAATAGTCATAATTCACATTTTGTATTGGAATGTTTAGTTTGTAGTTTATATATCGTAGAAATTTATGTTGAATGTTTTCTATATTATAAACATGAACATTATAGCAGGGTGATTATCTTGATGAATCAAAATCTAAATTACTTCTTACAAGAGAACAGTATAATACTTTCAATAACCGGATGGACTTGAAATTTTTTGTGTTTCTCAAAATAAAGCCCAACATTTTTAATGCCTTGCTTGCATTTGCTAGGATGAGGCGTTCGAGTTTATTTGCTACCTACGGGGCCCTGGTTAAGATGTTGCATTTGCCTACCGTGGGTACCGATATTATCCCAGCGCCAGTATAACAACTGAACTGATCGTGTGTACATGTGATTTTTATATTCTCACCGCGATCGCAAATAACATATTTTGCGATCAATAACTATTAAATCCACTGCGTTGTGTAATCATCATGTGCCTCTTCTTCCTGACCACAAGATCGGAGCTGATCCTGACTGCCACGACAGAAGTTCCGGACAATAAAGATGCCAGAACCAAGAATAGGGTAGGTAATTACATTTACTGTATTTAGGGTTCTGTGGCAAAGCAAAATAAAGGATAACGCATCCCGCGAACCAGCATTTCGAGCGCTCATCTGCTAACGGGCAAGTGGCGCGATCAATCGGAGAAACATTTATTCATCACGGTTTAAAAATATTTTGCCATCACTAGATGAAAATTGCAGTATCGTTATTGAAAATGCTCAATATAACTATCAAATTGGACAAGCTTCCAAATAGATAATGGAAAAAATGTGACATTTTTAGATGGCTCGAAGAAGAAGGTTGTCAACTCGAAAATGGGGACATATGACAGTATGTGGTGGATGTCACTGCAAGCGAAGCCAATAAACCTGCCCTATAATTGTGAACTAAACCCAATGATGAATTTGACCCCTACGGGAAATTGGATACAATAAATGTTTTCTTGCGCGGTAAAAATTGGAGCATTAAAGTGTACTGCAAAGTTTCTTGAAAATGTACGAAAAAAAAAGTAATATTTTAATAAAAACAAAATACTTTGAACGACTTCACAAGTTTATACGAATTAACCAATGACAAGAAAGTTATGGAAGATTTCCGGTATGCTCACCGTCAACGGACCAATGGGCAGAACTGTTCGAGAAAAGGTGGAAGCCATCTTTACTATTGCCATCATTAAATGTATAAATTTCTCTCATTTTTTGATTGTGAGTAGTTAATTAAAATAGAAAAAAAAATTAATAAATCTTTGTTTTTTACTATTTATTTTTTGTTTTTTCTACCGACCGGTTTCAAAGTTATACAAGCTTCTTTATCAAGGTATAATTAACCAATGAATTCTAACATATTACAACAGAGATGAAAAATATTTAAGAGAAAGTAATATAAAAATCTAGGCATCTACAGGGCATATGACCTTTCAGTGGCCACTTTACACACTGTGTAACATTTGTGATGATGAGAAAAGGGGGCAGCGATCATATTCTGTTTTTCTTTATTTTTACTAAGGTACCAGTTCCAATACTTTGTTTATGACAAGGCAGTAATTAATTACGATACTGAAGAGCTCTAGAAAAGAAAAGTTGGGGGATCACATTGATTTCCTACAAAAATAAATCGTAAAATTAATACGCTGTATTGGCGAGTTAGAGAAAAGTATCTAAAAAAAAATAACTCGGTTTAAATGCGAGTATACATAGATCAAGATAGCAATCAGCTCATAAATAAAGCGGATAAAATAAAGATTTCTAGATATAAATAAAACGTGGCGTGAAATACCTATTTTCTACATTCGCGTTACATAAGCTTATGGCGGTCACCCGAAGATTCCATTTGAGGAGAGTACCGGAAGGATAAAGCGGGAAAAGACTATTAACCTGTGGAATTCTACAACCCTGCCCAGGTAATTTACGCAACGCACATGGGACTCAGCTGCGAGACAAGCAGATACTTCTAAGTTAGTTCCTGATCCACCAGGTTCTAGTAAATATAATCAAACTTTCAGGGAATTACTTGAAACTTTAGAATATGATTTTTGGTCTAACGCGGATGGGTGCGCTTTTTCGAGTGTCTTTTTCGTTTGACATACAAACTGGCTATTCAGAAATGATAGGTTCGAGGGTCTTACAGGGAAATCGTCGCAGAAACCAAACAAATTCAAGATCTTCAAGATCAGTATAAAGAAAAACCTAGGTTAGATTGTAGAAAAACCAAACTAGGCTTTGGTATTTAGAATGATGGAAAGCATGCCTGTGGTGTCTGCGGAAATAACAAATTTAGATATAGAATTAATAAGAAAAATGCACTCGATTCTAATTTTTTTATCGTGCGGCCACGTGGAAAAATACCGAAAGTATGCGTTACATACAGCCAGGGATTTTGTAAAAAAACATCTTTGGTATAACATGCCACCCACACTTCACAAATATTTAATACACGGACCTTAAATAAAACAAAAATCAATATTGCCGGTAACTCAGTTCACCGGAGAGGAGCAGGAAGCACGTAACAAAGATTTTAAAAAGTTTAGAAAATACCACTCAAAAAGATCTAACCGAATAAAAGGGATATTTTAAATTCTAATTCTATTTTTTACTCTCGTCGGATCCATTAACGAGAAATATGAAAGAAAAGATTGACGAAAATAAAACTAACTAGACTCCCAAAAGACGCTTCGGATATAATATTACTTCCATCTGTAGGGTCCGCCAGCCAAAGCAAAAAAGGTGATTCCGACGATGATGGTGACTCAAAAGTATTTAATGAAGAGTAAAATAAAATGCTGGTGTGATTTTATGAAGACGTTTCTAAACACGTATAAATTATACGCTAAGCCGCACTTTGTCTAAAAAAAAAATGTTAACAAATTACAACAGAGGTGAAAAATACCTTAAAGAAGGGATATGGAAGTCTAGGCATTTACATGGCTTATGACCTGTCATTGGCTGAATTCAGTGAAGTTCAACAAATAGAATAATTGAAGAAATGTGACTTTTTAAATTAATTATGAAAAATTATGACTTACAGTTCATTAATCCTTTGGGAGCTCATATTGGTGTACTATCTGATGTTTTTTTTTAAATTTTCTCAATAAAGGACTAATTTTACAAATTGCTTGCATATTGAACAGAGTTTTTGAGTTGGTTTAAATCATGGATATCACGCCGAGGAAAAGGGAAAAGATTATGACCTTAAGTGAACATACATCAATGGCTCAGAAGGAGATTGCAAATGAGTGTTTTATGAATCAGGAAGCAGTCATCAAAATTATTAAGCAGAAAAGAGAAACAGTGTCAGTTAAAACAAAGAGAATTGGGAAATATGAAAGAAACCGGAAAACTAGTGTCCGAGATGAAATATATTTAATCAAAAATAGTAAGTTAAACCCCAGAACAACAAGTTTCGAACTTCAACGAGATTTGGCAGCAACCGGGGTGATGATACATGACTCAATAGTACGAAAAAGACTCATTGAATCTGGAAGAAAAGCAATTCGTCCACAGAAAAAACAACTCCTGACGGCACGTATGATAAAGTAAGTGCTCATTTAGACTAGAAAATATACCAAATGGACTGTAGAAGACTGGAGGAAGGTTGTTTTCAGATGAGACCCACTTTCTCGTGCAGGGATATCGCACGAAATTTGTTGGAAAAATTTGGGATGAAAAACTTACTGTGGCTCATATTGACCAAACGGTGAAAAATCCTTTGAAGAAGATGTTTTGGGGCTGTTTTTCATATATAAGGACCGGATCTTTGATACCAATAGAAGGAATGATGAATAGCCTAAAGTATAAAGCTCTATTGGAGCAGCACTTGAGAACAGAACTGAGTAAATGTTGTTCTAATGGTGGGGCTGTATTTCAACAGTACTCAGCTCCTTGTCAAGTATCAAAGTTTATGCTTGAGTATTTCAATGATAAAAAGATAACTTTTTTAGACTGGCCGGCAAATTCACCTAACCTTAACCCTTAAGAAAATTTGTGGACAATTTGTAAATCTAGGATACAAAAATTGGACAACACCACCAAAATAAAGATGATAGAAGCTGCTATTCAGATTTGGTTTCAAGATGACACAGTAAAAGAAAATTACCGAAGTTTAATTGATTCAATGCCAAAATGTGTTCAAACTATTTTAAAAGCAAAAGGAAGACATACTCGTACATCCTATTAATTAAAACGAAAATTTATGATTGATTTTTAGGTCTGGATTTTCCTTAGTGGGAGGGATTTGAGTAGAAAACTCCTTGATAATTTTCCGAATGCTTGAGTTTACTGTTTACCATATTGATGTGCCATATATACGTTTTTAAAAAAAATATATAATTATTTTTTTAGGTTTCTAATCTCATATTTGTGGTGATATACTCATGTGTCTGTGTCATATAATTGCTTGTCCCATTTTAGCACAGGACTTTGAGTTGGGACTTTTTGTCTAAAATAATGTACAATAAACTTATGTATGTAAATAAATTGTATATCACCTGTAACTCAAAATATTAATAAAAACGTATTTTATGATTATAAGGAATTTTTTAAAACATTAAAATAAAATAAAATCACTTTGTTTTTATGTACCACTTATGTTGATTTTTTTTATGATTTCACAACCATCTAGTTTCGGCATTACTATGCCTTCTTCAGTGTTAATTGCAAACTAACATGACATATATAATTTTTTAAAGTGATGGTAGAGTGGGCGAGGCTACGGCGGTAGAGAAGAGAGGGGGTTTGTGCGTGGATTTAGGGAGAGGGAACATATTTAAAATGGGACTATTACTAAGGTTTATTTGATTATTAATAATATTTCAATTTTTATTTACAGCCTTTCTAATCTCCAATATTTCAAAATAATCAAGAGCATATCTTTTTTTGTTTGTATCTAGAATTCCGATGCCATCTTCAATGTTGAATGAGTGACTTTTTGCTAGGATATGGTCAGCAAACTCAGGAAAATTATTGTTTTTTTTATTATTTAAAAAAAAAATAATCTTAAAGTAGGGCACACATATCATACATATTGTTATGTGTGTTCTAATAATAACATTGCAAATATATTTAATTCATAAATTGTTTATCACATATGTCTTGACCATTATTTTAAATTTTGATATGTTTTTTTCTTCATAAATATTTTTAAGACATCTCATATGTTCTTTCACTCTAGTTTTAAATTTTATGTCATCCGGTAAATCTTTTAAAATTTTATTTGAATAATTACTAACATTCAGTGGGAGATATTAGATTCTGAATTTGGACAAATCCCAAACTGCAATGACTTGTCGGATCGAGAAAAAACTATTGTGGAAATGGCTTTTTTCCTTAACTTAAAACAATTGAATAATATAACAAATTATCATAATCGTATTTTAGACTTAGTTTTTTGTAGTGATGTGTCTGTTTCTGTGCACAAGTCTATCGAAGAAATTGTTTCTCAGGATAAACATCACCCTATTCTTGACATAAATATTGATTTGCATATGCTGAAGAATCAGAACGATCCAACATCGAAATTTTTTCGTAATTTTAACAAGGCAAATTATGACAATATGTGTACTTTTTTTTCGGAAGTGAACTGGACATTTTTAAATGAAAATAATTTAGAAGATACCATTGTTAGCTTTTATAATATTTTAAATACTGCTATAGAATCTCATGTGCCAATCTCAAAAGTAAGAACACTATCATTCCCAATATGGTATGATAAAGATTTAATTAATTTAATATACATGAAGAAATCTGCACACAAAACTTACAAAGAATCCAGATCTTGGTCAGATTTTGATAGATTTAATATTTTAAGAAAAGACTGCAATAAAAAAAATACAATTTGTTACAACAATTACATAAAAACTATCGAGGATTCTTTAAAAAATAATGTTAAAAAAATTTTTGATTATTCAAAATCCCTCAAAAATGACAGTACAAATTTACCTAATTTTATGTATTATTCCGTAAAAACTGGCAGTAACTTAACAGATATAGTTAATCTATTTAGTGACTTCTTCAAGAGTGTCTATGATGATACAACTAATAATAATACCAACAATACTAACTATGTAACCAACTTAAGCAGTAATATAAATATACAATTATCTCATATTCAAATTGAGATGATTGACATAAGAAACAGTATTCAAAAACTAGTTTCTAAGTGTAGTTATGGTCCTGACAAAATACCTACAATACTGTTAAAAAAGTGTGTTGACTTCCTTGCATATCCCTTGTATATAATCTACAATAAGTCGCTATGTGAAGGACATTTCCCCCAGTATTGGAAGTCTGCTTTCTTAACACCTATACATAAAAGTGGGGATAAATGTGATGTCACAAATTATAGACCGATTTGTATACAATCTGCAATACCAAAGCTCTTCGAAAAAATAATTTTGCAAAAAATGTCTTCAATTGTCAATCAAATAATAATTCCAAATCAACACGGTTTTATGCCTTCAAAATCAACACTGACTAATCTTATTATATATGAAATGTTATTATGAACTCTTTTAATTTACGTAAACAAGTGGATTCAGTGTATACAGATTTCTCTAAAGCGTTTGATAAGGTGAACCATAGAATCATGATCGATAAGTTATCCAAGTTGGGTTTCTGTGGATCGATTTTAAAATGGTTTCAGAGTTACCTAAGTGGTAGATCATTGGCAGTAAAAATTTGTGACACCACATCCAGTACCATTGAGGCGACTAGTGGAGTCCCGCAAGGATCTCATTTGGGTCCGATACTTTTTAACATTTTTATCAACGATATTGTTGACATATTTAATGGTGTCGAAGTTTTGTTGTTTGCTGACGACATGAAAATTTTTAGAGTAATTAACACTATTGATGATTGTATTACTATCCAACATAACTTAAATAAACTATTTTCGTGGTGCTCAACAAATAAACTCCAACTAAATGTAAAGAAATGCCAAATCATGAGATTTCACAGGACTAAGTTTCCAATAATGTTTAATTATTCTATTGGCAATTCTGAACTTGTATCCGTTTCCGAAATACGTGATTTAGGTGTTATTTTCGATACCAAATTATCATTTATTGGTCACATTAATAGCATTAGTAATAGATCTCTAAGAATGTTGGGTTTCATTATCAGAACCACTAAATATTTCAAAGATATTGGTGCACTTAAAATAATGTTCACGTCACTTGTAAGAAGCATTTTGGAGTACAACTCTACAATCTGGGCTCCTCATTATTCTAGGCACCAATATTGTATTGAAAAGGTCCAAAATAAGTTTTTACGATTTATAAATTTTAAATTAGGTGTTAGTATTGAATTTTTAAATTATGATTTGTTACTGTTTATTTTGAAATTATTAAGACTAAGTGACAGGAGAATTATAACTGATTTATTAAATTTATATAAAATAATCCATTCCATGTTTGACACCCCTGCACTTTTATCACTAATTAGTTTTAATGTACCAAAAAGGACAACTCGGCAAACCTACCAATACTGTGGCAACAATACTTCGACATCATATGGTAAAAATGCAGTCATCAATAGACTTCACTCTCTAGGCAATAAGTACCAGGACATTGGTGACTCATTTCACATGAAATTTATTACATATAGAACGGCTCTTCTTCTTTATTTTATTGGTAATAGTTCTAGGTAACTATTTGTTACTTTTGTTAAAAATTTGATTTAAACTTCTTTATTAGTGTTTTTTTTTCTTTTTTCGTTTCTTTTCTTAATTAATTTATAAGTAAAAAATATTTCTCTTTATCATTTTTTTTACATCATTATATACTTTTATACATAAACATATACTATTTACCTAAATATTAGTTTTCAATAATAATACATATAAAAATATTATATATATTTTTAATGTTATTCAAAATTTACTTCTTAGTTATTTTTTTAACTGGTTCAAAGTATCTCTAATACCAAATTATCTTTTTTTATCGATAATTCTATAACTGGTAATATTTTATTCTTTTATATAGTTTATATTTCTTAGACTTTCTAAATTAATAATATTGTTTTAAATGCTATGTATTACTTATAACTATGTTTACATGTATGTATATTTAATTGTATTTGTAACTAATATGTAAAAGGCACTAAGTGCCGTTTATTTCAATAAAATAAAAAAAAAAAAATTATTAATAATGTTCCACAAAATAAGTGCTTCAAACATTAAAAATATAAAGAATTTTATTCAATTAATTCGCACAATACTGTATGTATAAAGAATGTTACCAATCCTTTCTCACAAATTGCATATATTTTATGTATCCTTGTTAAACTTCCAAATAAATTTCAAAAATATAAAAAAAGAATCCCGAAGCTTGTAAATATCATTTACTTGAAATACTGTACGTGTAAAACACTTACGGGCGTGTTCCGGAAAATTTAATAAGTAATATTTTTATTTGGGACCTTTTAACGTGATGCATTACGGGAGGTATATTCCCATAGAAAGCGACGCACGTGTCTCGCTCTGTGATAGAATTACCCCATTTTTATTCCACTACCCAGCTCAATTGGCGAGCTTTAGCACCGTCGTATACCTCCACTGCTTATTTTATTTCCCCTCAAATTACGCGCACCGCAATTTAAGACCCGGAAGAGACATTTACTTTTGCAGAAATCTGTATGAATACGTAATTTTTTTGTTTATAAACAGGTCAAGTTTCTATCTCGCAGATTTTCCCACGGGGAATGAGATTTCAGTTTAATTTTTTACCACATTTAACCGTATGAAGGCAGCCCGGAGATCAAATATTTCATTGTCATCTCCTTTTCTGCATATGGTGGCATTGCATTCGTAAACTGAATTACTGGAAATACATCTTTATGGTTCTGTCATCCGTTACATGAAGGTACAGGGATCGGTCTTACGCCGCAGATACCAGTCCAAAGACAGAACAATTTTGTAGTTGACAATCTTTAAAATTAGTATTTCACATCCACCCTGCCAGAAGTCGAACCCAGAGCATGATACTGGTAGTAGAACACGTCAACCACTTCACAGCGAAGCGGACTCTCCTCTCCATTTCCTTATTCGGATTTTTTACCTGAGACTCGAAAGCATTCGTCCATGGGTCTGGTCTTTTTCACGTGGCTATATTCTTTCACCGCCTGGACACAGAGGATATTAAAAATATAATGATACTAAAATATTTTTCACATAACAAGGTTAAAAAATTAAGATACTATGTTCAGCCTTTTAGGTGTCTATTATTTCCTTGACAGGTAGATTGATAGGGGTCATTTTCTTATCTGAATAAGGGGTCTAGTATGTGTTTTCTTTACAAGGATTATGTAACGGCTACCTAGTACCGGCGTTCGTTCGTATAATAAGGATGTTTAGTGCTACGAGAAATTTGTTTTCAAATGTTTTCTTAGACATCATTTAAAAAAAAATCTATTTTTATTTATTTATTCATTTTTTTCCACATAGTAAACAATGATTAATCATAAAAATAATATGACTTCACTGGGGTTTCTCGTGCCGAGGAAACTTAACAATATACTTTTTTTAAATATTTTTACATGTGAGAATATACAAAGAAGACTAATTATACAGAGATAATTAACAAAATGTTCAGACAGTTTTATACGCTACGTATTTATATTTCATTTATATATACCTGTATTATTTATATTACAAACGCACAATAAAAGCACAAAAACATAACATAAACCATACATTTGTAGAGCAGTTGATTCAATATTGGTTTGGGCGAATGAGACAATCCATTTTACTTCTACCCAGTTTCACAATCCTTTTTTTATATTTATTTATTTTATTTATTTGCATAACCAACGTCTATAATTATCTATATATGTATATATATAACAAAACAAATAACAAATTAGCCAATTACAGGTTTTCACAAGTAGCATCACAGTAAGTTAAAAAAGATTCTCGAACATAAAATGAATAGTAATTAAATGTAAATTCAAAAGAAAAGAAAAAAATACTACGAATCATTTCGAAAGCAAACGCCGTACGTCATCAAGATTATTTGCAAATAAATCTATGTTAAATGATTTGTTTATTATATTAAAATTATTAAAAGTTCGCCATAAATATGAATTTTGCCTATAATTAGATGAAGCAAGAGGTATGTGAAGAAGAGGGTTATTTCTTAAAACTTTGGAAGGAACATTGATAGAAAGTTTGCATAGTAGTTCAGGACAGTCAATTGAACCAGAGGCAATTTTAAGTAAATAAATTATATCCGCTATTTCCCGACGTTTTTGCAGAGGCAATAGATGATGTTTTTTACATATATGTTTGTATGTCTAAACTTCTCGTGTCGGTCTCGTAGTTTAATGGTCAGCGCGTTTGCCTACCATACAAGAGGTCTCGGGTTCGATTCCCGAAATATTTATTTAAAGGAGTGTTTTGTTATTCAATAGTCCCTGGACTGGTACCTGAAGCGTAAGACTAATAATCTTACCTTCATGTAACAAAAATGATCAAGATACGCTGCGATCGGAGTACCAATGCAGTGCCCTATGCACCATTAGGTGCGGAACGGGAATAATGATGATGATGAAACTTCTCGAAAAACATATTGAATCAGTTAAAAAATTAACACGTATTAATTACACAAACATTTGTATCTTCATATCCTTTCAGGCGGGTTACATATTGGCTAGCCAAATTACAAAACCAATCAATATTGTAAAACGACTGATCGACGATTAGCCTTAATGCATTTTGGCTAACCGAACGATCAGTCAGTTTGTTTTGACTGGATACAAATCGCGCCAGATTGTTATTTTTTGTTATTTTTCTACCACTTTAGGCGTCGTATGTCTAATGTTGTTGTCATTGAGTAAAAATAGCGTTTTGCAGTAAAACTGTTCCACAAATATCAAATAAACTTCGGGTGAAAAACGGAAATCCATTCAATAGTACTGGGAGAATAAATGTGACTTTATGAATATAACAATGACCTTATTGTTAAAAAGAAAATAAGCGAAGACCCAACGACGCATGTAATACCTACGGAACAATTGTTTGAAATGTTTTTATTTTATTTATTTCTTAATTCTTCTACATTTTATGTAATGTGAAGTTAGGGAATGTTTTGATAAGTTGTATTAGGTTAGATGTAAATGTATTTGAGGTTAGGATAGGTTGGATTAAGTTAAACCGTAAAACATTGTTTATTATTATTAAACTCAACTCAACCTGTTCTAACGTTTTAAGTATTAATTCTAAAATAAACCTGTTTTCTTTTTTAAAAGTAAATACAGTGAAACCTCTATCTATCGTTCCTCGAATAATCGTTTTCCCGGATATGTCGTTTATTTCTTCCAACTCCGAAATAATTTCATACAAAATATACAAAAATTGATCGCATCGATCGTTTCTCTATCCACCATTTTACCGCATTCATCGTTTGAATTACGATGCGTATTTGACATATTTTAGTATTTTGTGTATGTTCTAATGCGCAGAACGTTTGGAAGAGAAAGAGAGATATAATGACAATTAGAACAAGTTAAGGTTTCTGAAGATGATTGGTACCTTCATTTTCAGAAGCATGCACTATCTTCGAAAGATTACAAACATTCTACTACTCACATTCAATAAGTGATGCCAAAAAAAATATTATTTGCAAACCGAAAATATAATGTTGACTCACGGGGGATAAAACAGTAAAAAAAAAAACGTCGATAAAAGATTATTTCCAATGCAATAAACTTTTATTTTTTTTATTTTTTTTTGTTCTGCTTTCTAATTTTATTTAAATACATTTATTTACACCTAGAACTTGTATTTTTTTTAGAATTTGAATCTGCCAATGGTAATGCAAATTGCCAGGGCGGTATCTTTACCCGATCTTATCTCCTTGTGTATTGACCACTTATTCCCGCATTTATAGTTTATTTCAACAAGTCCCTTTAAAAACGATAGATAGAGGTTTCACTGTACTATTATTCGCCCTAACGCTCTATCTAAAATATCTAAAATCTTCGGAAATTTATAAAGCGGTTCAACGTGGCTAGCCAAATTGTAAAATACCAAGCGTTGACAATACGGCTAATCGTCGATCAGCCGTTTTACAAAACGGAGCAGTTTTGTAATTTGACTTGCCAATATGCAATCTGCCAAAAATGACGATCCGGCAGACTTTTAAGTCCCATAGAGTTATGGATAGGTCCGTGACTTTTTTGCTGGTAAATTATTTCATTATTTGCATAGGTTTACGAACAAAAAATCCCGTATTAATTTTAAACTTCATATTCCAGCTGCTTTATTTAATTATAATCAATTGTTGTCTTCAGCAAATCTTTTAAGACTTTCTGATAGAAGAATCCTAACTGACCTAATATTACTTTTTAAGGTGATCAATTCATTAATTGACTGTCCAGATTTGCTGGAGTTGGTGTGTTTCCGTGTACCTGGTTGACATACCCGTCACAGATCTCCTTTTTGTTCTGCAAGTTCTAGAACCAACTATCACATGCACTCGCCTATCCCTAGGCTCCATAGATATGGCAATCAGTATGAGGACAAGGCTGATATATTTGGTTCTGGACTTGATAGTTATAAAACATGTCTGGTTTCTTTTTTTTTCTCTCTCAATATTATTCTTAAACTTTTCTTTATATTTAAATGTTTTTCCTTTTTTGTTTTTTCATATTTATGTATTTATTTCGTTAATATTTTTGGTTGCTTATGTGTATTTACCTACTTGTTACTATTGTTATAGTTAGTAACAAGTAGGTAAATACAATTTTATAATTTTTTGTTATGTTTTTATATATGTATTTTTTTTTCATATTCATGTTCAATATATGTTGAAGGCAATTTATGCCGTTTATGTAAAATAAATAAATAAATATAGACTGCGTGGATATACAGGGTGAGCTTTTAACTGCGTTCGCGGTTTGTTTTGTTATTTTTTTATAATACGTAGGGCGGACGCGGTGCGGGGGGCAGCGTTAGACGCGCTATTTTGTGGAATTTTCAGACGCCAAGGAGCGCGAGTTTTGTGTTGGCGCAAATTACTTTAACAATTATATAGTGACGATTTCAAGACGAATGTTCGGTTTATGAGACATAAGTCAAGCACCAAACGCAAAATCTATTCAGAACTGGATCAAAATGTTCGAGACAATCAGCTTAGCAGTGAGAATAATGAATGAAAGCCGCCCGAAGTCAGCGAGGATACCAGAAGTTATTCAGCGTGCTAGTGAATCAGTAGAGAAAAATCATCATCAATCGACTCCAAAGAGAAGCCAAGCTTTAAACAACAAGATTACTACTTTGAAAAAAAAAATTACGCCTCGATTTACACCCAAAAGCCTACAAAATTCAGGTGACGCAAGAGTTGAAGCCGAATGATACCGATCGTCGACCGTTGAAGGAGGTGTTCCCCGGGAAACTCATTTTACGAGGAGGAGACATTGAGTGGCCCCCACGGAGCCCGAATTTCAGCTCGTGTGATTTTTTTTGAGGGGATTCTTAAAATCAAGTCTCCGAAGACAATCTGACTGCAATAAATCAGTTAAAACAAAACATTGTACGAGAAATTTTCGCCATAACTGGCAAATTGTCAGCCTGTTTTTGAGAATTTGCGAATCCGCCTTAAACAATGCCAACAAGCTGGCGGAACTCACTTAGATAATATAATTTTTAAAACTTACATATCATTAAAATTTCCAATCATTGCAGTTTTTGAAAATATAAATAGAACATTGAAACTAGGTATACAGTTAAGGCCCACCCTGTGGTTAAATAAAAACAAATAAAAAATAGATCGTCATCATTCGCAATTGGCTCGCCACAGTCATAATCGATTTGAAAATAACTCAGATTTAGTCAAACGACCAGGCGAAAAGGGTAACAAACGTTGACGTCACATGTTGAAACGAAAACAGTAATTTTAAAAGTTTGAACATTCAATGTGGCGTCGAAAATATCATGAAGAATAAACCAGCCAATGACAGAACATAAACCCTACAAATTCCTAAAAACCCTCCATCTTTTTTGAAGCATCTATTAAGTGTTTTATTATACAGCGCCGTAGATTATTATTTCACCGTTTGTTTGGTGTTTTTACGCCTTCTTTCATTTTCATCGGCATTCTTTGATAAAGAACACTCCATTAGCGATTCCTCTAAACTCCCGGGTAGGAAAAATGAGATAATTCTTGACTATTTACACAAATAATCCAAACCAACTTGAGTAATAAGTGAGTACTTTGGTTAAGTAAGAAGTTGAATAACTTAGATACTATTACATTATTTACTCTTCCGTTTTCCCCTTTCTCGCTACATTAAAATTAACCGATTTCCCTCTATTGTTTACCTTTTAATGCGCAATGGTAAAAGTGCTCGCTTTTGAGATCACCTGCGATTATAATCGCACACAGCTTTATTTCATAGCGTTCGCTCGATAACGTGTACTGAAATTATGGATAAGCGAGAGTGCTGTCGGGTTGGAGAAAGTGTTAATATGGTTTTTTTCTGACATTGGTCGAAGGGAGTCAAAGAGATTGATGCATGCCGTGGATTGGAAATTCTTACTGGATGAAGAAAATAAATAATATACACAAATAATAAGCAAAAAATTCGCCTGTATTGAGTAAAAAAAATGTGTATCCTTTATGTACATATATGAATATGTATTGTGTCAAATTTATATTGTTTTTTTAAATTTTTATTTATTTATTAATAACAAATTAAAATACAATATTACACTAAATACATCTTTTACATTAATCAAACACATATATTTATTAAGATTAACGTTACCCATTACGTAAAAGAAATAAACAATTTTTGTGTACATAATGTCGAGTGACGTCGTACAATAGATTATTTTATTTTAATCAATAATATTTTTTAAATAACATAAATAAAATACAAAAAAGACATTAACGATGTTTTCAATCAGTGTTACATAAAGAAGAATTATAGATGTAATTTTTTACTTCTTTCTTAAATATATTGTATTCCTGACTGTACTTTTTATTATCTTTGTTCATTTCATTAAAAAAATATATTCCTAAAAAAATATTGTATGCGTCTCTTCTTTCTTCAAAATAAATTAACTCATCATTCCCTTTCCGCGCCTAATGGTGCATAGGGCACTGCATTAGTCCACCAATCGCAGCGTTTCTTTATCTTTTTTTTGTTACATGAAGGTAAGATGATCAGTCTTACGTTTCAGGTACCAGTTCAGGGACTATGAAATATTCTAGTTTGAAAATACTTTCGCGACGCCACGAGGCCGACAAAAAAATAAATTAACTGGTAAAGGATAAGATATTAAAATATAATTACCTAGCTTGGAACGGGGTTTGTATTCTCGTAAGCTGGGCAAAGTTGTAAATATGTATAAATAAATTAAAAACTTGTAAAAAACATTAAGAGAAAGATGAATCGATTATCGTGCGTAGGGACTACACAGCTCACGATCGCCGTTAATCTTCTGCAATTCTCGCATATATTGTTTTTTTATTTGTTTATCTCCAAAATTATTTTGTCATTAGTTTTTTAATTAGTTTACATTTTTAAGGTTTTTTTTAAAAAAAATACTCGCTAAGCTTCTATTTAGAGGTTTGTCAGCAAATAGGAAGAAATGATACGAAAAGAACTTACCAAAAATAAACCACAACAATTTAGAAAAAAATATTCTTGGATTTCTTTCTTGCAACTGGCGGGAATCGAACACGCGACACCAACTTCACAGTAAGCTGTCTAACCAACTGCGCCACGGAGTTAAGGCTAAGATAAATATGCTTATAAGGATATTATGTATCTTTTTTGGGTGATACCGTGTATGTTGGATTTGATCCGACGTTTCGGCTACCATTGCAGGAGCCATCTTCAGGGAAAACTGGAAAAACTGAAAACGGTCGGTAGAAAAAATATAAAATAACTAGATAAAAATGGAGTTATTTTTATTTATTTTATTAAAACATCGTATTATTTACAATAATAAATGCCGATTTTCGTCACTAAACGGCTATTAACTGGCGCAACGTCATTTTGACGTCACACGTCATGCCCACCAAGCCCGCTTCTAACAAACATTCTGTACAAATACGTCGGGTAACGCTATATTCTATTCTTCCATATTTCTTTATTTAAGGTATTCTCCGTCCCTGTTGTAATTTGTTGATCTTAATGACTCCCGAGGGGGTGTAATCCAGTGTTTTGTCTACAAACATTTTAACAAACTCAAATACTGTAATTAAAATGAGTAGTTTGAATAAACACGTACGTAAAAAAATGTCTTTATTGTTACCTTAGCTACAGACAAATAAAACCCAACTCAAGCAACCAATGAAAATATTAATTTTGGAGGAAATGTAACGTCTTGGCCTTCAAATGCAAAACGGTATAACGTTTCTAAAAAAGCGCAAAAAAAAGAAATCCCTCATTAAAATCGAATTTCTTTGCGTAATGATTTTAAAATGCCTGAGGTCCGTATTTTTTCCATCAATTTCATCTGAAATTAAACCTCTCGGCCTAAACTTCTCGATGTAAACTTCCATCATTTAGGGTTTTGTCTTTAATGAGGCGTTTGGGTTTTAAATCACCTCTGCTGCGTGCTGGCGCAAAACTTGTGATATACTGTAAGAATTTATTGTTTTTAATTTCCTTTGATACTCAAATGAATATTCACTGGAATAACGCAACAGAGAAATAACAATATATTAAATTTTATTTTTTATTTACTCTAGATATTTTTTATAGAGCCATTTTTGCGAAAATCCCCTCAAGGGAGCTGCACAATAAACAACCCTAACACGTCTTGCAGCTGCAGAGCGCTTTAGCGTAATAATATATTCATTAATATAATACAAATTTATGTACATTTATTTACTATATAATACTAGCGGACCCAACAAACGTTGTCCTGCCCGAACGTTGGCTTGCCTGCTATTACCTTAGTAAAAGACTTCATTTATAAGTAGTATCTAGGTACTTGTTTAACTAAAAAATATTAATATTGCTTGTTTATTACTTAGTTATGTTTTTTATGATTGTTTTAGTTTTTAATGTTTATTATGTTAATGATAATTAGGTTAATTATTTGTTTTTTTTTTTTTTTTTTTTAATTATTATTATGTTAACTTTGTTGACGACTAATTTAAGGCATGTTTCACATTTTGGGAAATGTTTCCCTCGGCACGGGACACCCCAGTAAGGGAACATTATTCTGTATAAAATAAGAATACAAACAATGTAAAAGTATAAATAAATTAATTATTAATTTTAATAGTATTTGTTTGTGGTTGAATTCCAAAACATCAAATAATCTATTTTCAAATATAGAATTCTTTTTGCAAATGTCAAACTCAGCTCTTCTCACCAACAGGGGTGCACTTTATTCATGAATGCGATTTTCAAAAATGTATTGAATGTCATTTGGTATTATTTAGGTGTGACCAAAAATCCAGTAAAAAGAAATAAATAGGAAGAAATGTAAAAAAAGAATCAAAAAAACAAAGCGTTTGTAAACATTAAAAAAAAACTTTTTTTAAAAACAAAAAACAACATCCTTCCTTTTTTTGTATGTGCATTATCGTCGAATGCAACCCTGGTAGGTCGATAAAAAAAAGATTTATGCTTCTATTTTTTTTTTTTTACATATTCGATTGAAAATTTTAATTTACGAACACGTCCAGCGCAAAGATCTACGTTTTGCTGAAAACCGCACGTGAATCGGTTAAGCTGTTTAGGAGGAGTTCAGTGAAATCACACGGAGCTAATTACGAAACATATGTGCAAGAATCTGAACAAAAAGAACATTAAACTTTGTAGCAAAGACAAACAAGGGCAATGAAATATTGGTATATAATATATTCAAGAACATGTAAAAATACAAGATTTTGAGATAAGCCATACCAATGCATCTTCATCCCACACTGTGTTAATGGCGAAGAGATCTAGGAAAAACGGGAAAATCTATCCGAAAGAATTTCAAGTTGTACTACGAATTGTAATCGGTCGGGAGAATTTAATCTCCAACTATGACGTCATACTGAATCTTTGTCATTTTAGTGCGTAGATATGTGTTCCGTGACGTACGCTTACCATTGTTTCATATCGATGTACTTACCTAAAACTTAAAGGTGGGGGATCAGTAGTGTATCTTCGTAATCGCTAGAGAGAATTTATCTTTAACTACACCGTCAAGGTGAAGGTATGACGTCCTTATCTTCCCATCATAATCGAGGCCTTAAACCTTTATTGTTTGTGAAGAGATTCATCTGATCGAATTATTTTACATACTACGCAACGTCTGAAAACGATTTTCTAATATTTGAACTTCTTTTTGGACCAGTTGGTTTTATTACAATATTTTGAATTTGTCCAAATGTTTGTAGACAAAAGACTGAATTTCACCCCCTAATGAGTCATTTGTCAAGATACGAGTAGTAGGTAAAATGGTGAATGTTACACAGTATGTAAAGTGGCCACTTAAAACAGCCAATGACAATTCATAAGCCCTGTAAATGCCTAGATTACCATATTCCCTTCTCTAAAATACACTCCATCCTTGTTGTAATTTGATAATCTTAATGACTCCCAGGGGGTGAAATCCAGTATTTTGAATAAAATCATTTGGACAAACATATAATATTGTAAGGTAGAAAATAATTTTAACTGAGAAGACTAAAAAATTGAGAAGGTAACATGAAAATTAGGGCATTTATAAGGCTTATGAACTCGCTTCCATACATAAAGGTCGACACCCGGACTTTATTGAAAACTGATAACATAATGCCTCCGGCGATAAATATTTTTTCCCACGATTGATTTAAGTGCACCGTTCACCCTGTTCCCGTCACTCACCCTCTTTTCAATACCTTTATGTCCACTTTACCGGGAATCGAACCCAAGACCTCATGAGCGATTGAAACGTGCAAACGCCGCAAACCACGAGACTACAAGACATAAGCTACTTTTTTTAACGCAAAATGCCTTAAATGAGGTCCAGTGGTTTTTTCTGTTAATACACCATTAAACTTAGTTTATTTTTTTTTTAAATATTTTTTATGTATCGTATTATCATCCCTTTAATTTTTTTATGTTTTGTATTTCTGTAATTACTCGGCGTGCGACATTTCTAGTTCTCTTCCAGTTCTGCCGAATGGTCCGTTGACTTACCGCAAACCAAAGATCTTTCACATCTCTCTTATAATTGGTTGATTCATATGAACTAGTGACGTCGTTTAAAGAAGTTCATTTTTGTTTTTTTTTATACATTTTCAAGAAACTTTGCCGCACAATTTAATGCTCCAATTTTTATCGCGCGTAAGAAAACATTATTGCATCCAATTTCCCGTAGAGCTGAACGTCCCCGTTTCATTTTTTTTTTCAATTTGTTGCAGAATGTAATTATATTTTGCTAAATGTGATTATGAAGTTATTTCGCAATTTATGTAGATACAGTGGGCTTGAATTTTTTTTTTAGAAAACTAGGAAACTCGAGTTACTATTATTTACTTAAATATTTAAATTTTCTGGCCATTTCCTAAAAGTCATAAAATACTTCTGCTGGAAAAAATGGGAATCGAGCTGTGGCAGAGTGGAATTTGAACCTGGGACCTTTGGTTCGCGAGTCCACAATACTACCACGGGACCACAACCCGTTTCTCGAATGTATAATAAGCCTATATAATTGTGTTAGTTCCTGACAGTGAACCAAGTAAACATACAAATCTTGTTTGTGTTAGTAGGCACACTAGAATATTTTATTTGAAAATGTTCTGTCACACAGACTGTACATGTAAACAAACGCATCAATTTTTTCTCTATTCCCAAATAAATTTTCTCATTTTATTTCGTTTTCTATACTCACACATTCTCTGTGTCCAGGCGGATGAAAAATACAGTTCTGTGTGTGAAATAGAACCAGAATCTCTAACGAGTGATTTTGACGCGATGGCAGCTCTCGGGTAAATATCCTGAAAAGAAAATCGAATGTAGAAAAGTCCGCCTCGTAGTGTAGTCATTAACGTGTTTGTCTACTATTCCTAAGCTCCCGAGTTCGATTCTCAAGGAGGTTAAAATGAAATATTTG
Source organism: Micrasema longulum (assembly GCF_059751315.1). Lineage (NCBI taxonomy): Eukaryota > Metazoa > Arthropoda > Insecta > Trichoptera > Brachycentridae > Micrasema > Micrasema longulum. The sequence goes on from NW_028277293.1 coordinate 1,799,475, forward strand.
ATTTATTGGTGGTTTTCCACAAAAATATTTCACTGTTCACGGACTGGCACTGAAAGCGTAAGACTGATCACCTTACCTTCCTGTCTCGAGATGATCGAAATACACAACATTTTATTTAACAATGATGAGCCCTATGCACCACCAGGTGCGGGTAAAAACTTGATGATAATATGTAAACAAACATCTCTACTCATTTTTTTTTGTACTTTACTTACGTATTTAAGCCCTTAAAAATAATTAAGAAATAATAAAATAATAAATTAAAAAATATGACTATGAAATATGAACGTATACAAATATACATTCGCGTACATTCACAAGGGCAAAAATGCTTTCGCTTTGAACTTAGCGAACGATTTCAAGCAGACTGTTTCACCCTTAGTCTACGCATGAGGGTGTGCTTCTAAATATTTTTAATTCTAAAATTTAATATTAATATTTAAATCGTTAACTTCGGTGTCAAATATTTTATTAAATGTTATTAAATATTTGTATATAACCATGTACCGACTTTTTTATGTCTATCGGTTTCGAGACGTACCCGTCTCTTCGTCGGGACACCAATTAAACCAACATACAAAACCATGCATTTTAATAATCACACGCACTGATTAGATTATAAAAATATTTTATGTTGTTTAAGAAACAGTTTTAAAAAGGTGGATGGGAGGGGGGGATTAACTTGAGTTTAATAGGTTTAGGGTGACTATTACATACATATGTAAAAATGTATGTAAAGGTGTATAGTGGGTTTTGCATTTTGATTTAATTGGTGTCCTGACGAAGCGACTGGTACGTCTCGAAACCAGCAGACATAAAAAAGTTGGTAAGTAGTTATATACAAATATTAAACAATATTTTCTAAAATTTAATTTATTTCATTACTATACGTTCAAAAATTACACATGACACAATTAATCATTATTTCCATGCCCCGATTTCCTAGATAAATCCATGTTAAGTCAGGACTTTTTACAAAATCATTACAGCAATATACACAGATACATTCATTTAATGTTTTACTGACGATATGCATATATAATTATACAACAAATTATTACATTTATGAAAAAAGTAACTAGTAAAAGTAGTATTACAGTTTTGCGCAAAACTGATCCCCAGGGCCCCGATTACAATGGGAAGTTAACAGAGTTATCTTCGACTGTTTATAAAGAAAAACCGATATTTGTGTACGAAAGTGAGTATATTTGCATGAACGTGTAAAGTATCTTCATCGGTAACCTATAATTGAACATGTGTAGAAGAAAAAAATATATGCATATTCTGCTTTTCATACAGAAAACTTAATTTTACTTTATATATTGAATTGAAGATAAATGTTAACTTCCCATCGTAATCGGGACCCAGTAGTCATTTTTTTGAACATAATACTTCGAAATGGCTGAAACTACTCAAAAACGACTGAATATGTACCGATAGTGATTAGTTACATTAATACATTTTAATATTTTTTATATTATACCTGAAATTATGCGGAGCATTATCTTTTATGTTCCGGATAATTACCTTAGACAGCGTCAGCATAGAGTGTTTTACACTCCAAGATACAGGACCAACCTGCCAATGGTTATGCCTGTTAGAAGAACGATCTTTATGTTGAACAATTTTACTTTGGGCGTTGACATTTTTCACGTCTGTGAGGGAGTTTTTCGTTTCAAGATTCTCTTACTTTTTTAACGTATTATTCTCTGGATATTATGTATTCTTTTGTGCTATTTTTATGTATACCTAAGTTTACTTTATTTTCATTATTTCTATATGTATGAATTAAGATATTTAATTTTATAATGTACATACATATGAATAAATAAATTGAAATCGAAAACTGAAATAAATTGAATTTTTTTTTTTCATTTATATTTTTCATATAAGAGATATATGATTTATTTTACACCAGGACAAATGTGTACCATCAGGCAGAGGTAACAAGGTTGCAACCGACTATTTCGTCAGATCCTCACACAATATTTGGAAGGAACGTACCTTAATCTGTTGTTTGGATTTGTACTAATGAATGATACACTTAAATACAGCTCATAGTGAAAATTGATTCACAAAATGCGACGTGTATCAATATCTATGACTTATAAGAAAGGTAATCAGTTATACATTTTAAGTGCCACCTTCAAAACAAATATTAAGTCAACCTTCCCAGAAATCGACCCGGTATCTCAAGCACGGTATGCGAACGCGCCGACCACTGCATTACGAGCCGGACTTATCTCTATTCAGTTCCCTTTTCCAGAACGAGTCGTTAACATTTGACCAGGGTTTGCTTTTATTTCACACACACAACGGTATTTTTCATCTATAGGTCCTAGGTTCGATTCCTGACTGCTAGTACATATTGTTTACTTAAGAAGATTCTACATTGTAATATTTTATTATTCCTGGGACCCGATTAAAATGGGAAGTCAACAGAGTTATCTTCGACTGTCTATAAAGAAAACCGATATTTGTGTATGGAAATTATTATTTTTGCATGAACATTTAAAGTATCTTCGTGGGCAACCTATAATAATTTAACATGTTTAGAAGAAAAAAATGCATGTATCTTCTGCTTTTCATTCAGAAAACTTCATTTTACTTTGTAGTTAAAATAGCAGATAAATGTTAACTTCACATACATAGTAATCGGGGCCCTGGACTGACACCTGAAGCGAAAAACTGATCACCCAATACTCTATATCTCAAAAATAAACCATATATGCTGCAATGAAAATTCCAGAGCTGTGCCCTATTTACCACTGGACGCGGCTATAATGATGAATATTGCATTGGTAATTGGTACACGGTGGCAAAGCAAGATGATCATTCTTACGCTTACGGCGTCCTGGGGCTGTAAAGGTTAAAAATCGTCAGAAAAATTTCAAAAATCCAACTCGAGACCCTATACAAGGTAGACAACACGCTTATCACTAGACTATGGGGCGGATTTTGATGTTTCTAATGTAGGATAGTAAAGGTATTTTTATGACCCCCTCGCGAAATAAGTACCTAAAAAGAGCAAGTGAATCTGAATTGTGCACATTATTATTTTCTTCATTTATTATTAACTAAAGACCTACCTACCAAATATATAAAAAAAATAATGTAACCCGCAGATAAGCTTTGACTTTGCGGTGGCAACAATATAATTATGTATGCTATTTTTTGTGAAAACAATTTTTTTTTTAAAAAATAATATTTAAAAAAAGTAAAGCAATCAGTAGCTGTTTTGAATCCAGTATTTTATGTATAATTTTACAAAAACGTGCCTACATTTTTATTTTTATTTTTAAAAATAAATTGATATAATTTTTATCTTAAATATTTTCGTTCACTGCTCACGGGCATACCTTGAGCCGTAATACTTTGGCAACGACAGCCGAATTTCCGGGTTGACGCATGCGTACAGTGTTCTTCACCTTTGCGTAGGGTCCGTTCGATAAGCCCAGTCTAGAAAAATCTGCCTTGTTCGAAGGGCCTAAAATTTCATCAAAAAGTCCAAGACGCCGGTCTCCGCCCCCCAAGTAACCAGCATTCTCTAAAACCTTTTTGCTTAAGTCCTCCGAATCACTCTTGTTTTTCGGCGGGAAATTTGCGTGTATATAACGAAGGTTCTAAGTATTTCACAAATTTGAAGGCTTGGAATGGAAAGGTTTGGCGTGTTTCGCGTTTGTTGAATCATCGCTGTTTGCTTTTTGGAGAGGTGTCGTTTGATCGGTGGTGTTACATTGTTCAGAAATGTATTATAAAGCATTTGATCTGACTTGTAAGTTTATAAGGCGTTCGTCCACCGTGACGGGCGGACGTAATGTTCCTTGATCGACGAGTCAAAAATAATTAATTGATGGCTTAATATTTAATTCTATTACAGTACTATTATGTCATATTATAAAATACAAAGATATAAATATATATATATATGTTATATTATAAACGTAATCTGTTTGGGTTTCGGACAGAAAGATGATTAACATACCGTGTCCTAGGTACTTGATAGGCCTGCTACCTTAAGGCCAGATGTACAACGGTCTAAGGCACTGGCGTGCTTGTTGTTCAGGATGGATGCAGGAGTAGAGGAAGAGATGCAGGAGTAGAAACAAAAGGAACTATTTATAGAAATTGGTGGTCTACCCAAATATAAGTGAATGCAGATGACCTAGACTTGATCTCCAGAACAATCCCGGAAAAAAAATTGATTTCTTAAATCTGGAGATGTCTGCAAGTGACATGGGTCTGAAAATAAACATATCTAAGACTAAATATGTGTTGGCACGAAAGTCGCAAATAAACTGTGCACAGCGGGCAATTGACGTTGGGTCACACCACATAGACAATGCCAACGCCTTTAAATATTTAGGTACTGAAATGAGATAACAATTATAGTACCGAGATTTGAACACGGCTATCGGCAGCAAACATATGTTATTATGGCTTGTTTAAACATCTGGAATCCAAATTGCGCCGTAGAAAAACTAAGACCATTATTTACAAAACTCTCCTCAGACCGGTCATTGCATATGGTGCCGAATGCTGGGTTATGACGAAAAGAGATGAAAACATGGTATAAGTATTTAAAAGAAAAGGATTTCGAAAAATATTTGGTGCTGTCAACCAAAACGGAGTGTGGGAGAGACGATTTAATCATAAATTAGAGGCGCTGTATAGCGAACCCAATATGCATAGGGCACTGCATTGCTTAAAATGGTGAATGTTACACAGTGCGTAAAATGGCCACTTAAACCAGACAGTGACAAGTCATTTCATCATCATCATTTCATTTCCGCACCTAATGGTGCATAGGGCACTGCATTGGTAACTAATTACAGCGTATCTTGATCATTTTTGTTGCATGAAGGTAAGATAATCAGTCTTACGCTTCAGGTACCAGTTCAGAGACTGTGAAATATTCTAGTGTGAAAACACTCTTTTAAATAAATGTTTCAAATCAACCATCACGGGAATCGAACCCGAGACCTCTTGTATGGTAGGCAAACGCGCTGACCATTACACCACGAGGCCACGAGGCTAAGTATAATTACATGTACGAAAATGTATGCGTTCATATATGTGTGCATGGATGACTCAGTTTATTCTTCATCACATTTAATCAACAATATTTTGAGTGTGTCCAAATTTTTGTAGACAAGGACTGGATTCAACTCCCTGGGGATCTGTTTATATTAACATATATTACAACAGAGATGAAGAACATTTAAGAGAAGGTAATATAGAAGTTTAGGCATCTACAAAGCTTATATATTCGGGAAATAATTTTATTAGATAAATCTCACCCGCATAAATAAAGGTTTCAGCTTTTTAACTTCACAAACATCAACAGATGAAAGAATTGAAGGAATATAGAGGTTCAAATACGGGCAGAATGGTAAATGTTACACAGTGTATAAAGTGGCCACTTCAACCAGCCATTGACCGGTCATAAGCCCTGTAGATGCCTAGACTTCTGTATTACCTTCTCTTAAATGTTTTTCATCCCTGTTGTAATATGTTAATCACATTTAATGTTTACATCTTTTACTCATATAAGAAAATCTTAGTTTTCAATACTTATTTCATGTGACTATATGTTTTCTGAATAAAATAAAACATTAAAAAAATATATGAAAAATTTAACTAGTTCATTGTGTATTTGTTACTTAAATTGTCCTTTTTTTCTCTCCTCTCATTTCCTATTTTCTAATGAGGATTAACAAAGCCTAGGAGTTTTAGAGACTTATTAAGTTTATGGGATTACAAGCTCTGTGAAATATCAAATATTGAAATGCAAACTGTCCGAAGTTTTGCTTACAAATACTGGATTAAACCGCTCGGGATTTTATCTAAATAAATAGATGTCTAAACGGAAATGGAAAAATGTTGGGGAGTATGGAAATTAAAGCATTTACCCCATTTGACCCTTAATTTTTTTCAATGGACTATTTAAGTTCTTATCATTATTTATTTATTCTTTTAACACATTATCAACATGTAAATTTTAAATTCATATAAAGATGGGCATATTGCCTTAAGACAATTTCTTCCTACCTACCCAAACCGTTCAGCTTTTTTTTTTAAATAAAAGAAATATTGGCGTTCTTATAATTTACCAAAATATTTCAATTTTGGCGGTCATTTTCAACGAGTTGTAAATAACTCACTATTAGAAAATGGAAACCAAGTTGGGGTAGAGTGGGGTTCGAACCTCGGACCTCTGATCCGTGAGTCCGCAACACTAGCCACGGGACCACAACCCGATTCTTTAGTTTGAGAAAATAAGAAGTTATGGACATATTAGAGGTATGCTAAGAAGAGGGGATGAAAAGCGAAGAAGAAAGTGAAACAAAAAGCTGAAAGTGTGGGCGTTTCTGACATTAGTAGGTAAATTATTCCGCAACTGTGCAGCTACTACTGTGAAAGAGGAAGCAAAAAAAAATAGAGCGGTGAGTGGGTATTAAAAGGGTTCTCTCGTTACTTGAACGAAGATATAGCCCATGTTGTGATAAAGGTTGGATGAGCTCTCTCAGATAAACAGGCGAAGTGGTATTATTTCAAATACTGTAAAGAAGTTATCCGATACAAATGTTTATTTTATGCTTGATACAAAACCAGTGTAGTTGCGTGCAGTATTCAGTTATGTGGTCAAATTTGCGATACATACGCTGCGGTTGGTGCCCCAATCCAGAGTTCTTTGGAATAAATAAAAGGCTTTAATACTTTATTGAATAATTTTCCTATTTTTGCAATGTACAGAGATTCTTTTTACAAGAACCCGAAGAGCTAACAATTTCATGCGTTATGATAAAATTTTCATGCGGAACACAGGGTGCCATATTAGACATAACTGAATACATTTATCAAAACGTAGACCAAAATGAAAAAACCTTAGCAGTATTCCTTGACCTTGCTAAAGCCTTTGACTCAGTGTCACAAATACTTTTGGTTAAGAAATAACAAGCATATGGAATAAAAGGTTTACGTGTAAAGTGGTTCGAAAGTTTTATTTTCAAAAGAAAACAAACTGTAAAAATAAGTCATACAATTAGCGAAAATCTTACCGGAAATTTTGGAGTACCTCAGGGAAGTACATTAGGGCCGACATTATTTCTGACATATATAAATGAGCTATGTAACTTAAATGTTGATGGACGCATTGTAACTTTTGCAGATGATACGGTGCTTTTATTCCATGCTAAAAGCTGGAAGGAAGTGTACAGTAAAAGTAAGAAAGGATTAGAAAAGACGAAAACATGGCTAGATTATAACTTACTTACACTTTACGTGCACAAAACAAAATATCTGACTTTTAGTACAAATGGTCGGTAATACAAAATATCTAGGTATGCACATTGATAGTTACTTAAGATGGAACATACACGAAGATAAGACAGCAACCAAACTAAGGAAATTGATATATTTATTTAAAAACATTAGAAACATCCTAAGCAAAACAATTTTAATTAATGTATACTATGCTCTAGCACAATCAATTATCAGTTACGGAATAATAGGATGAAGAGGAACAAAAAAAACTACTTTAGAGCCATTGATGAAAGCACAAAAGGCCTTACTAAGAGTAGCTAGCAAAAAGCCTTACCAATACTCTACAGACAGACTTTTTACAGAATTTCCAGTACCAGACATAAGACAAATATACATAAAGACAGTTTTAAGAAATTTCCATCAAAATCCTGAGAGATATAATGACGTACAACAAATTTATGACACTAGGCAAAGACAAAAAACAATACTTCTGCTCCCAAAGAAAAAAACAAATTACAGACAAAGGCATTATACTTTTCTGGCCCCTAAGCCATACAACTTTTTAACCAAGGACATATTGGTGAATAAAATGAAAAACAATATTTTTAAAGCTCGAGTCCATAAATGGATTGCTAAAAAGAATAGACAGGAAGCTGAGGAATATGTTTCATTTATAAGAATATAATTTTAGTTTCTTGAAAATCCTTTCTCGTTTTATTGATGTAGGTATGTTTTAATTTTTTTGATTTATTTTGAATTTTCACACAACAATGGATGTGAAAGTATGTACAATTATCTATAAAATAAGTTATACTCTGACACTCTGGAACATGCTTATGGGCCAGTGGAGTGGCTACATCCATAAATAAAAATAAAATTATATTGAGTAAACATTTTCATTTGTAAACTATATTTTTTTATTTTATATTGGATTAAATAAATAAAAGTATTTATGTGCATGTATGTGTGTATGTGTATGTATGTATATCAGTGTAAACACGTGTATGTGTATGAATATGGAAATATATAAATAAACGTATATGTTAGTCTGCCTTGGCACGGGTCTAATAAAATTAAAAACCAACTAAGCTAAATAAAAATAAAAATTCACATGTATCGTACTACTAAAGCTATGATTTTTTTAAGTTTTTAAATTACTCCGTATATGACGTCATAATTTCTCTTCGGTGAGTTCTGCTGATTGGTGTTTTATCCGGTAAATCGGAAAACTATCACAACACTTACCACAGGGATCAGTATTTGGTTCGGTTCTCCTCATACTCTATATTATAAATTTACCAGCAATCATACAATCAAAGTCCAAAATTTTTGCAGATGATACAAAGCTGTATGCAAACCCACTCACTCACTCAACTCAACTACAGCAAGACCTGGGCAGTATTCATGAATGGACCAAGAAATGGCTTCTAACACTCAATGTTAATAAATCTACAACTCGTGTGAATGTGAAGGTGTAGATGTGAAGTATCACATCGGCTCGAAAAACCCCAAATTTAAATATAATCTAATTGGTGTAGATTTGTAAACTGTGAAACAACAAAAAGACCTTGGAATAACAATAACAGATGATTTAAAATGGGAATGTCACATGTTAAACATAACAAAAAATCCAATTCAATTATCTACTTGATAAAAAAAGCCTTCTCATATATAACACTGAATATGCTACTAAAAATATACAAAACATATATCAGACCTTTTCTCGAATACGGGTTTCAGATATGGAATCCTTATTTTGTCAAGGATATCAACTTGTTGGAAAGAGTCCAAAGACGAGCTACAAAGTAGTCGCCGACCCTAAAACGGCTTCCATACCTGGAGAGACTGGAAACTCTCGGTCTCACAACGCTGTAGGAACGGCGAGAGAGGGGGGACCTGAAGACATACAAGATACTCAACAGTCACTATAGCTGCCCAAATTTGGATCCCATGTTCAAGCTTAAACAAGATGCTCGTCCTCGAGGCCACAGTCTCAGGCTGGAGAAAACGAGATTCAATCTAAATCCACGGAAGCATTTCCTGAGCAATACGGTTGTTGATGGTTGGAATAAGCTGCCACAAGAGCTGATCTCAATGTGTAGTCTCAATAGGTTAAAAAATGGACTAGATTGGCTTTCAGAAAATTTAAACTGCGCCAACAACTAACTTTCATTTAAATAGACTTAAGCATATCAGCTTTAAGCTGCTCGCTTAAAATTAATAATAATAATAATAACAATCCTATATTGATTTATTATTTATGTAATATTTATGTGATACATTTTTTAAATTTTTTAATATTTTTTACTTATTATTATTTTTTTACATATATACATTTTTTTTTTAAAAATAAAAAAAAATATCCCTCATTAATTACATTTTCTTTATTTTCTTGGGTTAACCTTTTCTTTTCTTTTATTACTTTCTTATTTCATTTACATTTTTTAGATCTTAATTTTAAAATGTACTTTTAATTTTCTTACTAATTTTTTTTTTTTTTTTTCTGTAGATATGAATTGAAATTCTCGATTTACTTTACCTTGTTTAATTTATTTTTTTTATCTTGTTTTGATTACATTTATGAGCACACACTATTTATATAAGTGTCTATTTTTTTTTTTTTTTTCTTATATTTAAAATATATTTAACTAAATTACTATTCTTTAATTTTAATTGTATTATTTTACTCTATTTTCTTCCTTAAAAAAAAAAAATAATCTTTAAACTATTTTTATGTTTATTATTTTATACGTATACAGTATTATGTCTGTACTCTTCTTATTTGATTATTAATTAAAACTAATGTCTGAGCACCCGATGACAAACTATTATTGAATAGTTTATCGAGACAAAATATATCTTAATACTTTGTTTTTTTTATAATGTATTAATATTGTAATAATATGTATATTTTATTGAATAAAGACTCTAAAAAAAAAAAAAAAAACACAATCAATTATTGGTCGATTCGGAAAAACTATCGACGTCGTTCAAAGTAGTTTGTTTTTATTAAAATCATTTTTATTCTTTATTTCATCCATTTTCAAAAAACTTCACCTCACAATTTTGCCCTAATTTTTACCGCGCGTAAGAAAACATTTTTTATATCCAATTTCCGTAGCACTGAACTTCCTCATTACTAAAAATATGATGCCGAAATACTTTTACAGAATCAAATGGTAATATTTCTTGGTTCATTTAAAACATTTCTTAATGTCCTACTAATAAATCACCATATTGCCAATGCACATAATTTGATTAATCAACAACTAGATTAGATTTTAGATAACGATTCTTTTTTATCTCATTATCGCTAAATTTATTATTTGGGAATGTCCTACTAATAAACTGGAAGATCTACTCCATATCATGTGTATTCCTGGATTAAATAAAAAGTAAATTATTTTCATGCGCATTTGGCAAAAGCACATTTGGAAAAGAAACCTTACCCGCTTGACGGTACTATCTATGGAACGAAATGCAGAGTAGAAGGTTTAGCATAAACAGCGAGGAATAATTTATTAGATAATTTGTGTAAATGAACAATAAATAATACCTATCTTTAAAAAAACTTCATGTGTACTAAAAAGCGCACACTGCATCTATTGCGACCATGCTTAAAACTGTTTTTACGAGTATATCCGAAGTAAATTATAAACATATTTCTATAAATTTACGTTTTGGATAAAACTCATTTAGGGACAAGCGTATAAAATACTTATTTTAAGACATTTTCACATCTTTACTTTTAAAATGTATGTACAAAACCAGTTCAAAACTTATGATATTCTGTGAATTAACAGCTTATTAGAAAAAAATCATTAAAAACTTATGTTTGATTTCAAAGTTTAATAAGATTAAAAAATTACATATTATATTTATTATATTGGGTGTTAACATAATGTGTCTGTTTTTTTCAAAATAAAGATAACAATAGTACTCAATAAAAAAAATAACAACAAATTTGTCAATAATTTATAACAATATTTTAAGATTGTCCAAATTTTTGTAGACAAAAGACTGGATTTTACCTCCTAGGGAGTCATTTAAGATTAACAAATTACAACAGAGATGGAGAACATTTTAGAGAAGGGAATATAGAAGTCCAGGCATTTACAGGGCTTATAACCTTATTGGAAGGGTAATAAGGGGGTGAAATCCATTATTTTGTCTACAAACATTTGGACAATCTCAAAATATTGTAATAAAACCAACTGGTCCAAGAAGAAGTTTAAAAATTTGAAAATTGTTTTCAGGCGTTGCCTAGTATGTGAAATAATTCGATCAAATTAATCTCTTCACCACAATAAAGGTTTCGGCTCTTGAACATCACTAAAATCAACGGATGGAAGAATTTAAGAAATAGGTATTTTCAAACATAGCCAAAATGGTGAATGTTACACAGTGTGCAAAGTAGCCACTTAAACCAGCCAATGACAGGTTATAAGCGCTGTAAATGCATGGACTTCCATATTTCCTTCTCTCTGTTGTAATTTGTAAATAATTTATAACATCTTTTCCGTACACTTTATTTCCTCGATTGAATGCGAACAGAATGGTGTCGAAAATGATCACTTTTGTCTACGTGACATTCCATTTCGAAAGGCTTGTAATCAAATAAAATAATATGTGTAAAAAAAAACCCTTTCAGACATACACACATTCACATACACACACATGAATACAAACGCCACAAACATACAAACGCTACACACAAACAATTATGTAAATTCTTTTCTTATATATTACGTTTTATTAGATTTACAGTGGTTCTTAATTGGCTCTAGTATTGTTAATATATATATTTTTTTTTTAATAACCTTCTGTTTAATTTTTGGTGCTCATTTTTTATAATTTGAAAATAAATAACAACGGCTTATGACTCCTAATACAAAAGAAGAGTAAAAATTATGATTCATAATTTTTTCGCTGGAGGATGTGATTCTATTAAATGCTGCGAAAGCCCAGTTGTATTTTTTATTTTTTTTTATATATTTTTATAGGAGTTGCTTTATTATTTCACTTGCCTATAATATACAAGGTTTATATTTCAAAAGTGGATTTTTCTGCAATTAAATTTGTTTAAATTTATCTAATATAATCTATAATTTTTAATTTTTTAAATTTTTTATTCCTTAATTTGTAAATAACTGTTTAGTAATAATTTGTTTTAAATACTCTGTTTTACTTATTCCACTTACATGTATGTATTTTATTATATGCAACTTATATGTAAAAGGCACTAAGTGCTATTTATTTCAATAAAATATACTGTTGGGATCGAGAGGGATATGCTAATGTGGGCCAATCAGGAACTTCTCAGCATTTGCTCATGTGGAGAGGAAACCACTCAAAACTCTTCAGGAGAAGCCGGTCTGTTGGCAGTAGTCAACAGGCCTTCCGTTCCACTAGAGGAGTGTTCGGCATTTTCTTCCCTACTTTGGTTTATTTTACCAATTGCCTGCACTATATTGACCATGTATGATACTACCTCTCGTGTGAGTTCTTTATTAACTATAGCCCAGTTGTTCTTTATTAACTATAGCCAAATTCCACCGGCACCACTACTGACTAGTCCAACTCGTTAGCGTCCACGTCGCGAACCCTGGGCAATGGGATCACACTCATAACGGTGTGATCACAGCTGATAACAAGCGGATGAAAGGCGAGTTTCTGGCGCCTCAAAACCAAAACCAATCAGCTAAGGGAAGGTAACCCCGACAGGAAAATCCAGCACAGAAGGCAACGGGAAACCACTCTGGTCATCCTTTTCCAGGAATCACTACGGCGAGTACATCAATAAGCAGTCGTCCTGGCTACAAAATATAAAAGTAGCGCAGGACAGATACATATGATTTCGCTGCAGTGATCGCCAACGCCGGGGAGACCCGGCAAGGCACTAGAAGAAGAAGAATACATTAATTTTATCGAAAATAAAATTATAAATTAATGTTTAAATTCAACATTAAAGAAGATAAAAAAATTACATATAATAAAATATACTTTATGTACATAAGTTGTCGGCCGCGTGGTGTAGTCGTCAGTGCGTATGTTTACCATGCAAGAGGTCTCGGGCTCGATTCCCCTCATGTTTGACATGAATTTATTTTTTTTTTTTAAATGTGTTTTTACACTAAAATATTTCACAATTCCTGGACTGGCACCTGAAGCGTAAGACTAATCATCTTCTTCATCATTCCCTTTCCGCACCGAACGGTGCATAGGGCTCTGCATCGGTACTCAAATCGCAGCGTATCTTGATCATTTTTGTTACATGAAGGTGAGATGATCACTCTAACACTTCAGGTACCAGCCTAGCAACAATGAAATATTCAACTGTGAAACACCCTTTTAAACAAAAAAAATATATCAGCCATGTCAGGAATCAAACCCGAGACCTCTTGCGTGGTAGGCAAACGCGCTGACCATTACACCACGAGGTCGACTAAACATCGTGTAACAAAAAAATATCAAGATACGCTGCGATTGGTGTACCAATGCAGTGTCCTATGCACCATTAGGTGCGGAAAGGGAATGATGATGATATGTACATAATAAACATCCTCTGGATTAACTAAAGTGATACATTTCGAAATCAGTCACCTGAATCCTTGTGGATGTTTGTTGAATCAATTCAACTGTTTGAAAGCTATGTACTTGTATTACAAGGTTCTAGTACCAAACTTCGTTGACTTCAAAGGTCCTATATGAAATGAACGTAGTTATGCAGAAAGCAGCCAGGCCACAATTTTGAAAAAGAGATATTATTGTTATCGGGTTCAGTAGGGTCAATAATTCTGTCCTGCTAAAAACAGTAAGACCGCTTTCATACGAAAAATCGTTTTGTCCATCATAAAAACGGCATTTCTCAATTTGCAGAAAACACCCACAGTGCAGCAGAAAAATCTTAACGAATTTTAAAAATTATTAAAACTGGTCAAATACGTAATTTAATTCTTGTTCGTAATATTTAAAAAAACTATATATCGTTTATCATTTGTTGAAGTCAAAAATATTCCAACTGGTGACGCGAGAGAGAGGCGCAAAAGTTAATTCCTCGATAGCTTAGAGAGCGCATGAACTGATCCAATATGGTCAAACAAGGTCAGCAAACACACACGTTACTAAGGACGTTTACTGCCACTTAATATTCAATGGAAATCGACTCACCTATTTTAAAGTATTCACCGTCGCTCCACCAGATAGTAACTGCGGGAATGATGTGGATGTCAGGTTTTTTTCTTATTCTGCTTTGTGCATCAGTAATTTTGGATATTTGATGCGGTGATGATAATAATGCCGATACTTTAGCGGTAACTTTATACAGCAAGATAGCGGTACGAATATTATTTGTTGTTAGTTTTTCATGTGGATCACAGAAGACTTCATTTGTTTGAAGAAAAAATACAGCTGTCAGTTTTATTTGAATATGGAATTTGTGAATTGTTGCAATGCGGTAGGTACTGCCAGGCTGCTCAGGTTCCTACTTTTCAAGGAAAAGCCGACAACCAAAACATATAAATGGCAGTAAACATTCACGCGTAACCACCAACTGTTGTGTAGATTTGTTTATTCACTCTTTTCACAAAGGTGCTATTATCTCAGTTTTACTTTTCTATGGCTGGCTGCTTTCTGCATAACCATGTTCAATTTCGTATTGTTATTGGGTACTGTACTGGTGGATGTCTCTATTGAAGGGGGGGGGGGGCTTGGTGTACATGTGCATTGAGTATTGAGTCGAAAATTTTATTACGGATAGTTGTAAGGGCCAGTGGAAGTATATAAAATCTAGTAGATAAAAAGTACATAAAATCTACTTCCACTGGCCATTAAAACTATTGGTAACAAAGAAATTTTATGGTGAAAGTAGGTGGAAGGAATTGGGTTATTCAGCCAAACCTCGGAGTAAAAATTTGGTACGGCTGAGAGACGCCCTTCAGCTCTATTTCATAGAACAAAAGCGTTCCAAATTGTTGGTTTGGTTTAACAACAAACGTGTAACGGATGGTTTAGGTTTGGGTTTGCGCTTGCAATTCTTGACCTGAGTATCCACGGCTTTTGCTGTAAACTGTAGCTAATTTCGTGATTAATAATCATTGAATGGGTTTTGTCCGTATGCGCGGGTCTATAAACGGGTGGCGTAATTTTTGAAATACCAGCTAAAAAAATTGTTTTATTTTTTTTACGTTTTAAAAGAATGTGCTTGTCTATAGGTAAACATTATAAAGAAGGAAATTTGATATATGTGAAGAGTTTTAAATTGTAAATTTTGAAAATTTATCTTTGTATGTTATGTTTTCGGAGTGTACTTCCACATGTTAAGAAATTAACGGGATATTGTTAAGGGTCCTAGACAGAGTTTACCCTGGTGATTTTTATTGTTTAGTCTTTTAAATCATGCCAAAAAAAGTCTGGTTCAACATTTCAGTAAATTTTAGTAAATATTCGTTCATAACCACTTCCCAACTTAGGGACAGACGTACCTGTCTTTTCGTCAAGACACTATTACACTTACATGCAAATAAGCATGGGTTCTTGTTTGTGCAACTACTATGATCAAAGTGTATAAGTGAAATTAATGTTCTAACGAAGAAACGAATACGTCCCGAAACCGGTAGTCATAGAAAAGTGGATAACAAGTTTAAATTGGCATGACGTTACTCAAATTTACATAGGTAATTTGAATTTATTACTTACTTAACGGGTCCAGACCTCAGAATTTGCCAATCCAGTATGCAGCGACGGCTATCGCTTTGTGAGTTAGTATCTTTAAGGCATCCTCTTCACAAGTCATCCGCATTTTTGGACACCACAGCAGGTGAGCATCATCCGGCACCTCTTCACAACCACAGCTCGTATTATCTCCCTCCAGAAAGCCCCCCCTCTGTTTATTATATATGCACCTAGTCACTACTACCGTCAGTCTGTTGAGACCTTTCTACGTAGGAAAGTCCAAACTGGTCGAGTGTTATCCAGAGCCTATCGCAGAGTTACTCTCTCCACAGATCCTCTCCGCGTTTTACTGCAAAGGTCTCGATGTCGCTTTTGACTTAGGTGAAATTCTTTCTCGATCCCAGTCTCGGAGAGGCTATTCGATGGTCGAAAATCGGGTGTCCAGGATCATGGATCTCTTTGTGTCTCTCGGCGTCCGCTGTTACATTTTTCCTGATGTTGGGTGAAACGATTAAAGTTTGTGCACCGGTGTGGGTTTACGACAGCCGGACACCAGTCGCGCTATGTCATTTACAGCAATATGCACTTGTTTGGCGTGAGCTGACATCTACCAAACTGGACAGGCGTATTCTGCGTATCTGCTGCGCTACACAAATCCAAGGCAGAGATGCGCAGTACACGTGGAGATGCTACCCACGATGACCCTGTAAGCTTTCGTAGTATGCTGTTTCTGGCGAAGACTTTCTCTTTAGTGATGGTGCAATGCTGCTTATAGTAAAGCGTCCTATCCAGTGTTACTATTTAGGTGTTTGGCAATGCCCGATTCTCAATCGCTTTCACTTGATCTTCAGTTCTCTTCTCTTCAATTATTAAGAAACACTGATAATAATAATGCTAATTTTTACCAAAGATCAACGTTTTTGTCAACAGACTGTTGAGATTTAAGAAATGTCGTTTATATACTAATGTAATATGTGTAGGTATTATTTATGTTTAAAGCATTAACTTTGTGTTAGTAATCATTTTAACTAATATTAGTATATAACCACTTACCGACTTTTTTAGTATACCAGTTTAGTGACGTACCCATTTTCGTCAGGACACTCACTTCACCAACATTTAAATACTAAAATACACCTTCACCTTTATCATCACCGTAGTATATATAAAGTATTTCCAAAAATACATAATTCACATGCAGATTTATAGTCAATACATTATCGCTTTTCGAATTAAAAATTAACCAATCGGGTAACCACACCTCTACATCCCCTCCCTCTGAACTCCCTCGCAACTCTTCAATATAATTACATTTTTTTAATTAAGCTTAGTGCATGTTTTTTTTTCGCTTTATTATTTACCTTGCTTATAATATACAAGGTTTATATTTCAAACGTGGATTTTTCTGCAATAAAATTTCTTTAAATTGATCTAAACTGTTGAGATTATGAGGGATATGCTAATGTGGCTATACTTAGTGCATGTTTAGACATGGTGGTGTTCGCATCTCTATAAATCTGCATGTGATTTATGTATTTTTGGAAATACTGTATATATACTACAGTGGTGGTAAAGGTGGAGATGTATTTTAGTATTTGCATGTCGGTGTAGTGAGTGTCCTGGCGAAGAGACGGGTACGTTTTGAAACCGGTAGACTAAAATAGTCGGTAAGTGGTTATATACTAATATTTACTAACATTAGTGTATACGTATTGTTGAAATTACAAAATAAAAACGCCTTAAATTTTATTGGTCGGTCTGCAAAAAATACTATTTAGCAACAAACCTGCTAATGTGTAAATAGTATCGTATATCAATTAAATCGTAGTAGATAAATTGATTATTTTATGAGTGAAAATTCCAACATTAATTTGTTACTTTGCTGTGAGAGCGCCATTTTTTTTATTTGATTGATAAACTCATATTAGGAATTGGTAAGAATGGGTTAGTTAGCTAACATTCTAACAAAGATAACATTCTATGAATAGCTCTTGAGGCCTAACAAGCTTACCTATAATGTACGTCTACTGCTACATGTTTGCAATTACATATATTAACTACGGTTTGCATGTTCACGTATCTGCCACGGGAAGACGCATAGTCTTTGGGATTGGATACTATTTGTCATATGCACAAAGCGGGTGTGGAGTTTGTACAAATGTATGTATTATCGTCAAATTAATTGATTTACTCGTATTGGGCGTCGATAACTAATAATCCACATACCAAATTATTCTGATAATTATTCAATCGTCTTATCGATAATTCATCATATTATATTATAATCGGAATGGGGATAATTAATTCAATTTAAACCAGTTACTGCCTTAATTATGAATACAAACAGTTATCAATATAAGTAATGGAGTATTTATTGGATTACGCTTATTATTTTCATTTATATTGTATTTAATTATAAAAAAATAAAGTTATTGTTTCGTTGAGAATATGTTATTTTAATTACTCGATGGTTTAAACAATTAAAGCTGAAAACTAGGAGTTGGTTTAAAAAAATAAAAGATACATTTCACAGGTATTAACAATGTGTTGGAATAATATAGAAAAGGAAAAATTTCCTAAGCGACGTGTAGCAGTTTTACAAAAGAGCCAATTAAAGTTTTTTGTTTTTTTTTGTCTGATCTGTGTGATTTCTACATAATTATAATAAGAATCTTAAATGAGAGATTCTAAAGAATGTCTAATAAATTTTTAAAAACTTTTATTGGCATCGAGACAACCCGCTTAATAGTATAATATAAATCTCCCTTAGAAAAAATCCAAACGTGTACACTTATCATGAAAATAGCCTTCGTTTCGGAGATATGTTTTCACTTTATATTCTATTTTATTCAGAAAACATACAGTCATTCATAATAAGTATTAAAAACAGCATTTTTTAACATTAAAAGACGAATACGATTCCGTAAATTATGCAAAAGATGTAAACATTAAATGTGACAAAAAATAAATAAATAAGAAATTCAAGCGAGAAAAGAATAAACGTTAACATTTTAGTTTTCCATGGAGGTTATCGTTGGAAATAAATTAAAATAAACAAAAATACCGAATGCACTCTCCGAGTCATCCAAGCACACGCACATGAACGCACATATAAAACATACACAAACATATACATTACATGCGGCACATACACATAGCATAAACCACTCAAGATGCACATTCAGCAAATATCCCAAATAATCGACCCCATGAAGAAATTTACTGTAACTTTTAAAATTTAATGCAACGTGCAGTTGAAAAGATCTACATCAATACTGAGTCCATTATAATTTCTACATGTACGTCTAATGAATGAATTATATGTTTATCCAGGACATTGAATACTTCTGGGGTCACAAAAGAGGAAAATCTCTAAGCGAAAGTCGTACATGTTTTTGGTATTAAATTATTCATGTTACAGGAAAACCTAGGATGAACATTCTGCTGGGATGTCCTCCTATATAACCGCATGATCAGAAATGAAAGGGCTTACAAAATGAAAGGTCTCATACACCTCGTAGTTCCCGTCGTCCCTGTAGGCGTCATAGGCCCTGTAAGCTCCGTAGGCCTTGCAAGCCCCGTTGGCACCGTGGGCACCGTGGGGGGCTAAAAAGGCCGCGACATGACAAGTATTTAATTAACTATTGCCTCTCACGAATCTAGGGTTGTTTTTCTTAATAAGTTACGATAGTATAAAAATCATTACGAGTGAATATTTATTAATTTTCTTTTTTTTACATTATAAACAATAATAAATAAATGTAATAAAAATCATGTGATCTACCTACCTTACTCGTGCTGACGACACATAACGATACACTTTTTTTTACATGTGAAAATATATACAAAGAAGACTTGTATATGAGTATATACTGAGAGAAATTACAAAATGTTAAGACAGTTTTAAACACTACGTATTTTTATTTATATTTTCATCATCATCATTCCCTTTCCGCACTTAATGGTGCATAGGGCACTGCATTAGTACACCAATCGCAGCGTATCTTGATCATTTTTGTTACATGAAGGTAAGGTGATCAGTGATCAGTCTTACGCTTCAGGTACCAGTCCAGGGACTATGAAATATTCTAGTGTAAAAACACATTTTTAAATAATATTTTATATCAACCATGTCGGGAATCGAACCCAAAACCTTTTGCGTGGTAGGCAAATGAGCTGACTATTACACCACGAGGCCGACATGTTTATATTTTGATGTATGTTTACCTATATTATTTGTTTTAAAATTCATTTTCATATTTATATTCATGTTCATATCCATGTTCATATTCATGTTCATTTTAAAATTCATGTTCATATTCATATTTATATTCGCATTCGTATTCGTATTCGTTTTATATTCATTTTCATATTTATATTCATGTTCATATTCATGTTCATTTTAAAATTCATGTTCATATTCATATTTATATTCGCATTCGTATTCGTATTCGTTTTATATTCATTTTCATATTTATTTTCATGTTCATATCCATGTTCATATTCATGTTCATTTTAAAATTCGTGTTCATATTCATATTTATATTCGCATTCGTATTCGTATTCGTTTTATATTCATTTTCATATTTATATTCATGTTCATATTCATGTTCATTTTAAAATTCATGTTCATATTCATATTTATATTCGCATTCGTATTCGTATTCGTATTCGTATTTATATTCATTTTCATATTTATATTCATGTTCAAATTCATGTTCATATTCATGTTCATTTTAAAATTCATGTTCATATTCATATTTATATTCGCATTCGTATTCGTATTCGTTTTATATTCATTTTCATATTTATATTCATGTTCATATTCATGTTCATTTTAAAATTCATGTTCATATTCATATTTATATTCGCATTCGTATTCGTATTCGTTTTATATTCATTTTCATATTTATTTTCATGTTCATATCCATGTTCATATTCATGTTCATTTTAAAATTCGTGTTCATATTCATATTTATATTCGCATTCGTATTCGTATTCGTTTTATATTCATTTTCATATTTATTTTCATGTTCATATCCATGTTCATATTCATGTTCATTTTAAAATTCGTGTTCATATTCATATTTATATTCGCATTCGTATTCGTATTCGTTTTATATTCATTTTCATATTTATATTCATGTTCATATTCATGTTCATTTTAAAATTCGTGTTCATATTCATATTTATATTCGCATTCGTATTCGTATTCGTTTTATATTCATTTTCATATTTATATTCATGTTCATATTCATGTTCATTTTAAAATTCATGTTCATATTCATATTTATATTCGCATTCGTATTCGTATTCGTATTTATATTCATTTTCATATTTATATTCATGTTCAAATTCATGTTCATATTCATGTTCATTTTAAAATTCATGTTCATATTCATATTTATATTCGCATTCGTATTCGTATTCGTATTTATATTCATATTTTTAGTCATGTTCATATCCATATTCATGTTCATATCCATGTTCATGTTCATGTTCATTTTTATATTCGCATTCGTATTCGTATTCATATTCATGTTCATATTTTTATTCATGTTCACATCCATGTTCATGTTCATATCCATGTTCATGTTCATTTTTATATTCATATTTATGTTCATATTCATGTCCATATTCATGTTCATGTTTATATTCACATTTATATTCATATTCATGTTAATATTCATGTTATTTTTTGTTTGTTTATTTATTGAAATCTACTATCGTTTTTCAATAATACGGTTATAATATAATAGATACTTAATACCAGACTAAAAATGATTTCAAACTAATAATTAACAATATACGTAATGTGTCATAAATAAAGTTATGTTATACAAAAATAGAATTTGGAAAACCATAAATGAAATGTTTGTACATATTTACCTATGTAAATTTCAAATAAAATGAAAAAAATAAATTGTATATACCCATCTCGTTCATGTTCATGTTCATATTTATGTTCATATTCATGTTCATGTTCATATTTATATTTATAATTACATTTATATTTATAAAGAGATTTACGATGTAA
Organism: Micrasema longulum; assembly: GCF_059751315.1. NCBI lineage: Eukaryota > Metazoa > Arthropoda > Insecta > Trichoptera > Brachycentridae > Micrasema > Micrasema longulum. Next base: position 1,821,451 of record NW_028277293.1, read on the forward strand.
ATGTTGATGGATACAGAAAACGAGGAAGATCGCGTAAGACATGACATGACCAAACCCAAAAAATACTCAAAGATGGACATGTCGAAAGTCGGAATAACCGCAGGCGTGCTTGAAAAGATATACGAATGTGAGGAAACGAGATCTGTATGCAAAGACAGAGTGATATAGCGTTCTGTCCTTTCTGTCTACTTTTACGCGTAGTGACGTTGTCTGGTTCAGTTTAGATAAAAGTTAGCTACTGGCTATTTATTTATTTATTTATTTATTTATATACGGCATTTCTGCCATTTACATATATGTGGTATAAAGAGTGCTTAAAAATAAAAATATTAAAAAAATATCCAGTAAGAAATAATAATATACTCGTACTGTACACATTATTAATTACTTGAAATACATATATATTTTAAAGAAATTATACGATAACAAAATACATTAATCAATCAAATTATAACTATTCCAACCCAATCTTCAGAAGATGATTTGCTCTTTTTGATAAAAAATATGTTGGTCACTTTATTTTTTAAGTTAGGCAGAGATAAACTAAATATATCAAAATGTGATACATATTCATTCCCGGTATTCTGTAATCTAACAATAGGTGAGTTATATTGAGCTACCGTTCGAGAATTTTGACAATAAAATATTGTAGACGTTCTGCTTAATCTAGGTGCTACATAGAATGAAATCAATTACAGTAGATCAGGGGTATCAAACATTGGTTTTATTATTTTATATAAAGTCGTAAGCTCGGTCGATGTTCTTCGTTCTTGCAATTTAGTTAATTTAAGAGAGTCTAAAATTTTGTTATAATTTAATTGATTAGTATTCACATATTCTTGAATATCTAGGCGTTAATTTTTATCGAAACTCAACCGGGCATGGGGTTACCATGTGACAAGCGTTTGTCGCATTTTTCTGAAAATAACCCTAGCCGTGCAGCGCCAAAACACGTAACCACATTCCTTACGTGCTCCTTGAATGTAGGCCCCGACTATACTGAACTTTGACTTAATACGCCATTTACAGAAATCGGTACTTTTCTTATCAGTTAAGCCTTTATTAACTGAAATAAAGATTTTCGTAAGGCTTCCAGGGCGCTCCAGAAAAAGCCGTAAATCAAATGTTAATGGGAAAAGATATATCTCAATTATGAAATGTTTCCTTTGCTGAATGTGAGTTCTATTTCCAGGGACACAATGTGGAAGAAATATCCCGCGCTAGTTTCACATTACAGACGGTAACAAAGGACATAACTCCGCCATTAACATGTAACGGTACATACATATGTACGTAATATAGAAACGCAATACAAAAGGAAACTAATGTAATTCTTGAGACGAAGCGCGGTCTGACTTTTCTCCCCGGATTATGGCACTAGATAAATGATTGTAGATATTTATTATTGGCGTATCTCTGTTTAGTTTTTTTGATATATTGTAGTTACCGACTGAAACAAAATTTTCAGTCCAAACCAGAACAGAACCCGAAATTCGGTTTTGGCCGAAACCGCAACATATTCAAAAAATAAATCAGGTTTCATTTCCTTTTAAACGGTTTACTACATTTTTATTCGTCCAAAACCAAAACACATTTAAATAAAAAGTCACTTTTTGTTTCCTTTTAAACAGTTTTTTGCACTTTCGTTTCTTTATTCTTTTTAGGTATCTTTTTTTTCACAGTTCGGGAGGTAGGAAGAAATTGCCTTAAGGCAATATACTCGCCCCTATATGTGTATATATATTGTATATATATACATATATTCATCTTTAAATAAAAAATGTTAAATAAATAAATTACAGGTCATAAGCCCTTTAAATGCCCAGACTTCCATATCCCATTCTCAAAAATATTTTCTCTCTCTGTTGCAACAAATTGACAACAATTATTCCTTTTTTATTACTTTTTAGAAATGTTTCTTATGTTCTTTTAAGAGATGTCACCTTTGAAAAAATTACGAATAATGTGAAAGTACATCTGCTTTGACAAGGAATATAAAAATTGGGCGTGCTGATTGTTACACGGGGTATAAAGTGACTACTTGAACCAGCCAATGAGAGGTGAAACTCTGTAAATGGCTAGATTTTTGCGTTCCCAATGATTCGCTTATCTCGGTTGAGATTGTTTTAGTTATTTGTTTTGGTTACTGGCGAGATATCGGACTCTAAACGAAATCCAGTATTTGTCTGTAAAGATTTGTATGCGGATTGATGTAATTCTTATATTTATTTATTTATGCTATTGAGTAAACAAACAGTATGGACAAAAATATTGACCATTTCTTTGTATATAAGTGTACGACACTCATGCACACACCAAAAAAGAATGTTTACACTTATGACAATAATTTTAATTAAGTTAAATATAACAAATTTAAAAGATAAGAAATAAAAAATATGTTTTTAATCATTATCATCATCATTCCCTTTCCGCACCTAATGGTGCAAAGATCGCTGCGTTGGTAAACCAATCGCAGCGTATCTTGATCATTTTTTGTTACATGATCAGTCTTGCGCTTCAGGTACCAGTCCAGGGACTATGAAATATTCTAGTGTGAAAACACCCTTTTCAATAAATATTTCAAATCAACCATGTGGGGAATCGGACCCGAGACCTTTTGCATGGTAGGCAAACGCACTGATCATTACTTATTACTGTTATATTAGTTATACTATTATACTGTTAAATAGTTGTCTGTGTAAAACAGAACATTTTGTCTTGTTGGTCTTAGTGGCTCACGGAATGGAAGTCTTATAAGTAAAGTAGGGAAATCAATTTTATTATTTATTAATTTGTATAAAAATATCTAGTCTAACATATAAATATCTAGTTTTTCAGAACAGAGCTCTAAGAAACATTCTTGGACTTAAACGGGATTCCCATGTCAAGGATATCTACCGACAAACAAAGATACTTCCTTTCAAGGTAATGCCACTGCATGACATAACCAATACTCTTTTAAATATCATCAACTTTTCTGCTCACTCAAATTTAAAATACACATTTGGTCATAATATTCATAATTACAATACGCGTTATTCAGGGAATCTTCATGTGTCTAAGTGTTGCTCAACAATGTTTGGCAGTAGGTCCTTGAAAAATATTGGCCATTCCGAATATAATAAACTGCCTGACGAGCTAAGACACGAAAAACTGAATAAAAAATCCAGAAGTGTCGCAATTAAAAAATATTTCTTAAATATTTTTGATAGTGATAATTATTAATGTAGTTTATATAATATGGTGTTTTCTGTTTCTCATACAATAATGTTTTCTTTTTCTTTTGGATGTATTAATTTGTATGATATTATGTATTGTCAAAATTTTTTTTTTCTTATGTACGGTCCCAAATGAGTTTCTAATAACTCCTGGGAGTATAATATGTAATTTTTGTATTATTAGTTTTATTAATAATAAAAAAATAAAAAAATATTATTCTTCGATTTTTAAGAGAGTTTATTACATATAAACAATAAGAGTGTAGAAGTTATGAATCATAAAGGCAAAACAGTCATGATACTCATGATTGCGTCCAAAATTACGGTGAAACTATTCCGAAAACTACCAAAGTTTGTATGGTATTATTCCTTTGCGAAAGTTTCCAGATATTGGACCGGGGTACTTAGAATAAGGAACAAGCATAAGCCTGTTCGTTCTCTATTCGTTCGTTTATCGAACGGTCTTCTTTCTAAAAAACGAGTCAATCACACCGCTGCGTACTGGAAGCTCTTTTTCTGAATACTTTCCACACAGTACAGTGAAAAAATACCGTGTTTAAAAATAATGCTAAAAAAAATTTAATTTTGGATAGATTCCCTTGTATGAAAATCGATTCGGAATTTCCATACCACGAAAATGTTTAATTTTTGAGGTATTTTGTAAAGAGATTCATCTGACTGAATTATTCCACATACTAGGCAACGCTTAAAAACAATTTTCCAATTTTTAAACTTCTTCTTAGACCAGTTGGTTTCATTACAATATTTGAGTTTGAGTCATTAAGATTAATCCCGAGAGGGTAAAATCCAGTCATTTGTCTACAAACGTTTGGACAAATTCAAATATTGTAACAGAGAGGAAAAACGTTTTTGAGAAGGGAATATGGAAGTCTTGGCATTTACAGGGCTTATGACCTGTCATTGGCTGGTTTAAGTGGCCACTTTACACACCGTGTAACATTCACCATTCTGCCCATGTTTGAACATCCACATTTCCTCAACTCCTCCATCTGTTGACTTTTGTGAAGTAAAAGAGCTGTAACCTATATCACGTGGGTGAGATTTATCCGGCTGAACCAAATCACCTACTAGGCAACGCCTGAAAACAATTTTCCAATTTCCCGAAAAAGCCAGCCATTGTAAATATAAATGCTTTTTAAATTTAAATAAAAATCTGAAGTCCACTTTGTATATTTTACATTGAAAATTCTTCGTGGTTTGAAATTGTCTCGTTCAGTTAGAAGTTATGTTTTAAAAATCGTTTCCTGAAAATTTTGTTTTGTGTGACTCCCGTGGTTTATCCTTTAAGGTACAGATATTATAGACAGGCTAAGTTAGAAAGGAAAAAGTGTTAATAGTGTGCATAGTAAAAGAAAGACAAATACTTACACTACAAATCCCTTTTTTTTTTAAACCATCTCGAGTACTTTCGATATTTTACGCGGGAAGAAAAAAACAATTGAGTCCGATTCGTGTTACAAAGAAAAGTCGTCAAAAGTCTTAAAACACACTGTAGGAAGACGAAATCTTTCCAGGCTGAAAAACTGAAGAGAAAACGTGGTTTCACTTTTTTTCATACAATCGTGTCCCTGGATTATGGTTATATAGCAGTCATTATTTTACACAATATGAATATTTACCATTGGCGTGTCTTCAGTACATTTTTGAAAATCGCATTGTCAAGTAAAGTGCATCCCTGGTTTTTTTACTTTATCAGGGAGTTCTACCAAAACATAATAGCATCGGCCAAAATCAAGTTACATGAATTAAAAAAATATAATAAACATAAAAACAACACAATCAGAAAAGAATAACAATATAGACACAGACAATAGACAACTAAAAAGTATTTACAAAAGTTACATAAAATAATAATTGTGATAATAAACATATACCTAACAAAACTAACAAAATTCCAACATAAATTGAATGCACTAACAGAAACAACCCACCGGTGAGAAGAGCAGAGTTTGACATTAGCAAAAAAAAAATATTTTTTAAAATTATTATGATACTATATTTAAAGCTTTTGAATTCAACCTTAAACCAGTACCTATGTACCTACTTAAATTCAAGATTTTATTGTGAATTATTTTTACATTTGGAATTCAATCATAAGAAGTACCTAGGTTCCTACTTATCAACGAAAAGTTACACCATCTTTTTTCCTTTTATCTAAACAGTTTTTCCACGCTTTTGCGCACAATCGGGTAATTTGGTTTCCATGAAATATCAAGCTCACGTCAAAACCGGTTGGCAGTTTATAAACGACTTAATACGCGTTGGCAATGACTGGGCATTTGGGCATGAGTTAAGTGTCATAGTTTTAGAGGGCTCAGGGTGTGTCTATGTGTACTAATAGGTCAATGGTTTCATTTAAGAAACCCGAATCTATTTTTTTGGTTACGTAAAAGCATTATGAAACAAACTTTGGAAGTATACTTAATAATGTTTTGTCTTGAGAGGAACCGATATAGGAAATTTCATTTTGATACTCTCTCTCAAAAAAAAATAGTCAGATTGGTTCAGTTTTGGAGTGCGGAAATTGAGACAAGTGATAGAAAAACTATGTTCATATACCTATTTCCATCCAATTTCTCTAACACCGCATATTCTCTTAAACCATTTTTTCAACCGAGGTGCTGTTCTATAGGTACACACCAAACCGAACATTCGATTAGAGAGTAACGAAGTATGTTATGCTTACTATCCGCTTTAGTAAGGTTGTACCTAGTCTTATAACGCATGCGCGCACGTAAGAAGCATAAAACAAAAGAAATGAATTACATTTTGTATATGTAGGAAAACGAATAAAGAAAGGGAAACGATAAATCGAGTTATGCCTGCCCCCTCCTCACTGGGGGGGGGGGGCAATTTAGAAATTCCCACATAAAGAACATATTTATAGTTCAATGTCTTTCGGGAATTTCATAAAAAAAACTGAAAAATCTATTGATTTTCACTTGACATCTATCTATCTATCATTGAATAAATATTAAAATTAAAATTTTTGTTAATTTTTTATTTTTAAAATTTTATTTTGGTTGTATTTATAAGGCACCCACTGTTTTTTTACTGAATTTTTAAATATATTTAAGCATATATTAACTGATTTTTTTTTTCTTCTTAATATATTTTTTTATTTTTTCGATGCATCAAAAACAACGGTTTTTTTTACATAAATGGCATAAATTGCCTTTAAAATATACATTGAACATAAATAAGAAGAAAAAAATACATATGCACATATATACATATATGAATACATAATAAAAATGATAAAATTGCATAACTATAACAATAGTAACAAGTAAATAAACATAAGTATCAAAAAATATTAACGAAATATGTTTTTAAATACGAAATAGCAAAATAGAAAAACATTTTCCAGCAGAGAAAAGTTTAAGAATCATATTGCGAGAGAAAAGAAGAAATCAGACTCATTTTATAACCATCAAGTCTAAAACCAAATATGTCAGCCTTATCCTCATACTGATTAATATATCTGTGGAGCCCAGGGATAGCCAAGTGCAAGTGCTAGAACTTGCAGAACAAGGCGGATATGTCGACCAAGAACACGGAAACACACCAACTCCAGCAAATCTTTATAGTCAATGAATGAATTGATTACTTAAAAAGTAAAAGACTTAGGTCTGTTAGAATTATTACATTGGAGAGTTTTTTTTTAAATTCCAAAGATAGAAATGGATTATAATTTAATAAAGCAGCTGGAATACCTATGTAGTTTAAAATTAATTTATATTAGAAATTTCTTCTGAACGCTCTCAAGTAAATCAAAATGTACACTATAATGGAGCGACCAGACTGGAGAAATATATTCTAAACGACTTCTAGCCAGGGAGCAATAAAGTGACTTGATTGGTGTGATACTTTTCAATTTGTTAGTAACCCTACAAATAAATCACAACATGCTTAGCGCCTCGTTTGAAATCTTGTCAATATGTTTGATAAATGTAAGTTTATCGTCAAAAATTACGCCAATATCCCAAATAAAATCAACTCTTTCAGTTTAAAATTAAAGGTTTCTTACTTTTAAAAAAGGAAATAGCCTGACATTGATCTAAATTTAGAAACAGATTATTTTTATTGCATCACTCGTAAATTTCATTGAGATTCATCTGCAGGGTTTTGCAATCATCAATATTATTTACAACTCTATAAAGTTTGAGGTCATCAACAAAAAGTAAATATTTTACATAATTCAAAATTATAACAATATCATATAATATAGATCAAAAATAAAATTGGTCCTAAGTGCGATCCTTGAGGTACACCGCTTGTTGGTAAATAACTATAGGAGATATGGGAATACATTTTAGCTGCTCTTTTTCTTTTCTGGAAGTAACAAAGAACCATTTTAAGTTTTAAGAGTTCATCTCTTATTCCCAGTCTACCGAGTTTCTGCAACAAGTTAGCGTGGCAAACCTTTTCAAAGGCTTTCTGAAGTCAGTGTATATAGCGTCGACCTGGTGCATCTTATGAAGTGCACTAGCAATATAATTCTCGTACAGAATGAGATTAATGACTATTGCATGACCAGCAATAAACCCATAAGGAGCAATTATTTGTTTGAAAGATACTCGTATGATTAATTTATCGAGAACAAGTTTTTCAAACAGTTTATAGTGAAATCATTTTTCGAAGATCCTCCAAATAAACAAACGAAATGCTTGGCATTTACGTGATTGCATAGGGGTCAGTTTTTTTAATCCAAATTATAAATATCCCTTGCCCTTTTTTTTAATATCTTTTACATTTAATTTTTTTCTATAAATACAATGTAAAAGAAGCAATGCTATTTAATTACTTTTTTATTTAAGTTAGTCGGTACGCGTACAAAGCGAAATATTATAGACAATTTAATATACCAGACCAAAACATAGATTCGATAAATCCTTATGGGTGAGTTAATAATTAAGTGATATTATTGTGATGTCAGCTTCGTGTTGTAGTGGTCAGTTTGCTTGCCTACCATGCAATAGGTGGTTGACATGAAACGTTCATTAAAAATACGTTTTTACACTGGTTTATTTCAAAGTCCCTGGAATGGCATATGAAACGTAAGACTGACCATCCCATCTTCATCTAATAAATGTGCTCCAATTGGTGTACCACATTAGTGCTCTATATACTATTAGGTGCATAAACGGAATAATGTTTATGATTATTGTGATTCGTCAGTGTCCGGGCGGATAAAAAATACAGTTCTCTTTGTAAAATTGAATCAGATTCTTAAACAATAAAACTATATGACTACTCTCACTTAAAAATCCTTTAAAAAAAAATCGACTGCACAAAAGTTCACCTCGTAGTGTAGTGGTTGACGCGTTCGCCTACCATGATTGAGGCCACTGCGAGGGGTGATTTTTTTTATAGAAAAGGGATTTTGGTTCTTTAACTTCACTAATATCAACAGATAGAAGAACTGGAGAAATGTGGATATTCAAGCACAGGAAAAATGGTTAATGTTACTGTGTGTAAAGTGGACACTTAAACCAGCCAATGACAGGTCATAAGCCCTGTAGATGCCTAGACTTATATATTACCTTCTCTTAAATGTTCTTCATCTCTATTGTAAAATGTTAATATAAGCAGCTCCCCAGGGAGTTGAATCCAGTCCTTGTCTACAAAAATATGGACAAACTCAAAATATTATTAATATTTTATTTTATAGCACTTGCCAATTTATGTCGTAATATAAACTGAGGACAAAATACTTATTTTCAATGAAAACTTTTACCGATAAAACCTATCAATATATTCATCACTCTTTTTGACACAACTTTGTATTGTCAGATGATTGCATGCACGACTGTCGTTAAAAACAGTAATTAGCATAAAATGCAAAAGTATAGTGATTACTTTAAGTTTCACAAAAATATTTTTTGTCCCTTTCTGCTGAACTATCAAAATATAAAAATAATATGAAAATATAAAAAAATTTAAATGCCGAGATATTTTCATCTCGATAAGTCTAATACCCGTATGCAGAGACAAACCTTAAGATGAGGAGAGTATATTCTTTCCTCACCTTAAGTTTTGTCTCTGCATACGGGTATAAGATTCGCGTTCTACGTTAAATCAGGTGTATGAAATAACTGGTGGTTAACCGTATTCTGTAAAGGGAAAATAGTCATTTTTTTCAAAGAGAAAGTCTTTAAATAATATTTAAATGTTCAAGATATAAAATAAAGTGACGGAGAATAAGTTGCTGTAATCGGCTGTTCCTTATTTTACTAGGAACGGGCTAAATACGCTTTATCAAAACTTGTATTTATTTTTCGAAAGAAATACCTTCGCTGGCGATGTTTTTCTTTTCCATAAATACTATTAGTATAAAACATTAATATCGATAATAAAATATAATAGTAAGTTGTGCATAATCAGCCGTTCGCCATTAGATAGAAGCCTAGGGTTGAATTCCTGGGATGGTCAACATTTTATTTTTTTTACAATAAACATAATAATTAAACAGAGTATTTAAAAAATAAAGCATTATTACATATCAATGAAATACATATTGATAGAAAAAAAGTAAACAAAAAAATCCCACAAAGGAATGGCCTGTTAGTGGGTATACAAGAAAATGTTAATGAAATTTTACTCCTATAATAAATAATGGACAGTTATAATATTTTTGTATAACATAAGAAAGAAAAAATAAAATATTCTGTAAAAGATAACATGGTATTTTTTTTATAGTAATTAAAAAAGGAAATAAAAAACATTAAAAAAACACAAAAATATTCCTTATTAATAAAGGGCAACAAAATAAATCATAGAAAAAAAGATTTCATATATTTAGTTTGAATCAAAGATAGTGCATGTTTTTTAAAAGAAGGAAAATTTTGAAAGTTTGGAATCAATGAACTATTATCAGTAAAAAAAGAATTAAAATTTTTTGGGCCTATAAAATATGTATGTCTCTGGGCGAGCCTCGTTTTACAATGTAGTATTTCTAACACAGGATTCCTTCTTTGACTTGATCTATTTGAATTACTCGTAAATAAATTTTGGTTCTTAAATATATATTTTAAACATTGAAAACAATATATTTGTTTTAGATCTAAAAGTTTAGCTTCTTGGAACAATTGGAAAGAGGGAAAAGTGCGATTTTTGTGAAGCATTATTTTTAATATAAATTTTTGAACAGTTTCAAATGGTTTAATATGATTGTTGTAAGTTCCCCCCCATCCAATTATTCCATAGGAAAGATATGACTGTACAAGTGCATAATATACCATTTTAATCGTATTTAACTGGGCGTAAATACTTAGTCTTTTGAACACATGGGTTAAATATCTTAGTTTATTAACAATTACTTTAAGATGATTAGTCCATTTAAATTGACAGTCAATGATTACTCCCAGGTATTTTATGCACCTTTCAGACAAACAACATGAAACAATTGTTTAAAGGGTCGTATCACCCAGTTACATTTTATCATTACTAAACTACCACCTGAAGCGTGCGACCGATCGCCTTAGTTTATAGTAAATGGTTGCGGTTAGTTGCATTCATTTTACCTTACAGCGCTTTATATTCCATCAGATGCCGATAAGGCTTTGAAGATGAAAATTTTTATGAAAAATACGTTCAAAATCAACAGTTTTTTACTAATTTTCAATAATGAAAATGACTAAAAATTATAAATGCGTTATGTTATCATAAGTTTCGTGTTTTTACAGCATAAATCGATGTGTTCCTACAGCAAAGGCACGCATTCAAGAAACGAGCTATGTTTTCACTTCTGACTTGAGATAAAACACTATCCATGTCTGCCTAGATCATGCCATGACTATACCAATTATATATTTAAATAGATTCTAAGATTGTTTAGGTTAAGTTGATCCATTGTATTATATGTCATTAATGCCAACTATTAGGGCTCTCATAAGCCCGTTGATTAGCTTAAAAAAATCTATAAATAATAAATAATAACATTTATTGGTTCCTCTTTTTCTCTCCTTCCAATACCTGATTCTACATTAATTTAAGTCCAGCCTGTTTTTTGGTCGGCTGGTAGATATTGCTTTTAGCTTTTAAATATAAGTAAATGGCTATTCTTTAATTTTAGCTGCATTATTTTACTCTATTTTCTTACTTTTCGAAAAACATTTCTTCAAACCATTTTTTTATGGTTTTGTTTTTGTTTTAAGTTTTTTTTTCTGCTTAATGATATTTTTCAAAGCATCAAAAACAAAATAATATAGGTTTAGTATTTTATACGTATACAGTATTATATCTGTACTTTTTAATTTGATTATTAATCAAAACTAATGTCTGAGCACCCGATGACAAACTATTATTGAATAGTTTGTCGGGACAAAATATATTATAATACTTTGTTTTCTTTATAATGTATTAATATTGTAATAAAATAATGTGTTTATTTTATTAAATAAAGACTTTATAAAAAAAAATCCCTTAATCGGACACCCTTAAAAAAAAGTCCATTCAAGCACTCATTCTTAGTACTTGAAGATTTATATTAAGTATATAAAAAATATAATTAGGTATGTAATATTTTTGTGTATGTGTGTGTAGAAACTAGGTTGTAAAAGGTTGGAGCTCCTACCCCAGTTAAAGATTGACAGAAGACACGAGGTTGATGTTTGACGCGTATTTATTGCATAGAAAAAAATGATGAATTGATAAACTGGCTGCATTTGAACTACATGTTGTTCCAGACTTTGGGCTAACTGTTCAGGCTGACTGGGCGTTATCACGCCCTGCGGTCTCTTTGTAGGCCACGTTCGTTGTTCATTTCTCCATGGTAGGAACGATGCTGATGCACTGCAGGACATTGCTCTTGTTGTTATGTGCAATACTGTTTATATGTCAGAATATGTTGTATTGGATCCAATATAAAATGATTACTTGCTCCATCGGTCGTCGCTCTATATTTCATGTGAAATGATTTCAGACTATAAACATCACATATGTAAGATATGATGTGTGAGTATATCGCACCCCTCCGTCTAGTGCCACAAGTCTAAATGCATCAGACTGAAAAAAAATACTTTGAAAGTCTTGAAGAAATTATTCATTATGCTTTTGTATGCGGTTTTAATGAACTTTTTTTTGGCGCAGCGTATTCCATTTAAAATTCTGTTAAAAGTTATACTTAACTCAAAATACAGTTTTCTTTACTTAGTTATTTACCCGGGAGCAAAAGGAACAGGTAAAGAAATTTGTGAAACAACTTTAATTTTGAATAAAATTTATATTCGAAGCACTAACTTTGCGATCATACTTTAATTTATTTATTTTTTAATAACATTGTACATACATTTATTAGAGACAGAGACACAGTTTAAATTGACACACTCAGGAACGACCTATGCCTGTGAACTTGCCCGGACTCGTTAGAAAATTCGTGTTGAGTCGGGGCACTTGCAATGCATACTTACCCATACATACACACATACAGATAGGTTTTGACAGCCCTGTAAATACCTAGACATCCATATTCCCTTATCAAAAATATTTTCTCTCTCTGTTTTAACAAATTAAGTGCTGTCTTATACTAAATCATTTACTCAGATCATAATATTATCTTAAGTACGTAAATTTAAAAAAAACACGTCGAAAGTGATACAATAATTTTTCATTCATAAGGGAGGGAGGGATAATCTCTATGTAACTATTTTTATGTTTAGGCAATAGTTTTTTTTTGTATTTGGGACTCATGTATACCTCTTGTAAAATGCAAAGAAAAAAATATAATAAATAAATAAAAAATAACTTTTTTGAGAAGAGAATATGGAAGTCTAGGCATTTACAGGGCTTATGACCTGTCATTGGCTGGTTTAAGTGGCCACTAATAATAACATTTACCACTCTGCCCACGTTTGAACATCGACATTTCCTCAACTCTTCCATCTGTTGACATTTGTGAAGTAAAATAGATGAAACCTTTATCACGTGGGTGAGATTCATCCGGCTGAACCTTATCACCTACTAGGCAACGCTTGAAAACAATTTTCCAATTTTTATACGTCTTCTTTTACCAGATAGTTAATTAAACAATGTTTGAGTTTGTCCAAATGCTTGCAGACTGGCTGGATTTCCTCCAATATTTTAATTACAACATTAAATTTAAAAATGAATAACTATCTAGGGAGGAAATCCAGCCAGTCTGCTAGCATTTGTACATACTTAAACATTGTTAAAAAATAACTGAATATGTTCAAAGTATTTTAACTAACAACATATGAAAATAAAGGTATTGTCAATAAAGAACATTAATTGAAATAAATACATGAATATTGTGAAAAATCAATAAAGAAACATACTACGAGGCAGAAGTTTGAAAGTAATGTGTATAATGGTATGCTACAAAACCCACAACACATTTTCAATTCTTTCGAAGTAAAATTTGAATTGAAGAAGTTATTCAAAAGCTCAAAAGAGGTTTTCATTCGACGAATGGAGTAAAATTTATGTTCACCATATATCGGAGAAATTTTCGAAGTCAATACAATTCAAAGACCCGATTGAAAATATTACTATCTTCGTTCGGCAGTCGAAATCACACCATCTTCTATTATAGCATTGTGTTCGCGTGCAGAATTTCAATTTGCAACTCATGAATTTTCTGTGCATTACGAACTCAAAAGAAAGCCTTACGATCTCATACCGGGCGATCAGCCATAAAAATTCTAAGTGTGTCAAAGTCTGGAATTGCGGCATTAAAATAAATTGTAAACAGTTAAACTCGGGGCGATTTTATATTGTTGGTAATATTTCTTTTTAATTTTCATAAACACTTAACAGTATACGCTTTCCCTGCCGCATGTTTATTTTATTTAAATATATATTAATTTATTCAAACAAATATACGTATTGCAAAAAATCATTACGTATCCTTGACTCTGTGAAACCAGAAGTCCTGTATAGATTTGGACATGCTGAAGCTGTCAATAGATTTTTTTTCAAATTAAACCACACTGTAAAATCAATGTACAGCTACACCAAAAATGTAAAGACATCACAATATCATAATATGTTATAACATATTTATTCGAGTAAAAACAGTGCATTGTTATCCAGATATTAGTGCGTAAATGTGGGTGTGAACAGGATTAGAATTTTTTTAATATAATAATACAATACTAGCATTCGGCTTTCGCTGGATGTTACTTGTCAGCAAATACAGCACTTCAGACATAATTCAATCGGCCATCTGGGCCTCGGTTAAATTTAATCTCGGACATGTAAAACTTTCAAATGCTCAATGCATTTTTTTATTATTCTGAGCAATCAAAACGTAATAAGTAAATATCTGATGTTCAAAATAATTCTCGCAGAACCACACAAAATATTGAAACATGAAATATCCACGCAATAAAAATAGTTTTTTTTCTCATACAGTTTACGCTTTGTATCAAAATGCCCGAGCTGATGTATCTGAGTGGCCCGGCCCGTAGGTGAGGCAGAATGATTCGAAATCCATTTTTATCTAAAGTCATTAATTTTTCATTATATTACAATTTAAATCATTCTGTTGATTGCAATTTAAATACTAATTAGTTTATGGCATGCATAATATAAAAAAAGATTAATTTTCGGGACATAAAATTTGAGATTTATTTTTATGCATCTATGGGCCCCACAAACAATAATGTTTATAATTGTGTTTTTATATCGTTTATAGTACTGTAAAAAGGATCCAACTAAGGCGTTTACACTAAATTTGTTTTTTTACAGAATGTTTGGTAGAGAGTAAAACAAAAAATGGTGGATGGTGGGTGAAGGGGGCCATTTGGTAAAAATTTGCTCCAGTAGTCCGTCTCCAAATCTCACCAATTTATTCTTACGGTTTTTAAAATATTTTTGTTTTCATTTTCCCAGATTTTTTTTATTTTTTTTTTATTAATAAATTTCATAAAAGGTACATGTTTTTTGAAATTCTATACATATTTACTTTTACACATCTAGTAAATGTTATCACTGTAACTCTTCAAAAAAAGAGACTAACTCTTGTGCTTGGAGAGTGACTTACACTGCTGTAGTTGTTTATTTATAAGAGTTTATATAATTTTAAATACGAGTACACGAGAAAAAATAAAAACATAGAATATATAAAGAAAAAAACATAAAACAATAATACATTCATACTAATTAAAATTTAATGTAGTTTTTACTCGTGTTCAAAAAACTTCTTTAGATTTACTTTAAATTTATTTATTGATTTATTATTTTTAATAGTTTTTAGTTCATTGCGAAGATTATTATAATTTTTTACACCTTTGAAGACAAAGTTATTTTGACCATAACTTGTTTGGAATTTAAAATTTTAATATTATGTTGGTATCTGAGTGACTTATTCATCTCGAATTCTGTTATTTTTTATTTTTTATAACCACAACAACAAACCATCACGCCGTTTCCCCGTAGGGGTAGGCAGAAAGGATAAAAGGCCATAACACTCTATCTTGGCATACAGACCTCGCTTCCTCTAAATTCATACATCTTCTCATGCACGCACTCCGATTATTCCTACTTTTGACATGTCCATCTTCAAGTATTTGATAGACTTGATCGTGCCATGTCTTTCTCGGTCTTCCTCGTTTACTGCATCCATCATCATTTGCATCATAGATAATTGAATTTAATTTATAAAAATTATTTATTTTGGTATTGTACCTTTGATAAAAAAAACCTAAGACTAAATAAATTTTGTTTGACTTTGTCGGGTTCTGTTGTCGTTTGTAAGTTCTTAAATTTGGTGCATATAATTATTTAGGCATACATTGAAAAAAATAAAAAAATAATTTAAAAACCTTAATAACTTTTTTTTTTTTAGTGCGAAGCAAAGTTCATATTTATGATTTTTATCCTTTTTGTGCTTTCTTAAATAATTTTTTTTTACAAAGAAAGCCAAACCAAATTTATTTAGAGTTGATACAAGCCTGAGATTTTTGGTTAAAATCTGGGAAAATAACAACAAAGCATTTTCAAAAATCGTAATAATAAACTGGTGACATTTGGGGACTGGCCAGTACAGCAAATTTGTTTCAGGTGGCTTCTTCTCTATCAAACACCCTGTATTATAATATTTATAGTATCTCTATTCGTTTTTATTGTTTCCCAATATTTTACAAAATTGTTATTCAAAAACAAAGATGTGGTTTGGCTTAAATTTTTCGTTAAAAAAAAATAATAAATCTTATTTATTCTAAAGTATATTCACTCGTATAAAGGGCGGTCATTACACATTAATTACAATAATTCCACAATGCGTTGTAGCATAAGTACAGTTCCGTTCATAACGTAAAATTCCCTTTGTTTCCCGGGAAGAATCATATGTACCTATGTATTTTATTTTTCCATTTCTGTTGGCAAACAACGATTTGAAGAATTGCTGGAAAACATAAATCAAGCAGAATACATGGTAAATTTTCGTATGTTTTGTGCACATGTGTTTTATTGAAAACTTTTAAAGTTCGGTTATCCGGAGTAATATTATTCGCTGCGCCATCTGTTCTTGGATACAGCCGGCGGCGTGCGAAATAAATTGTTTAGTGACTGCACCAATTTGTTTCACGAATCCATATCCTTTGAAATCGAGGAAATGAAATAAAAATCAAACTCCAATCAACGCCACGTTTCCGGTCAAACCCTAACAACAAACAAATCAATATTTCTACGCGCAAAACATTTAACTTAAATATATTGGAAACTTTTAAACCACTAAAATATTTATTAATTTTGTTAGATTTTCACTGACTTTTAGATGTTTAATGATTTTTTTCGGTTATTAATGCCGTATGTCGTTCGCATTTTTTTCCCACGTTTTAGATCATATTACAGCGCTCATTATCAAGGTTGATGTTTTTCATTTTTTGTTTTATTTTATTGATTTGGGATATCAACAGTAATACATGAAATATACATAAATTAACACTTTGAGCACCGGCCGAATATACATAGAATTTACAATTTTTGTTAAAATTCATGCTTTGTGAAGGGTTTCTTAAAAGTGTCATAATTATGAAAATACTTAGTTAAATCAATTAAAACTTCTCATATTTATTTAAAATAGTTAAATCAGTAATTTTTGTATGATAGTTTTGCCAACATTGGCCTTTATGAAGAGCCACATTGCGCATTGCAATGTTCGCACATATACAGGGTCTTACTCCTTTTTTTGTGCTTTGTATCCCGGAGCCGCAGCCGTGTAAACGCGTGATTATAATAACCATGCGTGATGTCCCGATCCCTGGTTTCACGTGGTTTACCAGCAGCAAAAAAGTACTAATAAAAGTCACTAGATATTAATAAAATGCACTTATTTAGACAGCTGATAAACCACGTAAAAACACGAAACCGGGACACAACGCATCGCTATTTAACGACAGTGGTTTGGAAGGTTAATGTGTTTGTGTGACTCTAAGTGTGTGAAAAGGTGAGTGAGTGAGTGTTATAATAGCAT
This sequence comes from Micrasema longulum, assembly GCF_059751315.1. Classification (NCBI taxonomy): domain Eukaryota; kingdom Metazoa; phylum Arthropoda; class Insecta; order Trichoptera; family Brachycentridae; genus Micrasema; species Micrasema longulum. The sequence goes on from NW_028277293.1 coordinate 1,839,130, forward strand.
GAGGGTAGAAACGTGTGTGTATATAATGGCGCATGTGTCAAAAAGACATAAAATATGAAATTGAGAAATTAAAGAAAGATTTTTTTCTCAATTGGTCTGGGTATTGTGGTGTATTTTTTATTACCTTCTTCCATATCCCCTTTATATCACCTGCTGACAAGCCTCAAAATAGAGGCTTAGCGGGTTATTCCTTTAAAAAACTATATTTTTTTAAGTTATACACATCATATAAATATTTCGTTAATATACATTATGCTATATACGTACCCAAACCGTTCGATTCGAGAAAATAAGTAATATACTCGTATCTATGAACACATTGTAGGCGATTCGAATCTTTCAATTTTACTCCAATAAAAAGATCATATATTTTTTAAAAGAAATCACGATTGAATTAGCGGCCTCCGTGGTGTATTGATTAAGACACTTGACTCACACACACAAAGTTCTGGGTTCGATTCCCGGTGAAAACAAAAAAATAATGTGACTTTTTTCAAGCCTGGGTGTGCTGAGCTGTAATTCATCACTGTTATTGGGCGTCAAGATCTGTTGAGGTGGAAAAAAAAATAATATCACTATTTGAATTTTTCCTTTCTTTTTCTTTCCTTCCTACATTCACCACCTCCTTTCTTCATAGTATAGTGTAGAAGATAGATAGTTTAAAGATCATTAGGTATCTCGAGTAGTAGATAAGTACGAAATTCACTAAAATGGCAAAGCAAGATCTCAAAGAGGTACTGATTTAATGATCGGATCCGTTATGTTGGCTTTCATCAAATGATTTAAAATAAATTATTCTGGAATAATAAAAACAATGTACAATAGAGTCTTAACAACAACAAAATAGTTAAATAATAATTTTGAAAAAAACTCTCAAATGCTAAATTTTTTGCATAATTCTAGCTTTGTGATTACACACTTACATTAACATTTATTTCAACTTTGCCGTTCCCACGCAGTGTCCAAATTAAACTATTTTCTTTATGTCTTCATTATATTGTCTTTAAAAAATGTAATAGCATTTTTTGAGACAAATCTTAATACAGTCACATTGCTATTGCTTCAAAATGTGAAAAGGAAAATTAAAATGTAATTTTAATACATGTTATTTGTATTTTATTATTTTCGGTAAATTCTGCTTTTTTGTTATTTGTGTTTAAAACATTAAATTTGTGGTCAAACATTTTAACTACTTTATTTTATTTTATTTTATTAACATAAACGGCAAATCTGCCTTTTACAAACATTTATAATACTAACATATTTGGCTTAATATATATATATTTTTTAAAACATAAATTTATACCCAAGATTTATAAAAAAAAAATAAACAAGATTTATATTTAAAAATTTAACCTTAAAATTATACAGCATATTCAGTAAAAAGTGGTAATATACTAATATTAGCAAACATTAGTACATAACCACTAATCGACTTTTTTACCGGTTTTAAGACATACTTGTCTCTTCGTCAGGACACTCACTACACCAACCATAGCACACATGGTATTTACAACAAAAAAAAATCACATGCAAAATTAAAGGAGGAGTAAACACTACCATGTCCAAACATGCACCAAAATTAGGTTTATAATATTTAGTGGTGTGTTGGAGAATAAGAAGGAGGGTTGAGAAGGGGAGGGTTAGGAGGTTGAAAGTTACACTTTTGGTTTATTTTTTAATCAAAAAGTGGGCTATATTGAAAAGATATTTAATAATTTATTATGGGAATATTATTTTTGAAAGCTTTTTCAATGTGAAATTCTCCCATGTAAATACATGGCGTTTGTATGTTGGTTTAGTAAGTGTCCTGACATAAAAACGGGTACGCCTTGAAACCGATAGACATAAAAAGTCGATAAGTGGTTACATACTCATATTTACTGACATTTGTCTGCTTTTTTAGTTATGTCTCTATTTTATCGGATGTGCGATATAAACATCGTTGGTTTTACATAAGTAAATGTGTAGGTTTGAATCAAGCGCCCACAACTAACGAGATTTTCACAACCCGTGTACGATTAACTAGACTTGTGGGAAGGTTCACACCTGAAATATCCTCAGTTCCCTGAATTCATAACTTGATTTCAGCTAGCGTACTCACATATGTATGCATGTATATTGTATATGCACCTTGGTACATTTATGATCATCAAATAATTCAAATACATCATTTAAGTTTGTGAGTGAAAGTTCTAGGTGAAAGCTCATTGTAATTTATTTTAAAAACAAAAAACGAGTGTTATCATTTTAACAATGTTTGAGTATGTCTAAATGCTTGCAGACTTGCTGTATTTCCTCCCTAGGGTGTTATTCATATTTAAATTTATTTCAACAAAGAGGGGAAACATTTTTGAGAAGGGAATATGGAAGTCTATGCATTTACAGGACTTATGACCTGTCATTGGCTGGTTTAAATGGACACTTTACACACGGTGTAACACTCACCATTCTGCCCATGTTTGAACATACACATTTCCTCAACTCTTCCATCTGTTGACGTTTGTGAAGTAAAAGAGCTGAAACCTTTATCACGTGGGTGAGATTCATCCGGCTGAACCAAATCACCTACTAGGCAACGCCTGAAAACAATTTTCCAAATTTTATATTTCTTTTACCAGGTAGTTAATTCAACAATGTTTCATTTGCTTTAATTGTTGCTTCTTTTCTTGCAGAACCATAGCATAAACTACAAATATTTGAATATTCTCTTAATTTTAATAATAATACAATGAAAAATATAATCATATCTTTTTATTTTTCTTAAAAACAAAACGAAAACTAACTCGGATACAATTTTACATCCACAATTGGCTGCTTGCGTACACGGTAATAGAATAAAACAACGTGTAAAAGTGTGTCTGCTATCAGAATCGCGGCGCCTACTGTCATCTGGTGTCGGCCGAACCGGAGAATTCCGCATCGGCACCAACCGGTATAATGAGGAATTCCAGCCTAACCCGGAATTAAATTTTAAAAATGTTTTCGTGTACACGTGAATATTTAAAAATTTTGGAGTAGGATGAAATATCTCTAAAACGCACGCAAAAATAAATAAAAAAATGTTTAAAATAGTATTCATTTTAAAATCGTAAATAATGACGTCACTCCTTATATCTACATGTAATATTTCCGCTTTAAAGCCCCCGCACCTTGTAAGGAACGTTTTGACCATAGAAAAAAAAAAGTATAATTTGTATAATTTGACATTTCAACCAGAGATTATGTCAACTTTCTAGGTTTTTCTAGATCGAAACGTTCGTAAAAACAATCATAACATTTCTAAATGAGCAAATCACGATCTAAACTAAAAGAAGTAATCAAAGCAATTTTCCATAGATTCTTGTCAGGTCAGTGAAAGTAAGAGCGCCAACCGTTTCATGGCGTCACTACTGAAAAGTGACATACTGATTACAGTCATTTGGCGCGGTATTTGATAAATGTAACTTTAAAAAATCATATATTTGTAAATCTAGGAGTACTAATGGATGAACATCTCTGCTGGCGAGCTCATACTAATGAATTAAGCCGCAAAATATTTTTCAGTCTACACTCACTTAGAAGGTTGCAAAAATTCTTACCCATTAGTACTAAATGCACTCTTGTACAAGCATTACTACTACCCATTCTAGATTACGCTGATGTTTCCATGACTGATTTAAGCTGTGAGCAACTCGATAAACTTTAACGACTTCAGAATACATGCATAAGGTACATTTTTGGTCTTAGGAAATATGACCACATTTCTGATTATCGTAGGCAACTGAAATGGCTCAAAATTAGACAGCGGAGAGACTATCACTCCCTCTCACTTCTGTTCAATGTACTTCATAGTCCTAACGCTCCTATATACCTGTGTGAAAAATTTCAACGCTTATCAGTTCATGGTTTACCTCTTCGTTCTCATTCTCAAGGCACTCTCTTAATACCCATACACAATTCCTCTTTCTTCTCTAACTCATATAGTGTCCATGCGGCTCGACTGTGGAATCATCTCCCATCCACCATCAAAGATGTTACTACATTATCTCTGTTTAAATCACGTCTGAAGAAACATCTCCTTTCTCTTCCTTAATCTCTCCTCTTTTCCTTTTTCCCCTTTCCTCTTTTTTTTCCTTTTCCCATTGAGTAATAGTTTTGATTTAAGGTAATTTATAAACAAATACGTTTATTTCTATTTTTATATATTTTTAACTTTTTAATCTTTTTTTTTCTATTGTATATGTTCTGTAACTTGAATTATAAAAATAAAACTTTTATTTTATTGGTTGGTTGGAAAAAATTGCCATTTGGCAATAAGCCCACCAATGTCCAAATAACATTATGTACAAAAAGTTAAATAAATAACGCACAATATATATATATATATATATTTTTGCTTAGTTAAATAGTACGCTAATAGAAAAAAAAAATAGAAAACAGTGGAATTCCTCATTGTAAATCGGCGTAAATCGAACCGGCGCAAAACGTCGTTTACCTGTACATCGATACTTTCTTTCATTAAACTGTACTTCTTTTTGCTTTTTTTTGTTAATTTCTTAATACTATCTATATAGATACTCAATTACTTTAAACTGTGAGTAGGTACTACTAACATCTTCATTCTGTATTTTTTGTATTTCTTTGTACTTATAGTGTTTGTTGTTGTAGTAACACTTGTACGGGCAGTAAAAATGTAAAAAATATTAAACTTTTTAATACTCGTAACAACAGATACGGAAAAAATCCAAGGCAGAAAATGTAACAAATAGGAATGATGCTACTCAATTTTCGATAGACCAGCGTACTAGCTACAACCAGACACAATTGCAATAAATTACAGTAAAGTAAAGGCGATATTGGAAATACAAATTATTATTCTACTGCAATAAAAATAAACAATTATTAATTTCGTATTTGTTAAACAAATTGTATCTAATTTAATTAACATAGCAATTTCATCGAATCTTCCTAATCCAAGTTTAAATCTAATCCAAAAGAGCGGAGCTTTCATGTTCTTGTACCACGTTAATGTGATAGCAGAAGCGAACTAATGACGTGGAAAAGATTGTGATCCGAGCATTATTATATGGTATTAGATACTGTAGGGAATAATGGGATAGAATAATCAAGGAAACAGTCAGGGTACATTTCTTGAGAACAAACACAACTTTACAAATTGAAACTTTATGGGTCATTTACTTTTCCCGCAGCGGTCATAAAGGTAGAATTTGCAGAAAAAATAGTTTGAACCCGCACGTTTTTGCGATTTCCGTTTATCAAAGTTTTTATTGTAGTTTTTATGGTTATCCTTAAAAATTGTTAGATTTACAGAAAAGTCAAAAAGGTAATAAATTAAATAAAAAAGAAGTAGAATTTATGTTTTTTAAAAGAAAGAGGAGCATTTAGAATCATACAAACTTTGTGGTGTTTTTTTTAAATTCTATTTTAAATGACGCCTTCAATCGTTGATGTGTTTAAAAATAGTTTAGGTATTTTCGTTCAAACGCCTTTTTGTAGAATTATATTTTTTTACAATAATAATAATTTGAATATTATATTAAATTAAAAACTTTGTTTTAAGACCACTTGAGTTTGTCTTGAAGCACCTCTAGTTTCAGAAAATACAAATATTTCCATCTATAAATTTCCAACTATTACCCTCACACATTCAACCCGCATATTATACAAATAACAATTTGGGGAAAACATTAAATAATTTGAAATCAAAAATATCAATTTTAAATAGAAGTGGCATATACCAAATACAATGTGGAGATTAAATTCATAAGAACATCGGCCAAACTGCGATTAATTTAAAAATTAGAATGAATGAACACCCTTACACCCCCAACAGCCCTTACATCCAATATCTTCTAAGAATTCGACAATCACATAATGGAATCAAACCATTCTTTTGATTCATATGAAATCAAATTTCTTCATTCTATAACACGTAAAGGCCAAATAATAAATAATTTAAGAAACTAATTTATTTTCTTTTTCAATCCCTCAGCATTACTCACAATATATAGGGGATTTATATCAACCCCTTCCTTTACTAGCTTCTCCCACCTGTCAGTACCTAGATTTTTCATTCATGTATGTATATTTAGTTTATAATTACACCTGTAAATGGAAAGATCTTTGATTTCCAAAACTAGTAGTGCTTCAAAATAAACTCGTGTGGTTTTTAAAAAAAATGTTTAATTCAATATATTAAATCATGTTATTCCACAAAGTTAATGCCGATTCAATAAATAATACAAGATATTTTAGTTGTTAATATTATGTTTGTACTGTACATTTTGAACAAAATTTTAATGTTTGTTAATGCCATCGAATAGCCGAAATCAACATATCCGCGCCTAATAGTGAATAGAGAGAACCATGCACCAACCGCTGCTTATATCGATCATTTTTTACATAAAGGTAAGATGATCATGTGCCAGGGATTATGAAAAATTGCATTTACCTATTTTTAGGTATTTATGATATGTTTTCGACAACAATTATCTGAATTTACAAAACTATAAAGCTTCATTAATTATCTCACAATACATACTTGTATGTCAATAAATACTTACTTTGTTATATTTTCCCTGAAATTCAAATATAAATACCTAAATTCCCCATTACCTATTAAACACTTAGCCTCACCCTTAACCATTAGTTTTTCCCTCAATTATGATTAATGTACATGCTATAGCTCATAAGATTATTTTTATTTTCGTCTTAAGTACTTTGAATTATACAACTATATAAGAACTTTCAATCCAAATAATCTTCACATTCGTTTGGAAATGCCCTAATAAGGCGAAACAATTGTCACGAAGTTTTTATTTTTATATGTTTATATTTGTAAAAATAAAATAAAGTGTTCAGTAGACTCAAATCAGTGTTTGATTTCTAATTATAAGTGGCCACTTTACACACTGTGTAACATTCATCATTTTGCCTATGTTTGAACACCTCACATTTCTTCAATTCTTCCATCTGTTGATTTAAATGAAGTCAAAGAGCTGAAACCTTTATTGTTGTGAAAAGATTCATCTGACTGAATTATTTCATACTAGGCAACGCCTGAAAACAATTTTTCAATGTTTTGTCAATTTTTAAATGCCTTGACTTCCATATTCCCTTAAGGTATTCTCCATCCCTGTTGTAATTTGTTAATCTTAATGACCCCGAGGGGGTGAAATCCAGTCTTTTGTCTATGAACATTTGGACAAACTCAAATATTGTATCACATATGTATTGAATAATAAGTAATTTAACAATGTTTTGATTATGTCCAAATGTTTGCAGACAGGCTGGATTTTTTTCTAAGGAGTCATTCAGATCTAAATTTGTTGAATTAACTAACAGGTAAAAGAAGTATAAAAATTGGAAAATTGTTTTAAGGCGTTGCCTAGTAGGTGAATTGATTCAGTCGGACGAATTTCATTCACATGATGAAGGTTTCAGCTCTTTTACTTCACAAAAGTCAACATATGGAAGAGTTGAAGAAATGTGGATGTTTAATCATAGGCAGAATAGTGAATTTTACAGTGTGTAAAGTGGCCACTTAAACCAGGCATTGACAGGTCATGTAAATGCCTAGACTTCCATATTCCATTCTCAAAAGTGTTTTCTTTTTCGGTTGCAACAAATTTAAATAAATAATTTTATCAATCAATTTTATTTTCATTTATCATCCCGTTGATAAAAATATATTTATCTTTCTTTCAATTCTTTCCCTCAATCCGTGTGTGTATTTTTCCTTTGGAAATTGAGACGTTGGATAAGAGAAGCAATGCTCCGAAAACCAGTGGCGGTCACGAAAAAAATTGTAATTATTTTATTAATATCTTCAGATTATAAGCTTCCTTTAATACAACTCCTTGAAAAAATCCCCTTTTGTTCTCTCTACTGCATTATCCCATAAACCCATATATTTTTTACTAATATCGCAACCCTAGTTCTTGATGTTGAGTAAACCATTTTGCAAATTTTACAAGAGACATATTTTGTTTTTAAAGTCAAATAAGTTAAATCAGTAGTGGAGATTGGCACTCAAAAAATGCTGAAAATACCATTTAATAAGGGGAAAAAAAATTCTTTAGCTACATGGACGCGTAATAAGATAATGAACATATTGGCATTCATAACTCAATTTTGCTAAAAATAGTCTATTGAACATACAAGAACTAGAGCAGCGATGTGTAAACATAATATTTATTTTTTTGTTTTTCTTAATTCTTTTTTATTTGCTACTTCTTTGTTAAATACATGTCTGATTTTATATTTATATCTGAAAAACATTCACATATGGTTCGCGCATTCGTCTGCCGTTTTTAGGTCCTGGGTTCGATTCCTAGCAAATCAGCAATAATGTTTATTTATTTATTTAAATATTTTGTTGTTTTTGGACTTCCAATCGACACGACGTAAGAACATACTGATACAAAAGACTCAAAAATGGTATAGGTGTGGATACTCCGTGCGCGAACGGATGGAGAATACAATTATTGCGTGTGTGAAATTAAACCAGAATCCTGGACGAGCATTTTTGATTAGATGGCTACTCTCAGGTAATAATCCTGAAAAATAAAATCGAGTGGAGGTAAGTTCGCCTCGTAATGTAGTGGTTGGCGCATTTGCCTATCATACTTGAGGCTCCGAGTTCGAGTCCCGGGAAGATTGACATGAAATATTGATTTTGTTATATATTTAATTCATATTTTTATACTGCCAACTCTGTAAATATCCCATTTCTACCTAAATTCTTCCTTATTCAAATTGTTGTTGTTCTACCGTCCTGTGAGCAAGTCACATTGCGAAAAGTATTTCTCTGATAAATTCTTCTCATATCCTGCATATGTATACTTCAGACAAAGTACAATTGAACGTAGTTATGCAGAAAGCAGAAAGCAGCAAGTCCACAACTTCAAAACAATGAGATATTGGTGTGATCAGGTGTAGAAAGGTCAATTCAATGTTCTTCTAAAAACAACCAGGCCACTTTCATATAAAAAGCTATAATAATCACCTTGTGAAAATAGTTTCAATCACAAAAACGGTATTCCTCAATTTGCAGAAAACACCCACATCACTAGAAAAATCTTACGGTACTTTAAAAATCTTTAGGACTGGTCGAATATATAATTAAATTCTTGTTTGTCAAATAAAATAACTAATAAATTCATTGTTTATCATTTGTCAAAGTCAAAAATATTACAACCGTTGTGTAGATTTGATTATTCACTATTTTCACAAAGGTGCTATTATCTCAGTTTCACTTTTCTATAGCTGGCTGCTTTCTGCATAGCTACGTTTAATTATTACATAAACAGACTAAATTATATAACTCATCAACATATACACGATACCGGTATCCGTGCAATACCAAAAGTGAAGTGATTCATAAAAGAAATAATCGGAAGAATTTAAAAGTGAATAAACAATTTCTATGCAGTCCACAAAATTCTGATTCCCGCTGTTATCAGTGTACAATGCCTGAAAGGTATAGAGCTGACCAAATAGATTTAATACTGCCATGTTTCACTGTTCCTGGGCTGACTTAAAAAAAAAACAGAGGCTCCTTTATCTGTATAGAGTTTATATTCCGTAGGAATATTTTTAATAACTTTCCTCTATACGCTGCTGACAGAGAGTAGATGATGGAGTTAAGGATCTCCTCAATGTTCCTGGACTTGCACTTGAAGCGTAAAACTGATCACCTTACCTACATTTAACAAATGATCAATATACGCTGCACAGGTACACTGTAAATATGGAATTGTGAGTATTACCCAGTTTGTTACGCAAACCAACAAATAGTGTGTCAGTTTATCTTTCTTTATCGATAAATCTACATTCTCTAAACAGTTTTAGTAAAACCCATTGGTTTAACTTCAAGATGGTACTTGACCCTCTCCACCCTATAACAATTACATAAAGCTATGTAGGTACACATTATTACAATCCTTGAACTGTAAAATGTTTCTGTGTTTAACAACCTTTCAAATACATATTTCACATCGAACCTGCCAGGAATTAAACCCTTCGATTAAATCATTCGACTTCAAACCACTCGATTTCCTTTATAAGGATTACCTGAAAGCAACCATCAAGTCGTGAACGTTTAACAATTATTAAGTTCCTTGTTCTCTGGTAGAATACAGCGAATGTTGTGGATATGATCCGCACATGACCTACCAGGTAGGAAACCCGCCTGGTTCTCTCTTAATACCCGCATAATGGATTCTCAAACTCTTTGCAGTATTATGTAGGCAAGTACTTTTCCCGGTACACTAAGTAGAGTGATGCCACGATAGTTATCAAAGTTTTAATGGATCACCCTTTTTATGCAATGCGGTGATCTCCCCGTTCGCCCAGTCTTTTGGGCACCTCTCTTGTTCCCACAGTTTGGTCATTAGTTGGTGTAAAGGGCCAATAATGGCTGTGATGAAGCTTTTAAGAAATTCCGGGTGTATATCATCAACTCCTGGTGCCCCCGCATTAAATATTATGTTATGAATAGACCGGACAGGGCACTAGACTGCGCGGTGTGAGGTGTAGTGGATGCGGGCTGGGGAAATTTCTTGCGTATTATGTGTATGTACTTCTTCCTTGGGAAATTGCAGTACGAGTAGGTAGGTATTATGGACAAATATTTGCAGTTTGGGCAAAGCGCGGTACGGAGTGCGGGGGGGCGTTGAATTTTTTACGCGAAGCGAAATGTTTATTTTATTTACATCTGCGCTTGATGATTTAGTTTTTGCTATTTTTAAACGATTTAATTTATTTCTGTGAAACTGTTTTAGGTGTTTCGAAAGGGTTACTGTTTTAAAACAGCAATTATATTTTTTATCACCACTAATATATAGGACATCAACAAATTCGTCAAAAAATAATAAAATGCGTATACATACTTTTAAGATTAAGAAATATTCATACTCGAATGCTTGTTTTTAGTGTTTTATTTATATCTTAACACTATAAGCACCTAAAAAAATTTTTTTTTCTTCATGAGGTGCAAAATGTAAGTGTATTAAATACAATAAAATTCTTATTTATTTAATAAACATTTTTTTTTTAAGTATGTGGGTTTGTGCAAGTAAGTTACCCTACGCCCCTGGCAAACAATGTGCTCTCATTTGCTACTGACCCTCCGTTCTCGACATATCGACATATTTCTCTTCCATTTCAAAAACAAACAGTCATTTTACAAAAGCTTGTTTTAAATCCACCGCCACTGTAAAATTAGGGTGGATTTATTTTTATTGTACTTTAGTGGCTGCTCTCTGAATACAAGTGGATTTAATGTTTTCATTATTTTATCTGAGAAGAGTAAATAAAGTATTTTCTTTTAACTAAGGGGATACATAAAATAAAACATTTAATCAAATTTAACCAACAATCTCATACATATGAAACTAAGAATACAAAAAAATATAGATAAAAACGGAGTATCTAAACTCATTGTACAAGGGGTTAAAGCTGTACAATGGGTTATCTCAAGAAATGAAAGAAAAAAAGCATTAAAACATTTTTAATTAATTTATAAAAAATATGTTTTTGAGAAATTTTTATGAAAATTTGTAATATTATTAAAAGTGTACATTTATGAACTAACTTTATATGGCATAAATAAATAGCTTTAAAAGGATTGTAACTAAAGCTTGCTTAGCTCTAGAAAATTAGTATTATTTTACTGAAAACCTTCTTCGGCCTCGTGATGTAATGGTCAGCGCGTTAGCCTACCATGCAAGAGGTCTCGGGTTCGATTCCCGATAGACCCTTTTCACACATGCCACGCCAATCCACCCGGTCCAGTAATTTCCGGGTACATCTTACAAACGCATACGAAATGTGTCACTTTTTGTGGAAAAGGGCCATAGTTAACAAGAAATATTTATTTAAAGGGTATTTTCACAGTCGAATATTTCAAAGTCCCTGGGCTTGCACCTGAAGCGTAATACTATCTTACCTTCATGTAACAAAAATGATCAAGATACGCTGCAATTGATGTACCAATGCAGTGCTCTATGCACCATTAGGTGTGGAAAGGGATGTAAACCCTTCTTATTATCTTTACTGGTAAAGCTATATTCCCCCATTCTGTAACCTTTAATAAAAACTGGTTGGTCATCTGTTTTTACCAAGATTGACAAATATTTTTAACACGGATGAAAAAAATTTCTGAAGAAGGAAATCTGGAAATCTAAAAATTTACAAGGTTTACGATTATATCATGTACACATACGGTTAGATAATTTATAAAGCGCCATTTTTGGGAAAATCACCTCAAGAGCGCTGATGCGAGTAATCTCTTTACACGTTGTGTAACATTTACCATTCTGCCCATAATAGATGATCCGTATTTCTTCAACTCTTCTCATTTTTTTTCGTGAAAAGAGAATAATCTCGAACATGATAATAAAGATTGTCCAAATTAAAACATAGGCAAAGTGGTTTTTTGAGAATAAATTTTTACTTTTGTACGATTTACCGATGTTTTAATTCTAGGGACCATTTTCAAAGAGTTTTAAATAACTCAATTTTAGGAAATGGGAACCAAGTTGTGGTAGAGTGGTGTTCGAACCTCGGACCTCTAATCTATCAGTCAGAGACACAGCGATTGATTAAACCAGACAATGAGCCAATGACAGGTCATAATAGGGAAATATCACATACTACGAATACAGATAAAAATATGTGAAATGTATTTAGAATAATCAATTGTATTTTCAAAATCAATATGGATATTGTGGAGAAATGTTTTTTGTAAATAAATGTAAAAAAGAAATTTAATGAAAATACGTTGCTAGAAAAATGCGACATGTTTGACTTTGGTTGTTGTAACGTCAAAATTCGTGATAATGTTCTAAAAAAATTCAATGGCCAGGAACAAATAAACCTGAATCGTGACGTATTAGGGGCGTGGCCAATGGAATGACCGTTTTTTGCAGGAATCCAAAATTGCAAATTTTAAAGAATTTTTTATGCAGTAGCATATTAGTAAATAATTAGCAAAAAATATTTTTAATTAATTTTTTTAAGGACAATATTTCATGAACCTTTATTACTTTAAAAATGTTTTTAAAAAAATGTATATTTCCCTATCATGTAAATGTTTAGACATCTATGTTTTCCTCTCTCAGAGGTTATCTTGGAACGATAACTGAATACGCGGCATTTTTCAATATTCAAACACCTTTTTATAGATTTGAATGCGAGTTATTCGGGAAGCCGAGTAGCAGTTTCGTTATAAAATATACGCCTTTGTGAAGTATGATACGCTATACTAGGTACAGGCTATAATGAAACTGTTTAATCAATACAGCCTGAATCAACCCCAAAGAGCAATGTTCACGTTGACCGTAAACGAGATTGGCAGTTCAAGTTAAACTAGAGTGATTGATGATCGCCCCACAATGCTTTACGGTAGCGACGCGCATAACTGATTACCGAAAGTAATCGGATAATTTGTGAACAGTTATGGGAATAATCGATTAATTTAAATTGACACATCCGAAACGGTAATCTTCGATTCCTCTGTCACCAAGAGAGTTCTTCTTTATTCTAGGTTGATTTCTTATTATAAATATTATTGTTTTTTATTTTATTCGTTGTAATTTATATACTTTCATGAGATTTTTTTGTAAAAGTATTATTTTAGTCAGTATATTTATTAATAAACAATACATTCAACATTGGTATAATATAATAATCACAATTTGTTATTTTATTTAAATTATTTATTGACAATTCTTGATGGGATTCCATTGTAATGATTTAAAAACTTTATTATTTACATGTAAGTTATTAATTAAAAAATACTACACTTCCACTTATTTATTTGACCAATTAGCGCTTTCACCCTCTAATGAACATCTTCAGACTGGTCTAATTGGTCAAATAAATAAGTGAAAGTGTATCAAGTATTTTCAAATTAATAACTTATATGTAAATATAAGTTAATACATCATTACAATTTGTTATGTTTAGATATTGCTCATTATGTTACTTATTTGAATACTACATGCGCAAATAAGTTTTAAAAAGTTTACATATTTTTTTTTTCTTAAAATTGACTAGTTCAATTAATTTCTACTAATGTTATGAAAGTTATGACGCTATTTAAATTTATTTCAGCAGAGAGAGAAAACATTTTTGAGAGGGGAATATGGAAGTCTAGGTATTTACAGGGCTTATGACCTGTCATTGACTGGTTTAAGTGGCCACTTTACACACTGTGTAACATTCACCATTCTGCCCATGTTTGAACACCCACATTTCCTCAACTCTTCCATTTGTTGACTTTTGTGAAGTAAAAGAGCTAAAACCTTTATCACGTGGGTGAGATTCATCCGGCTGAACCAAATCACCTACTAGGCAACGCCTGAAAACAATTTTTTTAATTTTTATACTTCTTCTCTTACCAGGTACTTAATTCAACAATGATTGAGTATGTCCAAATGCTTGCAGACTAGCTGGATTTCCTCCCTGGGGAGTTATTCATGTTTAAATTTATTTTCACAGAGAGGGAAAAATCATACTAACAGTTTATTACAAAGCATAACTAACTAACATAAGGGACTATTTAATTTCAAACATTGCGTTACAGTCCTCCTATAATTATTAGCATTACTTTCTACATGCAGTCTAATTATATATTCTTAACATACGTGATAATTCATTAAAGCGGGCCATATTATTATTGAAGGTTGGAAGATAAAATGTAGTGTACGATCTAAATCGCCAACTGGGCTATTGAGATAGTACACTACTCTTAACATAGGTGATAATTCATTAAAGCGGGCCATATTATTATTGAAGGTTGGAAGATAAAATGTAGTGTTCGATCTAAATCGCCAACTGGGCTATTGAGATCGTACACTACATTCATTGTATGTCCATACATTCATCTTCTCCCTAATTAATCCGCATAGAGTTAGATTTCCTATGAATGATTGGATTAACTTTCCTTTATAAGCAGCTAAGACAGAGTACCCCAGGACTATAAAATCAACCTATATCTTAGCCACTTCTGCGCTTTCGGTGTCCAGAATCGAAGTTACGGATCATCTTTACCGCCCTCATGAGCAAAAAGACAGCATAGCACCTGCTTTATCACCATACATTTTTTCGCATATTGCTATCCTACTTTTATACGTATTAACGAAATTATAGCGAGTTTTATCAAAGCCACCTCCCCTGTTGAATCCTCACAACAGTGGAAAGAAGAACTATGGCAACAGGATCTTGGAACGAGACCGTGGATGGATCTAAATGAGGGTATCCGAGGAGGTGAACACCTACCATTCTCTCCATGGATCGCCCTCAATAGACTACGGGGGGGTGTTACACGATGTAAAAAAAATCTCCAAAGGTGGGGGTACCTCTCTGGTGATGATATATTGTGTGATCTAGGACGACAGCCATCTATTGACATGCCGTCTTTTGTTTCCTTTTACAGGACATTTACCTGAAAGCAGCCATCGAGTCGAAAACACTAGTCCGGGATTCTGGTTTAATTTTACACGCATAACTGTATTCTTCATCCGCCGCGCCGGTCATAGAATATTTGCACTACACTGCATAAGGTGACTTAGTCATTTATTTTTACTATTTGTGGCTTAAGTCTAGAAGGGCCAATGTAATATTTTATATTTTTCTTGCCATCAATTTTTTAGAGGGTTGTGTCAATGAAAAAACTTGTATATTTTACTGTCGGTCTCGTGGTGAAATGGTCAGCGCTTTTGCCAACTATTCAAGAGGACTCGGGTTCGATACCCGACATGGTTGATATGAAATATTTATTAAAAAGAGTGTTTTCACACTAGAATATTTCATAGTCCCTGGACTGGTACCTGAACCGTAAGACTGATCATCTTTTTCTTTTTTTTAAAGTTTTATTTGTAATTGTATTTTTGTTCCCGCGAAACTGAGGCGTATCTGCGGGTTACATTACATTTTTTTATTTTTTAATTTATAAAATGTAAGTACATAGTTTAATAATAAATGAGGAATATAATATATTTATGTGCACGCTTAAGTTTTCTTGCTGTTTTTAACAGTTTTTTTTTTTTGTATTTAGGTTTTTTTGATCACGATTTTCAACAGGTATTAAATTAAACAGTTTTGGTACTACACTCCCCGTTGTTCTATCTCCATAGTAGTTCCTCTGTCGTGACACCGTCAGCTGCTGTGTCGATACTTGTCGGGTCACGATCTGGTGAGTTACTTTAGATTTAAAACTGCAATCGATGAAATGATCTGTCACTATCGTATACTGACACTGTTTGTTAATCGGAAAAACGTTAACATAATCAAGTAATATTTTATTATTGTATTTTGCCTCAATCTTTATTTTTACAGGTACGATAGTTTTTAAAATTGTACTTGTAGGTTCAAGACTCTGTCGGTATAATATTTGAAATTTAGGCCCCATGTTCTTAATCCATATTAAATTATTAAGTCAACTAGCCCCATGTAACAAAAATGATTAAGATACGCTGCGATTGGTGAACCAATGCAGTTTCCTATGCAGTTTTCTATGCACCGTTATGTGCGGAAAGTGAATGATGATAATTATATTTTTTTATTTTACACACATGCATGTGTTGTAGTGTTTTTTTGTTCATATTTGTTACCAAAGACATCAAACAGTTCATCATATCGCCACAAAATGGCTTAATAATTACTTTCCTGTAATATTACGATTAAAAACATTGGCCCCTATAAATTGAAACCACAGAAAAGGGAAATATCTTTTTTTTTACAATTTCATATTAATCAGAGTCTATGAAATACATTGTTGTGAAATACAATTTTGCACTTATTTGTGGCACAAAAAAAATATTTTTAGATTTATAATTTAAATTTCCGAAAACGGTTCATTATATTGGCCACGCCCCTAATACGTCACGATTCGATAAAATTTTGAACATTGTTTGTGACCGTTTAAATTTAAATAGAACATCGTGTCGAATCTTGACGTCACAATTGGCAGGGCCAAACATGTCGCGTTTTTGTAAAGACATATTTTTTAATGTATGAAAATATTTCTCCTCACTACCTATATTGATTTTAAAAATACAATTATTTTTTCTAAAATCTTTAATTTCCTAAGTGGGAAGTTAAGTGTGTGAATATTTTTTTCATCCTTCGCCGGGGCTGCATTTGCCGAGAATGCATCTATAAATAAATTGGAAGGATGTTATTCTTTTGTATATAAACAAATTTTTGAATTTTTGGTAAAAATAAAATAATATTAGCTGACATTCAATACATTTTTGAAAATCACATTGTCAAATAAAGTGCACCCCCTTTTTTTCCTTTATTAGGGCCTTCTACCAAAACATGATAATATTGGCAAAAAACCATTTATACAAATTTACAAATTAAAATAAACATAATAACAACACAAAACAGAAAGGAATAACAATATAGACACAAACAATAGACCACAAAAACGTATTTACAAAAATAACATAATATGATAATTGTAATAATAAACATATGTAAACCAAACTAAACTAACAAAATTCCAACATAAATTAAAATAGGCACTAACAAACAAAACCCACCGGTGAAAAGATCAGAGTTTGACATTTGCAAAAAGAATTCTATATTTGTAAATTGTTATGTAAAGTTATTTAATTCAACCTTAAACCAGTAACTGGGTACCTACTTAAATTCAATATTTGAATATGAATTATTCTTAGATTTGGAGTTCAACCATAAACAAGTACCTAGGTTCCTACTTATCAATGAAAAGTCGCACTATATTTTTTTCATTTTATCTAAACAGTTTTTACACGGTTTCACGAGCAATCTGGTAATAGGGTATTTTTACGTTTTTTTTTCTATTTTGCGAAAAAAAAGAGAAAAAAAATACGATGGTAACTGTACATTTTTTTTTTTATGTCCACGCGTTCATTTTTCAGAGCGGTTTAAACAAGTATACTTTGAATTGGCGCCAAAACGACCGTTCGGATGCCGTATGGGCTTGTGACGTCACGCGTTACGAATATGACTGTCTGTTCAAACAAATTCAAACTAATTTGTATAGCCTACGTGTTTTTTTGTTGTAATAGGTTGTTTTACACTGTTTTAGCAAATTAACGCGCATAAAATGTCCTTAGTTATAAGATACAAGTACTGTTTAGTTCCGATGTGCGCAAACACTACGGTGAAGACAAATAAAGCTTTTTGTCCATTCCTAGTACCTAATGAAAAAATGCGGAAAAAATGGTTTAAAGTATTTGAACGTTATGAAACGAGATGTTAATAAAAACAAACCACCATACTTTTTTCCGTTGGTCTTGTTCAGTACAAAATACAAGATTTAATGATGTAGACTGTAGACTATAAAAATTGACTAACAGCAGGTACTGAAATTAGCACTTATAAAGCTTGACAGATACTACAATACTTAAATAGTTTATTCTTTGAACTTTATTGTTTATATTTGTATTATAATTCTGTACTTATGTTACTTAGTTTAATTTGTAGAACTGTTGGTTTTCTAAAAAAATAAAAAATAAAATTACTAAAAAATTCATTTATGAAAACCTAGGTACCTTATTTATTTGTGAAATTTATTGCATTTACAAAATGGCAACTGACCTTGGGATGCTGGATAGTCTTCACACTTGCAGGAATCTATTATTTCCTAGACTTCATCGCAAATCAACGTCACCGAGTACGCTTTGGTTCTAACTTTATGTTCTGGGGTGACTCGACCTTTTAACATTCAAATATCACCCGTCCGTTTTACTTGAATGTAGCCTATGGCATTGTTTCCGTAATTTTCCGTAGCTTGATATATTAATAGGTAAGTAAATAACATTCAATAAAAAAAGGCATTAACACGCACTCGAGCAACAGAGATGTTTACAAGCAATAGTATTTTATGGATTATGTTGTGTCAAAGTCACGTTACTTCCCTTTTGCATTAAATATACGCGAAACAATTTATTTATAGTAGATGCAAATAATACAACTATTTAAATTAATACATTATGGAAGCAAACATTACACGAGTATATTTCCTTACCTTGCGGCCTTTACATTTCTATACTCGGAACTTTGGATGAGAAAAAAATACCCATCATGATTATATCTATTTTGGGCATGTTAAGGGATTTTTCTTGTAAAAATATGTTTATAAATGAAAAAAAAAAGCAAAGGAAAAGACGAAATTTAACTATAAAAAACAAATAAAAAGCCACAAGCCGCCCACGTCGGAGTATCTCAGTATAGGATTTGAGTGAACGTAGGATATATAAGTCACGCGTGACGTCATCAACCCTTTTGGCCAGTTAAGGGCCGTTTTATTTCTATCAAACTTTAAATAGGAAATTATAAATGAAAACATTCGTTTCAGATTTTGATAGTAAAATGGTTGCAATCGTAAAAATATTCTTTAAATACTGAATACATTTAAAATCATATCCCCAGTTTATGAAAATACCCTATTATCATGAACCACGTGATATACGTAGCTTTATTCTACACTATTTTTATAGAATACTTGTACAAAAGTTTATTAACAAATACTACAATGATATTCAGCAGATATTTCCATTATGATCTATCATAGACAGAACTGTCAAAGTGTCAAAACTGAGCACTGGCCGATTTCTTTTAAATGAATAATGTCAAAAACGACCACTGCGAACGCCACCTGTCCTATGTGATACATAATATGTCAACGTTGTCCTATCAAAGAAAAATAGTCCTTCGGAAATAAAGTTCGAAATACTCGTACTAGTTTTCAAATAGAGAAATCTTCAAATAATATTTGTAATCTGCAAATTTGTTTTAGTACTAAAAAAGCCGACTTGGGTTAAAGACGAAAAATACAGTGTACTTTTTTGAATGGAGGAAAAAGCTGAGGTAATCAGCTAGTTCCATCGTTCACTGAGAATGGGCTGGGCGCTGGCGCTGGGCGCTGGCGCTTGGCGCACGTTATGGATATTTTTTTGTAGGAAGATATGAACGGTGATTTTTAATAAATAACTTTTTTTTTATTTATTTTCCCATAAACATGGTTACTATAAAAAAATATTATCTAAAGTCAAATATAATAGTAAGCTGTGCATAATCGCTTATTTTGACCATTCGCCCCTGCTATGTACACTACAGCTAACTAACTATGAACTGGCGTCGCGGGTTCGGTTACCGCCAGTAGCAAGAAAACAATTCAAGAAAGATTTTTTCTCAATTGGTCTGGGTGTTGTGGTGTATTTTTCATTACCTCCTTCCATGTACCTTATTTCCCACCTGCTGACAAGCCTCTCAATCAATGGTGGCAAAACCGTGGCACATGCGCCAAAGTGGCGCATTGAACGATCACATATGGCGCATTGCGTTCTTGTGGCCATTATTTTAAAATAGGCGCCATGACGTAAATTAATTAATTGAATTCCGTGATTGAGGTATTCATTTTCCTCTCATAAGTGAAGCGGTTTCTATTCCTATCTCTATTTTACAACCCCAAACGTGAACGTAATAAGGTAAAACAAGTTCGAGTTGTATGGCGCATCTGCCCTTGTATGTGAAAAAATTGGCGCATGGTACAAAATGCTGGCCACCACTGCTCTCAATAGAGGCTTAGCGGGTTAATCCTTTAAGAAAATAAAAAAATAATTGAAATCAAACTTTCGATTGTGTCCATTTAATACAAATATACGATATAATATAAATTCTCAAATCTAACATTAGCAAAACGTTGCCGGATTCAGCTCGTATAATATAATTCACAATAATGTTGATTCAGTGTTTTGTGTTGAAAATGTGTCATTGTACGTTCCCCGTAGGCGCCAGAGATCACCTGATACCTTTTACCTTACAATTTTTACAAACAATGTGGCACATTTATGAAAAATAAAAAAAATAAAGTTAATGTTGTCATTTATGATTATTAAAAAAATTCTGTGTTTCTGAAATCCAGTGTCTAACCTTTATTTTTGTGTATGTAAATTAATTTTGATTTATTCTGTTACTTCTTATATCTTCTTGTTTTCTCTTTTCTTTTCTTTAAAAAACAATTAGTCTTATCTTTATTGTAACTCTTATTTATTTTATTAAGCTACACACTTATTTTACATAATTTATGAAAGATGGTGGAGATCTTTAATTGAGGATATATTTATGAAGAATGATACTAATGCTTGATTACAAATTGTATGTATTTTTCTTGTTCAAATCACAAATAAAATCAAATAAAATAAACACATATGGCATTCCATCCTATCTGTCTAGTCCTTTGGGGAAATGGCGTTATTATGGTATCCGTAGTTTACGACCAGGGGTAGTATTTTGAATCTTCTCTACTCCCTAGGGAGTTGTTTATTTCAGGGTTTTTGTTTTTTTAATATGATAATACTTTGCTTCAAATAATGACCACACTGATGATTAAACGTCAAAAAATAATGCACATGACTGTTAAAAAACGGAAAAAAATACAAATTGGTCAACTCTACCTAATTAACTATTTTGTGTAATGCTTAAGGTCGCAATAATGTTCTAAATTAAAATAATCATGTTTGATTTCACGTGTTCGTATTAATTTGATGTTATTCAACAATGATTCCATCAGTGTGGCCAGATAAGAAGCAAAGTGTAAACGCATGCAAAAAATAAAAAGCCCTGCTTTATTTTTCAATCCCTCACATGTTTTTTTCAGGCCTCTTCCACAGGATTTTTTTTATTCAATTGACTATCCCCTTTAAGATCAAACCACACAACCTTTCACTTTTCTAGCCGTGTTTGTTTAATGTTACTCCCCCGGCCTTTTTGCGTTAAGGGTTAGTTTCAAATTCAGGCGGGATTATAGCGATTACGTCACTTTCCTATTTTACAACACATTATTAATTGTAAAGTCGCTTTTGCCAAATGGATTACTAAATCTAGGGATGCGAATAATCGGGTTAAAAACCAAATATTATTTCGTCAACCGATTATTTGAATTACGGTTATATTTATTTAGAAACTTCATCTTAATAATAATGACATTTTTTTTAAATAACGAATAACGGAACGTCCAAGTCCCAGTTGCATCGAAAAAACTTAAGCTATAGTCAAAAAAAAAATGTTTTCACAAGACTACGTCAAATGGCTAGCTTTAGCAATTATTTTTTTCATCCAACCCGTTTTGCTTATTTTTACGAAAACGAAACAATTTTCCAAAACTCTTTTCAGTTTAATTTGCCCTAAGTCAACACTCACAGAAAACATATTGATTTAATCAATAAGGTTTTGAATATGCCCAAATGTTCGTCGACAAATACTGGATTTAACCCTTTATGGGGTTTATTAATATTATTAGATATTTAAACAGAGATGGAAAACCTTTTTGGGAAGCAAGTATGGACGTCCGATCATCTTCAGGTCTTACAAACTTAAATAATATAAAGACTGACTTAATGATTCCTGGGCCCCAATAACAATGGGAAGTAAACAGAGTTATCATCAGTTATCTAAAGAGTAAAATCTAATTTTCTGTACGAAAATATGTATATTTGAATGAAACGTTTAAGCATTTTCGTTGGTGACCTGTAATTGAACAAGTTTCAATACACATTTTATACCAACATTCTTTTGTTTTCACAAAAAACTCGCTAGTATTTTATAAGCGATTGAAGATAACTCTGTTACCATCCTATTCTGCCGTCATAAAAAAGAAGAACGCATCTGACATTTTTTTTCGAAAATGAGTTAAACGCATATTCAGAATCAAGAAAAAATACGCATCTACTCTTACTTGAATTAACTTCCTAAAATAACCAAAACCCTATAATTTTCACTAATAAATTAGACTTAACTGCTAAAAGTCTTAAAGATTACCAAATATAAAAGGCTGTTCTGACTTATATAATTATAAAAGTTAATTATTAAAACACTTAATTTTTCTTCTATTCCGTTGTTAAAAACATCTGAAATTAATGTACCTACTCGTATTCGAATTTCGAAGTTAATTGATTATTAGGTCGGCGTTACTAGTTTGAAAAGCAGTAAATAGACAGTAACGTCTATTTTATTTAGTTGAGTAGAATCTATTGGCATATTAGAGCCATGTTAGATGGAGGCTATCATAAACAGAGAACACTCCGTTTTCATTTAACATTCATTGGCTTTATATAGATCCCCTGTTATTAAGTATGTATACTAACTTTTTGCAATGATTTTATAAAATAAAGAAATAAATATTAACACTAAGAAAGAAAAATATTTATTTAATTACTAAATAAAAAGGGCGTTTCTAGCCAGAAACGTCATTTCATTGAAGTATAACATATTTTATTGTATTTTTTTAGTAACAAGAAAACGAAAATTTCAATTTTGAAATATATAACGTAAAATTTTTTATCATAAATACATATATTCTGTTAGGACAAACCATAATCATAATTTTTTGTAGTATTTTTCAAACGGTGAATTTTTAATTTCCGAGGTACACAATATTTATTTTCTGCGTTTTTTGTTTTATGTAAAAACGTCTTTCTCTCTTATGACGGCAGTATTATAATACCGGCCTTGGACCCCGATTACAATGGAAGATTTAGAGTTATTTTAAGTATCTATAAAGCACAATTTTGATTATTTAAATTTAAAAAAATATTTTTTTTTATCGTATTATCACCGCTATGGTTGATTAAAATTTTGTATTTTTGAAATCACTTCGCTTGTGACGTCTCAAGTTCTCTTCCTCTTCTTCTCGATGAGCCCTGTCAATTCGTCTGTCGATCTTTTATTATTAGTCAATCTACCGATGTTTGCTTGATGGAGGTTGACAACTCTGATCTCCACGTCTACTCGGGTTGCAGTAGCGTCATGACTTAATTTAGCACTGACCCCTTATTATTAAAAACTCCAGGATATTTATATTTGCAATTTATTTTCATCCTTTCGTTTCTCTCGAATATCTCAATCCGGTCATTACCCGTGTATTTTTTCCTAACAAAAGTCTGAAATTGTATTTCAACTACCTGGGATATGTGTTAATCCGTATCGTATTCTACTCATAGACGTCGCAAAACTAAAACAAACATTTCAGATAATATTTTGAGTGTATTTCAATTT
Source organism: Micrasema longulum (assembly GCF_059751315.1). Taxonomy (NCBI): domain Eukaryota; kingdom Metazoa; phylum Arthropoda; class Insecta; order Trichoptera; family Brachycentridae; genus Micrasema; species Micrasema longulum. The sequence goes on from NW_028277293.1 coordinate 1,863,190, forward strand.
TTCTAGACTAGGACTGGGTTTAACCTTAGAGTATATACATATATAGAGGGATAACAAAACATTGTATCAATCCAATGCATGTTGCCGGTTATAGCGGACTCATTTTTTACAATATGTTCTAAATGAGAGAAAAGGAGACAAAAAAATCTGTAGGTACGGTCCTCATTTTTTGTTTTGTAGTCGATTTTAGAATTTTACGATGCTCATTTTTTAAGTACGCGGCCAGTATTGTTTCGAACTGTCAAACGCTCTGTCGGTATTTTGATGATTGTTTAACGTATTTAGTGCTAATAACATCAAAATTCATTATGCCAACGTGCTTCATGAAATAATGTTCAAATAGAACTGGAAAAGGAAGAAAACGCTTCAGTTATCACAGGTATTTATCAAATATTATACAGTTTCAAATGAATACGTTTCTTGGTAATTTTCAACATAAATGCACCACTATTTTTGTACTATCATTTGAGAAATTATTATAGCATTTGTTTCTGTGTAATTCAAATACCTTATACATTGGATTTATGTGATTTATTTATTTTTTTCAATCGTTTCAATCCAAATATTTCTTTAAATGTTCAAAACACGCAAACTCGACGACCTTTTACCGAATCAACCAACATCTAGAAATAATTCTTTCTCTTTTTATATCACTAAAAGAATGTGAAATTATCGTTTATTGTATGTAACTAAAAGAGATGACAATACATCTGCGCCAATTTTGAATGGTATTTTTATGACTATTTTTGTGGGCGGCTCTTGTAATTAAGAATGCCAGGGCTGTGCATTACCTTAAAATATTACGTATTCACTTCAATGTTATTTATTAGTGTAATCATTTTATCATTAAATTTATAAGCATAATATAGTTAATTAAGGGGTTTTTTTTGGATTCCCGATAGATGAAATAAGGTGAAATAAATGGATCCATAAGACAGGGCGGAACAATTGTTCCCTGAAAATAACAATTGGGTATTTTACAACCACTTTCTATCCATTAATTTGGACAAAAACAAATTATTTGGTACGTCTAATAAATGGTACCACCACGCTATGGGTAAATATACATTTATTTCATATTTATATACCATAAAGTCGGAAAAATCAGTGTACGTGCATGAGAAGATGTATGAATGTAGAGGAAGCGAGATCTACATGCAAAGACAGAGTGATATGGTGTTCTATCCTCTCTGCCTACCTCTTCGGTGAAACGGCGTGATTTCTCCAAATCACCAAATTGGTAGTGGTATCTTCACTCTATCCAAAGATACAAGTTTAAATAAAAAAATCAATAGAGATTACTGTTTTCAGTTTTCAAATCAAACAACAAATTCGGAAAATATTTTGGAATTGGAGACCCCGTTTAACCAGTTTTTAAAGATGTAAGTTACAACGTGCCGTCAGAGTAAGCCAATATTTTAACAAATTGGTTAATTTCCAAACTAAATAAATTTACTTTATTGCGGTTTTACTTGTTTATTATATGTAATTGCATATTTGTTTATAAAATTAATTTATGTACACAACAATGTCATTTATAATGTTAAAAATGTTTTTAGTAAACTTGTTACTAAATTAAAATAAACGTTTTTATTGCACTGCCTACTCCCTGCCAATCTCTGTAAAAATCGCCTTAAGTCATGCATTTGTGACAACCCTGTTTTATAAACATCTGAAAACGAAAAACGTCTTCACTAAACAAACGACCACGCCCCCTTTTCAAAAATTCTTACAAACTTTGGAATAGTACGGACTCTAAGATGTATATACTCTAAGGGTTTAACCACCCTGTCTTCAGTTCCATTGTACGTCTATATATTTTGAGAAACAATTAAAATTAGTTCTCCCATTATTCAAAACCACTAATTTGTTTAGGTTTGAAATCACGTGGAAAATTCAGTTAATAGTATTGCATAAACACAAATACACGATGCCTCAAGAGTCGTTTAAATTTATCAATATACACAATACATTGAAAAAAATATAAGTATGGGAAATTAGAATGAATTAATTTATTTATTTCACTCGCAATTGATAATTCAATTGCGAGTGAAAATATCCACGTGTTTTTAAAAAAAAAAAATATATTTGCGTTCTCATATATTATTTACCCAATATTTTAATTGTCGGGGACTTTTTTAACGAGTTATAAATAACTCACTATTAAAAAATGGAAACCAAGATGTGGTAGAGTCCGCCGGGACCCGGTTCTGAAAACAATTTTTTTCGTAAACCTTAAAAAGGGGTGATGCGTTTGCTTGGACATGTAGATCTAGAATTAAGGTCGAAAGAGTGACAAAAAGTTTACAACGCGATATTGTTGGATGTAGAAAACGAAGAAGACAGAGAAGGACATGGCATGACTAAATCCAACAAATATTTGAAATCGTATGTATCAAAAATCAAAATATTCGGCGTGCGTACATGAGAATTTTTTGTCTGAGAGTAAATAGTAAACAAATACCAATCCACCTTAATTTTACCGTATCGATTGGATTTGTACAATACGTATGAAAAGGGCATATACAGATTGAAATACTGTGTTTTTTTTTATAATCTTGTTTCATGTTTCAATTATGATGAGAATTGCATTTTGATTTAGTTTCTCGCAAATGACTTAATAGGAACTGAAGTGCAGTTTTGGCGGAATACATTTAGAATATGTGCACTCGCTCTTTACCAAAGCGATGTATCAATATACAGGGTGAATGCATTAAAGTTATAATATATTAATTTTCAATTGCATACTCCAGCTGCTTTATTTAATTATTATCAACTATAAAGAATTCTTTATCTTTAGCAAATATTTTAAAACTTTCCTTTAGAAGAATTCTAAAAATTTGATTCTAATCTTGACGTCACAACAACCAAGGCGTTTTTCACAAATTCAGTAGTTTTTTTGTTTTATTTATTTGTGAATAAACTATCAAACTAAGCCAAATAGATGTGCTTTTTAATATAATCCTTTTTGTCCAATTTAGCGATTTATGGGGAAAGACTAAAACTGTCTCAAATTCAATTTAAACATAAATTTAAGAATAAATTGAGCTCAAAAAATATTTGATGAAAAAAATAAGTACAGAATTACAAAATAGTCAGTACATACGTAATTAAAAATAACGTTTCTACCTCTATAACAGAGTGAAAACTAGTGTTTAGAGAAGGAGTTCGTTTAACACTTATTTTTATATTATTTATTATTATAGGCACGCACTTACGCTGCCATCATTTTCACCGCTAGCAACACCGCGCAAGGCACACTGGAACTGCTTGACGCCGGCACGATCGAGGCGCGTCAGAATCTCCGTGTCCCCCGTTGACTTCAGTTCGTTAGCGTTTTGTTCTCTCTAAGACGTTCAAATTACCAACTTAATATAAATTTGTGTCACGGTTAATTCATTCAATGTTATACTTTATCTAATCGCTTTTTGTGTAATCTTGTATTCATATATTATCTATTAAATCTTTAATTTAATTTCACGCGACCTTACAACAAAACTGCGGTAAGTCAAACCAATCAATTCATTCCAACAAAAGTGTTCACTAAAGTAACTATACATAACTCTTTCCACAAATACAAAAGTTACTTTGTAGATACTCCACCCTGATGCTGCAAAAAAAATAATTAATACAACCTTCGGTCAAAGAGGATTGGCCTACTACTCTGCTAAAGTGTACAATCTACTTCTATTATACATAAGGATAATTAGTAAGTACTCACAATATAAAATTGCCATTAAGAAATGGATAGTGGAGGGGGGTTGCGCACGGATCGATGAGTGGATCAAGTTAAATAGGTAAAATGTGTGTACTGTTTATGAAATTTGGTCCATATAAATTGGTTGTGTTTTTTATGATTATTTAAGTTTATATTGTTTATTATGTTAATGATAATTAGGTTAATTAGATTAATTACGTTTTTTTATTATTATTGTTTCCTTTGTTAAACAACTAATTTAAGTCATGTTTTACATTTTGTAAAATGTTTCCCTCGGCACGGGACATCCCAATAGGGGGTTACATTATTATGTACAAAAAAAAGAATACAAACAATGTAAAAGTATAATTAAATAAATATATGTATTATATTTAATTAACATTTTATTTTTACTATCTAAAACAGGTTCCTTCAAATTATATTCTTAAAGATACACAATTTTCTACTATTTAAAGTTCAGGGCATGTGTTTTATTTTATTTAGATTTAAATGTTTTAATATTTGGTATCGATTTTAAGATTTCTGGAAGGTTACTTTTTAAAAAAATCCAACTTTTCAATAATGATTTAAAGCTGCAATTGTATTGTACCAGTGTAAAGTTAAGTTATATGGAAATCTAAAATTTAAGGGTTTTTTTGATAAAATCCCATTTTTTATGAGTCACTAAATGAATTTGATTTTGCAGAAGAAGCAGTCAATGCAGAATCAGAGACACAAGGCGTACCGTATCAATGATGTTCCAGATATTTACAGCCTAGTATATTAAGCACGAATAACACTATCCCACCTGACGAAGCTATTGATAACCAAATTTATCATGAGGCAACTTCCTAGAAAATTCATTAATCTTAAGGTTATGAAACTTCTCATTCACCAAATCTGAATTTGCCAATCTAATCTGAAATGAGTATCGAAGCAAATATTATTAAAAAAAATTAAACCCGCAGAAGAAGAAATAGGATGCGTCAAATGAAGGATCTTGAAAACATCTGAACCCACCAGCCAACCATATTTTTGCAGTATTATTCCAATGCCGGGTAGCAATACGAAACAAGAAAGGGGGAAAAGACAAGTCAAGATAAGAAAACAATCCTCAACATTTCGTACCCCGCTCCAATGAAGACGATCTTGAAAAATAAAAAATTAATAAAAAGGCGATAAAAAAAAGATAAGGCTAGAGAAATAAATGGTTTGTAAAAAAGGAAAAAAATACTAAAACAACCATCTAAAAGAAACCAAAACATCCACGATGACAATGATAATGGGTAGCATAATGATAAAGGGCAGTTACAAGAATAAAGGATATAAGTCGAGATAAGATAATGTGCGTAATATGCGAAAAATTTGGCAAGAACGTAAAATTATGGCAAATAAGTGGGTTATGCGAGATGTGGGCACAGACTTCTATGGTTAATTATTTATGTGAATTTTACGAATGAATTTACCTATAATAAAGGCGTAATTGATTAAGTCATTTCATCATTTGTAAAAACACCTTTAACTGTGCTTTTTTTAGTCTTGAAATAATGTACTAAATAAGAGGAGTGATGTACAGAATTACACGCATGTTTCGGGTAATTCCGTACTTCCTGCTTTTTCAAATACTTTATTTTTTCGGGTTCCATGGTAGTCGCATATAAATAAGCTTTGGTCAAGTAAAGGTTAACTAAATTACGAGAGTAAATTGGTAGTTAATAGTTAGCCTTGTACCAAAAAGATTCCAAAAAATGACGTTCAAAGTTAAGTGTGCGGCAATACCCTGCGCTCCCCTACCTACCATTACATGTATTCTAAGTGTCGTTAAAAGAAATACATTATTTATTTATCCAGTGTAACATATTATATAACGCTTCTTGCTACGAGAACAAGACACGAATTTGATTTACATGAAAAAATAACATGGAAAAAAATGAATACGAAAAAATTTAAAAATCGTCAACGAGTTTCCTACTTAAATCTCTCCCACTAAAGAAAATCCAGTCCTCAACCCTCTCTCTAGAAAATAGATTTTGTCCTCGAGAGTTTAATACCCCCTTCTAAAATATTGAACACTCTCGGTGCGATAAATTTATTTATTTATTCATTCAAAATTACACTCGTTTACATATTCATGAACTTATTATCGCTTTTCAGGCTGTGCCCGTGTTGAACCATTATAATTAACAATAAAAAATACATAGGAAAATTAATACATTATAGTAACATGTGATGTAATTAAATGAAAATCTAATAAAACAAAGCATAAATAATAAAATTGCAAAAAAGATAAAATAAAAAATATGACGACATATTTAAAAAATAAAATAAAATGCGCATCATAAATATTTAGTTACATACATAATCACATATACAAAATAATAGTATCAATTAAATTCATTAAAAATAATACAACAACATAATTGAAATAATAATTTAGATATGGTTTCTATAAACGCACTCTATATTATACGAGTAGTATGAAATTAGAGTGTGACTTACGATTATTTTAAATGAATGATTTAAATATTAATTTGTTGCAATAGATTGATTCAGTTCTATTCAATTTATTTATTTTAAATATAACATATACATTACAAAAATATATTCAATACGTACATATTATAAAAAAGAAAAAAAAATACACGAAAGAGACTCATGTCAAAGTAGTAGAAGAATCCTGCTCCGGAAAACCCCTTCGGATACATGGAACAGATCAATATCCAGAGCGATGTTGTTCAGCATGGCGGTAGCCCTTCCAACAGGCATAACCATAGGCAGTTTGGTCCTGAATATCGGAATATGAAACAATCTATGCTGACGCTGTCTTAGGTAATTATCAGGTAATTATTGGCCTCCGTGGTGTAGTGGTCAAGACGCTTGACTCACGCACGGGAGGTTCCGGATTCGATTCCCGGTGAGAACACAAAAATTAAAATGTGATTTTTCTCAAGCCTGGGTTCTCTGTTATGTAATTCACCACTGTAATTAGGCCTCCTGGCCTGTTGTGGTCCAAAAAAAAAAATGTACCAGGAACATACAAACCAATGCTCATCATAATTTCAGAATTATCGATCATACCGCGCAACAATCGATAAAAATATGTAGTCAAATACACATTCCTTCTAGTCTCTAAACTGTTGTAGCCAAACAAACCCTGGAGAAACTCGGTCGGGTAGAGCCAAGGATAATACCCGCACTCTCTCGTGTAGAGATATCTCAGAAACTTCAGTTCATGTGGCCACCGAATCATCGAGCCACTCTCGAGTCTACTTCGCACAAAGGAGTTGTAAAGAGTTCTCAGTACGCGGGTATTTTCGAAAACCCTGGCAGTACGATACCATAACATGTATTCGTAAAAATAAAGAAATAATTCATTTATCCAGTTTAACATATTCTTAATAAAACATCCTGTATGCGACGCAGCGACGCTTCCTGCCGCGAGAACATTATGTTTGTTAACAAGTGTTGATTTTCATAATCACACATTGCATTGCGGGGAATTGCGAACTGCCGCAATTCGCTGTTATTCCCGTCGCGTCGCCCTTTATATCAGCGCTTTCCCGAATAACCTCATACAAAATACATGCCTACAAATACCGCCATGGTGCGTTGTGAATTAATTTGGATGTATTTCACTGTACGCGTATAACGAGCATCATGTTACACACATTTTGTCATCTTATACTCATCTGCACACGATTTGTATTTTTGTGTTTTTAGGAATAATTCATTAAAAACATGTATTACTTACACTATCGTCCATGCAACCGTAATATTATTTAATGAGCCGCCACCATAGAATTAAGAATAGTCCAGAAACCGCGTACGCACATCAAACAGAGGGCGATTCAAATACTCATAAATTAGTAGGTTTACGTTTTGACCAATTAGTTTCATTGTAGACGTCGCTCAGTACTCAACTCCTGATTTGAATTCAACTATGCCGTGTTGTGTCCTTTTGAAGTTTAGAAATACTGCTAGGATCTTAAAGAAACAGGATTCAATCACATTTCATCTGTAATTCGCTAATGAATGTGTATATAACAAATGCATTACTTAAAAATTAAATTATTTTTCCATCTGTCAGATTGTCGAAGAAACAAAATGGAAATTTCGTTAGTGTTGCCAAGGTAGATTTTTTTTACCCTACTTTGCTCATCTAATAAAAGAACTAATGAAAATTAGACCTCGGATTAAACAACGCCGTGGGGGACATTTGAACGAAATTATCTTTAAAACATCAAATATTATTTAACATGATATAAAAATATCCGTTTTACGTCAAATACAATTTGTTTTATATTTTAAGTTCAAAGTTCATTAATTCAATACTCTTATTAAATGACCCTTTACTTATCTACTCTGTTGTGTCAATCAATGTTTCCGCGTGCACAATAAAATTTTAGAGAAATTAACAGATTACTTTTTTTTTACCTTACATTTGTGTTATGATTTTTTTCCCCATCAAGCAACATTACCCGGCGACTTCTCGAATACGCGCGGCGAAAGTAAACCGGAGTGGAGGAATTATTGGACACAGTCCGATGTATTCAAATATTATTCTACGCTCTTGCTGGACTATTCTTAATTCTATGGCCTCCACATATAATTCATATATCGTCGACGTTCAGGCAAAAACCACTAACCCAAAAAAACGTCATTTTTCGGAAGTTTTAAATAAATAAAAAAATAAACACACACATGTATTTTCAGTTTTAAAAAATAAAAATAAGTGGTATTTTAGAAAAATAAATTGGAATAACCCTGCAATAACAAATACACAGGTACATATTTAAAAGTGTTTACAATGCAAATTAATATCCATTTGGCAATTTTCGACCTGAGTACGGCCCATTGTTTTGCTGCGAACTCTAGCTAACTTTATATCCAATAGTCATATAATGGTTATCCCACGTTTGGGCTCCTCTTCATCCATAACTTGGGGCATTATTACTCTGAGGGTTTAATACCCGTATGCAGAGACAAAACTTAAGGTAAGGAAAGTACATTCTAATTTCAAATGCAGAGAATAACCCGAAGGTGAAGACACTAGAATGTACTTTCCTCACCTTAAGGTTTGTCTCTGCATACGGGTATAAGTTTATTATTTGGAGAGATAGTAAGTACCCTATCAAGTCTCTATACTATCAATAAATTATATTTTCTTAAATTATAAATTATATTTTCAATATAGTACTTTAAACGATGTTCCACTGTAATGGTCACCCTATTAAACCTACTAAGCATTCCCGCTCGCTTCATCTCATTTACTTTTTTCATTAATTCTCAAACAACAGAATATTTTCATAATTTAATCAGTGCATGTTTGTCCTAATCAGTGCATGTGCCTATTAAAATGCATGTCATGTTGGTTTTATATTTTTTGCAACAATTATGGTGAAGGTGTATAGTGGGTTCTGCATGTTGGTTTGCAAATTGGTTTAATTGGTGTCCTGACAAAGAGACGGGTACGTCTCGAAACCGGTAAACATAGAAAAGTCGGTAAGTGGTTATATACAAATATTTAATAACATTTAGTAAATTATATTTTAATCAACAATGTTTTAAGAATGTTCAAATGTTTGTAGACAGGCTGGATTAAATTTGTAACAACAGAGAGGGAAAACGTTTTCCAGAAGAGAATATATATGTCTAGGCATTTACAGGTCTTATGACCTGTCATTGGCCGGTTTAAGTGGCCACTTTACACACTGTACAACATTCACTATTCTGCCTATGTTTAATTATACATGCAAACATTTGGACATACTCAAAACTTTTTTGATTAAACTAGCTGGTATAAGAAGAAGCATACAAATTGAAAAAAAAAATAGTAGGTGAAATGGTTTAGCCGGATGAATCTCACTCACGTGGTTTTAGCTCTTTTGTTATGTGGATGTTTTTTTTTGAAATGTGGATGTTTAAATATGGGCATAATGGTAAATATTACACGGCACATAAAGTGGCCACTTAAACCAGCCAGTGGCTTATTAAGTTAGGAAGAAATGAAACCAAAACCTTATCAAACTACATTGCAAAGTAAATCATATTAATATTAATATTATCCACGACAATTTAAACACCATACAATACAATGACAAGAAGGATATAATTTATGGATATATATGTATGTAAGGGTGTGTATGTAAATGTGAGTGTATGTATGTATGAATATTTATGTGGGTAAGTGTATATGTACATATATGTATGCATATATGAATGTACATGTGTGTTTGTGCGTGTATGTATGTGTACGAATGTTTATAAGGGTGCACACGTGTGTGTGTATGTATATGGAAATATATACATAAACATATATGTTAGACTGCCTTAGAACGGGTCTTCTCATACTAAGCATTACTTTATGGTATTGTTTTAAAAAAATACAGGTCATAAGCCCTGTAAATGCCTTAACTTCCATATTCCCTTCTTAAATAGGTTTTTCCTCTCTATTGCAACAAATCTATATTTAAATCATTCATTTATATTAATTATAAGTCATACTCTAATTTCTTACTACGCGTATAATATAGAGTGCTTTTATAGAAACCATATCTCAATTATTATTTCAATTACGTTGTTGTATTATTTTTTATGAATTCAAATGATACAATTACTTTGTATATGTGATTATGTATGTAACTAAATATTTATAATGCGCATTTTATTTTATTTTTTAAATATGTCGTTTTTTTTTTTGCAATTTTATTATTAATGCTTTAGATTTTCATTTAATTACATCACATGTTACTTTAATGTATTAATTTTCCTATGTATTTTTTATTGTTGATTATAATGGTTTAAAACGGGCACAGCCTAAAAAGCCATAATAAGTTCATGAATATGTAAACGAGTGTAATTTTGAATGAATAAATAAATAAATTTATCGCACCGAGAGTGTTCAATATTTAAGAAGGGGGTATTAAACTCTCGAGGACAAAATCTATTTTCTAGAGATAGGGTTAAAGGCTGGATTTTTCTTAGTGGGAGAGATTTAAGTTGGAAACTCGTTGATGATTTTTAAATTTTAGAATTTTTCGTTTTCATTATTTTCCATTTTATTTTTTCATGTAAATCAAGTTCTTGTCTTTGTTCTTTTTATAATATGGTGCCAGATGTAATTTTTTTATTAAATTTCTGATTATGTGTAATATTTTTTTATAACATGTTGTTTAAGTTAATTATCTCAGCTCAACATAGGAAGCTGGCTCCATGATGTGTGGACTTATGTCTCAAAAAATGACAAATATACTACTGTAAAGAAATAAATTAATTTAATGCGTGAATTGATTACCTTCAGTTCCAAGATTTTGGTATATTTTTTACTCTATAAAGGTTGTGCCAAAAAAATATTTTACGCGCAGTGATGTAACATCGTGTTACCACAAGCAAAATACGGAATATTCTGAAGATCAGACTTTGAAAAAAAAAAAAATAGAGGCATACTGCTAAATAATTCCTTTGCCATAATTTATAAAAAAATAATCATTCAATTTAGGCCTTTTATAGCAAAAAAAAACATAAATACGCCGATCATATAGCTAGCGTGCACTTTCGTCTACTGCCAATAACCGACTGATTGAACGAATTTCTTCTTTTGCTTTAGTCTCATTCACACAAACACCAGCCACGTAATAGCGTCTACGTCTTCTTTGTTCCAAGTTTTATTCTCGTGCTCTTTCTTGTAAATCAATCAGATTTATTGTGATATTGGCATTACTTTCATGCGTTTACAATGAGAGCATCCACCCCTTTCCCGAAACTGTTCATAAAGACTCGAGTCTTTCTTCAGTTTCGCATATCAATATCAGTTTTTAAAATTAACTAGGCGAAAATTTAATATTTCTTTACAATCAAACCGTGGAAATAACAAAACAAAGAAACTTTAAAAGCTTTCATTGCACCCCTCACTGCGGTATTGTCAATTTGTGATCAATCAAATACACGTATAGTAATTATTCTTCGCGTAGTAAGAATAAATATTTTTGTATTAAAACCCAGCATATTTTTACAAATTTTTATTTCCAAATCCGATGCGAAAATGTCCATTTGAAGATTACGAAAAATACAACTTATATATTGAGGCTTGTGTCATCTGTAGACTCGTGTTACATCATAGCCACACAACAAATTTTACACGGAATAAATCTAATGTACAATGTTTTCATTGAGTGCGTCCGGAAAAACCTGCAGCCTGCTTATTGTATGCTTATAATTATTACATATATAAATTACATAATATGACATAAAATATTTTAATCATTCACGATTCTCTTTCCGCACCTAATGGTGCATAGGGCACTGCAGTGGTACACCAATAGCAGCGTATCTTGATCGTTTTTGTTACATGAAGGTAAGATGATCAGTTTTACGCTTCAGCTACCAGGGACTACGAAAAATTAGGGTGTGGAAACACCCTTTTATTGTCCTATGTTTATATTTTTCTTTCTCATGTACTCGTATTTAAAATTACATAAACTCTTATAAATAAACAACTCAAACAGTGTAAGTCACTCTCCAAGCACAAGAGTTCGTCTCTTTTTTGGAGAGTTACAGTGATACTACATTTACTAGATGTGTAAAAGTAGATACGTTTAGAATTTTACAAAAACATGTAATCTTTATGAAAATTTATTAATAAAAAATAAATAATAATAATAATAATAATAAAAAATATTTGAATGAAATGAAAAATGACGACGCGTTGTGCTAGGAAAGTTTTGGAATATCATCTTTGCCGGTTGCTTCAATAATCTGGAGCATTCCATCTTAAGTCAAGGGTCATCTGATTCGATTTAACATCCATCAAAAAAGCTTCCATCAAAAGCATAACTTCATAGGCCGGAAAGGTCTTCGAAATAACACAGCATTCAAAAAATTAAATTTTTGTTTTGTGGCTCTTTTGAATTTAAGCGGCGATAGATTTGAGTTGTTGTCATTGTTTTTATTTAATATGTAACCGTTTATTTCTAAAAAATGTTGTTTTAGTTGTTTTTTTCATATTAATGTGTTTTGGCTAGTAAAATGAAATATCTTTAACTATCTTATAACGGATTAATCACTCTAGTTCGACAGTAAAAGTAACTTTATATTAATGTAAAAAGTGTATTTGTATTTGATAGGATAAATAAATAATTATTATACCATTAAATCAATCTACCTCGTGTAATTTTAGAGTGCCGTGTGGATTTGTGTGATCCGTCTGAAATGGGCTTTTCAGCTAAACAGATTTAGCGGGATTGCGCCGCGCCGCTTTTGTAACGTGTACTAAATTGAACATTTAATGAAATCGCTAACGGATAACATATTGCGAATGTAGTGAAAATGTTTTACTTTCAATCGCACACGGATATGTTTTTAATGTGAACTTACACCCGTACGCATTATACGCGGCCTCCGTGGTGTAGTGGTCAAGACGCTTGACTCACGCACGGAAGGTTCCGGGTTCGATTCCCGGTGAGAACACAAAAAATTAAAACTGTGATTTTTCTCAAGCCTGGGTGCTCTGTGATGTAATTCACCACTGTAATTAGGCCTCCTGGCCTGTTGTGGTGCAAAAAAAATGTTAAAAAAAAAAAAGTAAAAATAATAGGTTCTTTTCACTTTTTTTTATTATTATAATAGAACTCTGTTTATCCAAACTCCAGTCATCTGGATTGCCAAATATCCGGATCGTCATAATGAAATAAAAAATAAAAATGTTATAATAACAAATAATAATGGAGCGCTGTCGGCCGACGTCAAAGCAATTAACTTTACTGGAAGCGTTCAAGTAAGATTTTTGTGTGATTTCAATTCTCTGTATAATTTCAAAAGCAATAAAAAAGTGATCTAAGAATTAATTTGGCATTTTCTTTAAAAACACTGTCTTAATTCAAAGGCTGTCCCAACTATCCGATAGCGTCTGGCACTTATTAATCCTGATAATCGGAGTCTTACTGCATTTTTAAATAAAGATTGAGACGTCGCGTCGCGGCGTCGGATATTATATTAAATAATATATTGTTAAGTGTCCTCGGCCCGGGTAACCGCAGTTAGATCACATTATTTTTATTATGAATAGCGGACTCGACAGACGTTGTCCTGCCCGAACGTTAGCTTGCCTGCTATTAGCTGGTTAAACAAACTTTTTTTTCGTAATTAATTACCCACATTATTAATTTTGACTTTTTAAGCTATTTATGTTTATTTATTTTAAAAAAACAAACAGTCGACAATGACATAATTATATTTTTTTTTAAATACAGTTAAAAGACAGACTAGCAATGTTTCTAAATAAGAATCATACATATTATTAAATTGTGTTACAACAAAAGGGTGTGTTTATGTGTATTTGTATGAGAGTAAGTGTAGATGTGTGTTTATGTGTATTAGTGTAGGAGTAAGTGTTCAGGCGTGTGTAAGTGTGAGCATCATTAAATAGTAAGTGGGATCGTATCGCAGCCAGAAATAATGAGTCTTCATTTATTTTTAAATAAATTAAGGGGCATGTAAAATATATCAATGGATGAAAAAAAAGCATTATAGTTAGAGCAAGAACGATAGAGGAAAGAGCGTTTTGTGCATAGTTAGTGCTACAGACGGCAGATGGAACAAATACTTATTTCTTGTCACGTGAAAGGGGACATTAAGATTAATTTTGGAGACTAGGTTAAAAGAGTCTACTTTATTATTTTATAATTTATATAAATAGCATAATTCAGTCACAGTGCGTCTATTTTCAAGGGTAAAAATCTATTTTGTTTAGCAGATTGGCTGTAAGTACAAAGCGTTTTATTGTTTTTAATGACGTGACGCGAGCTTCTAGCAGTTTTGTAGGTGCTCGTTTTTTAACCCGGAAACTAAAAATTAATTTATTTTTTTTGCATCGATTGTATTAGAATCGTAAAATCCGCTTTGTATTTAATGCATTTTATTTATTTATTTACATACATAAGTTTATTGTACATTATTTGAGACATAAGTCCCAACTCCATGGGACTAAAAGTCTTGTGTTGAAATGGGACTAGGAATTTTTTAATGTTGTTCCCGATTTGTGAAGACACCCTATTATAACTTGTACTTTTAAACATACCCAATCGAATAAAATGAATCAACGAATCATTTGGATAGTATAAAACAACCCGTTTTATAACCTGGCTTCACTAATAGTTTGATATTAAACCGAAGACGGCCAAGAAAAGTTTTGCTTGAAAACAGCACCGTTGACCTAAAAATCGCATCTCTAATGACGTGTCCAAATGTATCAAATTTCACGTTTCTTCGACCAACCATTTAACATTCGAGTTTGCATTTGCGTTTGTTTTTGTGGATCTCAATCAGATTCTTTCCTTAAATTCTTTTCAATTTCTATTCATTTATTTCTTTTTATTGGATTGTTGGTAATTCTAAAATAATATTAAATTCAATACATTTTTAAAAATCGTATACCCACATAAGTACACCCCTCTGTTCGTGAGAAGACCGGAGTTTGACGTTTGCAAAAAGAATGCCATATTTGAAAAAATATTTATTTTATGTTTTGGAATTCAACCATAAACAAGTACCTACCTAAATTTAATTCAATTTTTAGTTTTGGAATTCAATCACAAACAATTACTTAGGTACCTATTTATCAATAAAAAGTATTTTTCCAAAGCAAGCCAACGTTTGGCCAGGACGTCTGTTGGTCAGCTAGTTTTAAAATAAAATGCTTTTTTCAAAACAAGGTGTTGAAATTTACCATACTTTTTAAAAATACAATTATAAGATTACCTGACTTAAATATTTACAAAAAGGTTTCGAAAGTAAGCATAAACTATTTTTTTTAGAATCAAACTTCTTACCCAGCTCATTCCTGTACCCTTTTCAATATAAATGTATTTATTTATTTATTCATTCAAAATTACAAAATTAAATATTTATGAACTTATCAAGGCTTTTTAGGCTATGCTTGTGTCAAGCCACAATAAATAACAATAAAAATACATAGTTAAATTAAATAGATCAAATTACTATGACATAGAATAACAATCTAAAAAAAAAGGTAAATGTAATAAATAATCAAATTCCAAAGAATACAATGCAAAAAAGATAATCAGAAACAATTTTTAAAATATAAAATTATACAAATTAAGAATCACAGATAATCAAATATGCAAAATAGTGGTATCAATAAAATCAACAAAATAATAGTAAAATATAGTAGTATTCAAAAAAAACAAAATAAGAGTATCATTTAAATCAACAGAAAAAGAATATATACATAAAAGCATACTTGAAATGATAATTGAGATATGTATTCTAGAAACTCACTCAAACTATAGTAAGAAATATAAGAAATGGGAGCAATAAATCATATGCCAAATAATAGTACGTACTAAATTAAATTAAACAAAAATACATAATGAAAAAAAAACATAAAAATTATCAAAATATATAAAAAGCAAATAAAATTAAAAAGTATGGAAGGAAAGCAGATTTGTAATTTTTTGCTAATCTCGAACTTTAAAAAAATTGACTACCTCGTCCCTATCAATGTGTACATAAATACAAGTTTTAAATTATTTTTTTTTTATACTTACGCACCTACACACACTCTAATTTCATTTAAACATCCACTTATCCACCCTCTCACAAACTTACACTCACCCAAACACACCCTAACACACCCTCCTTCATTCATTTACACATCCAAATACACACACATTCACATACACACACATTCACATATACACATATGAGTACAAAAGTCACACACATACAATTAAGTAAACTTTTTTCTTACATATTATGTATTATTAAATTTACAGTGGATTTTTCAGTGGATTGTTTATATATTTCCACTTATTTTTTTTTTGTAATAACTAAAAATCAAAAATAAAATCAAATAAATTATGATAGCTAGGCAACTAGTCGAAAACACTATGTTTTGGATCTATTTCATACTGTATTCTTCATACCCCGGACACGGGAAATATTAAGCGTTGTATTAAACCAGGGCTAAACTATGATTTATAGTCCTTATTTTGCGAAGCATCGGAAAATTTAATTACGTAGCACTGAACTACAAATCATAACACATAGATAGGAATAGTAAATACTAAGGACTTGCGCTTAGCGGCAGTTTGTTAATTAACGGGCAATTTTGGCATATCAGACAGTTATGCTGCTCCAGCAAAGTGTTTAAGGCTTAAAATCCAGTTACTTTTACCCATTCTATTACCTACTATTTTGTTTTTAAATTTAAATAATCATTAACACTTGATTATGGGCATTGTTTAAAAATTACCACAATAATTTGTTTAAAAAAATATATTTGTACCTACCATAGAGGTAGACGAATGCAAATCCAGAATTTGGTGAAATGACATTTAGATTGTCGTATCCAGTTTATGATCATGTCCATTAATTTTGAAGAACTAATGTATTAAGATACTGAAAACACAAATTAATTCTATAAATTATTTTTTTATTTGAAAATTTATTTATAAACCCTTATGGATTATTACATTCATTTTACATAATATATACATTTTTCATTCATACTCTGTTGTTCAAAATAATATTTTTTCCGTCTTTTGAAAAGTTTGTCTGAGTCTTTTGTTTAGTTTTGTCTGGTAGTTTATTGTATGATTTCAGTCCCTGGTTCATTAGTCTTGATTGTCCTTGTCTTGTTTTAGAAAGTTGTATAAGGTATTTGTCTGATATTCTCGTATTATGTCCATGTTGACTACAATTTTTTACAAGTTTTAGCTCTTCGTCTACAATTACATTAGTGGCTAATTTACGGATAAATTTTAATGATTCTAGTTGAAAGAGTTCAGTTATATTTAATTGCTTAGTTTGTTTAAAAAGTTCTCTAGTTGCAGTTAAATAGGGGAGGTCATATACTAACTTTAATATTTTATTTTGTTGTCTTTGTGGTCTGTTTATGTCATTTTGATATCCTGTTCTCCATAGTAGTTGCGTATAACATATTTTAGTTTTTACATAGGCTTCATACATTAGAATTTTTTTCCGTTTTTGGAACAAAATTTTTGATTTTTAAAAGAAGACTCGATAATGTCGCCACTTTGCTAATTAAATTGTTGATATGAATTGTCCATGTTAATTGTCTGTCTATTGTTAGTCCTAAGTATTTATTAGAAATTACTTAGAGAAAGTAGATTCTTTAGGCTTGTTTGAAAATTTGATGATTGGATTTGCATCCGTCTGCCTCTGCGGTACAGATATATATTAAAATAAATTAAACACAGTTCATTCAAACTGGGTCGTAGTTCCGTGGCTAGTGTCCCGCGGTCGGGAAAGCGATTACAAACGCTATCTTCATCGGTACATATCGAGACGGTATAAAGTAACATCGATATTTATGTACGAAAATGTGTATATTTGAATGAAAATTCAAAGTATCTTTGTCGGTAACCTGTAATTGAACATGTTTAGAAAAAAAAATCGTGAACATGTTATATTTTCATACAGAAAACTTAATTTTACTTGTAGATAAAATTGAAGATACATTTTAACTTCCGTTTAGAATACGGCTCAGGGCCCCGATTACAATGGGAAGTTTATACCTTCAATTTTATCTACAAAATAAAATTAAGTTTTCTGTATGAAAAGCAGAATATGCATACGATTTTTTCTTCTAAAAATGTTCAATTATAGGTTACCGACGAAGATACTAATAATGTTCATGCAAATATACTCATTTTCGTACACAAATATCGGTTTTTCTTTATGGACAGTCGAAGATAACTCTGTAAACTTCCCATAGTAATCGAGGTCCAGAGATCCGAGGTTCGAACCGCGTTTGATTTAACCTCAACTTGATTCACATTTTCCAATAGAACGTAGTTATGCAAAAAGCAGCCAGTCCACAATTTCGAAAAAATGATATATTGATGTTATCGGGTGCAGTAAGGTCGATTCTATGTTCTGCTAAAAACAGCCAGACCGCTTTCATATAAAAAAAACTGTATTAATCACCTCCGGAAAAAGGTGTCGATCACAAAAACGGCATTTCTCAATTTGCAGAAAACACCCGCAAAACTAGAAAAATCTTATGGTACTTTAAAAATCTTTTGAACTGATCCAATACACAATAAGATTCTTGTTTGTAATATATATAAAAAAACTTATGTATTCATTGTTTATCGTTTATTAAAGTCAAAAACATTCAAACTATTGTGTAGATTTTATAATTCACTCTTTTCACAAAATGTTTCACTGCTACTACGTTCAATAACTACGTTCAATAGTGAGTTACAGTAGACGCTCTCTTAACCGGCCATGACGGGACCGACCCAGGGCCGGATAACGAAAGAGCCGGTTAAGAGAAAGTAGTGAAAAACACATTAGTAAAAACACTTTCGCAAGGAAGAAAAAAACACAATTTTTTCAAAACACTAAGAAAACAGAACTTTTATTCTGTATTAGAAACTCAGACATTAAAAATTAACATTTCACAAACTGTAAAAAATATGTACAGGAAAAAGCCACACATCACTCCAAAAGAGGCATTCCTAGAAGAGGCCGGTTAAAGCGGCGCCGGTTAAGAGAGCGTCTACTGTATTTACAATTCGTTAAGAATGGCCCCTTAAATAGTATTTGGGTAAATCATAAAAACGTGAATATTTAATTTTTCAACACAGGTGATAAACCTTTTATGGATTTTTTTTAAATTTTATTTTTTTTATTTGTTTATTTTCCATACATATATTTACATAGAATTTTAATTAGGAAAATACACTTTGAAAAAAGTCATCTTAATATTAAGCCATAACATAAATAGGAAAAAATGACCAAAATTACTTCAGCGTCTGAGCGTGGGCCATTCTTTTTTTAATTATTAATAAGTTTATAGCATATAAATATGGCATGACATGACCATGAAAATAAAAGAAAAGAAAAAGAAAAAAAACAAAATTAACACATGCTGATATTATGAAAACAGGATTTATTTGCGGTAAGCATTTTTTTTTTTTTAAAGGTATCTATCTGTTCCTTCCATGCTAATCCAAGACTTCAAACACGCTTTAAACTGTACCAGTGATTTAATATTTTGTAATTCCTTAGAAGATTGAATGATCTTAGACCAACATGAAAGGAGTGTCTGTGCGAACTTAGTTCTACATTCTGGAACTGACAGTACACTATCGGATCTATTGCTAATACGATTTAAATTATTACTAAATAATTCCCTTTTTAAGTTAACATATTTCAGGCACTGGAATAAATATAATTTTCTAAAACTAAGGAGTCCACTCTCTACGTATAATTCATTACTAGGAAATAGTCTATGTTTTTTGTACATTATTTATTTATTAATATTCTTTGCTTATAAAACAATAATTAATAATAAAAATAATGTGACCTCACTGGGGTTTCCCGTGCCGAGGACACTTAACAATATATTTTTTAAAATTATATTTGAGAATAAACAAAGAAGAAGAATAATTAACAAATATTTAGACAGTTTAGAAAACAAGGTATTTATGTACATCTATATCATTTATATTACAAAACACACAATGAAAATAACAAAAACCTAACATAAGCTATACACTTGTGTAGCAGTTGATTCAATATTGGTTTGGGCGAATGAGACAATCCATTTTACTTCTACCTAGCTTCACTATCCATTTTTTATAGCCTTTTTAAACATTTTCTCGTTACTAATTGTTTTGATAGATAGTGGAAGTAGGTTATAGATTTTAATTGAATAATACTCAAAATCCCTTTGTCCGAAAGTGGTATTAGTTTGTATTTGTTTAAGTTGTCTATGTGTTGAGTGATTATATTATTATTTTTTTTACATTTTTTTTTTGCACCACAACAGGCCAGGAGGCCTAATTACAGTGGTGAATTACATCACAGAGCACCGAGGCTTGAGAAAAATCACATTTTGTTTTTGTGTTCTCATCGGAAATCGAACCCGGAACCTTCCGTGCGTGAGTCAAGTGTCTTGACCACTACACCACGGAGGCCGCATGTGATGTATTGTATGTATTGTTATCTTAATTATATTTTTCTGTGCAATTTCTTTTGAGCGACTATGCACACAAGACTCTTCCCCACCCAATTATTCCATATGTTATTGAAGATTGAATTAAAGCGTAATATACCATTTTTAATTTTTCTTTAGTCAAAATATTTTTCAGGCTTTGAAAACACAAAATAAATATCTGAGTTTTTCTGTTATATGTTTATGTTTTTCCCATTTTAGCCTATAATCTATGTATATACCCAAATAATTATAGCTTTTCCCTGAACTTAAACAACTAGTTATAACTTACATTATAATCAATATAAACAACAATAATTTCAGTTACTATATTACAAGTTATTAGATCCAAACGCATTATGTTTCCTAATTTTTATATTTTTTTTCTATTTTCTATTCTTTATTTGATTAAATTCTTTTTAAGTGCCTTTGTATGCGTCATCTCCCTGTTTTTAAGTTCACGTAAGGGTTGTTGCCTACCATTATTGGTTAGTTTGATTAAATATTTATTTTTTTATCAGACGTGATATTGTCAATTACTTTCATCACAAAACGAAATTCTGTACCATTTACTTCACATATAATATTTTGATTCATTATTCTAATTTTCTTTTTGATGATCCATGCTTATTTTTTATTTTGTGTTATTTTGTTTGACACCAATCTTTGAAGAAACCCAATAAAAATAAGGGTCTTGATTTGGAGAATGACACACCACTGCATATCTGCATATGTTCCTGTTATATAAGGGAATATAGAATTCTAGACATTTACAACGCTTATGACCTGTAAGTTCAAGATTAGCAATTAGCAATTTGCAAAAATTGACGAGGACGACCAAGGAAGACGTGGCATGATCAGATAAACCAAAATCTTAAGTCTGGTCATGTCAAAGGCAGACAGAACCGAAGGGCATGTATGACAAGATGTATGAATGTGGAAGAGGCTAGGATTGTATTCAAAATTAAATATTTGGGTAAATCATAAGAACGCAAATATTTCTTTAAAAGAAAAAAAATATATAGCATCTTATGACAATATATTTGAATCTAATTAATTTTACTATGTATTTGTTATTGTCAATTATTAAGGTTTGACACGGGCACAGCCTAAAAGGCCTTAATAAGTTCACTTATATTTAAAAGAGTGTAATTTTGAATGAATAAATAAATTAATTGGCTGGTTTATGTAGCCACTTTATTACAATTACAACACGGGCCGTATAGTTTCCCATAATTAGACTTCTCCACTCAGATTTTTTTCTCTGGGTTTTTTACCAGAGAGCTAACGAGTCGAAAACTCACGTCTAGGGTTGTGGTTCTATTTCACACACAGGACTGTATTTTTCTTCCGCTCGGACACATAAATCAATATTACTACAGATAAATATTATATGACAACAGACTTTTTACTAAAATAATAATATTTATACATTTTTGCAAACACATTATAGTCATTTAACAAATCGTGTTTGATAATCCGAACGATTTTTTATTTCGAACAACCCCTAGTTTCCAATTAGATGGAGAATCAGGCACTACTGTATTAATTTGCGTTCGAAGGGATTCCTTCGGTCAAGAAAGATTAATTCGACTTATTTTCATTCGGCGTGAAGAAAAAAGCAATCCATCCTAGTCCATTTGCATTCGAATGAATTATATGAGCCCTTATCGGAAAATTTACCGAAGCTACTACGTACTTTCTTTCTAATAAATTTATTTGTCTAAATTTGTTGCAACAGAGAGGGAAAATATTTTAGAGAAGGGAATGTGAAGGGAATCTCCTATAAACCTGTGTGAAAAATTTCAACGCTTATCAGTTCATGGTTTACCTCTTCGTTCTAATTCTCAAGGCACTCTCTTAATACCCATCCACAATTCATCTTTCTTCTCTAACTCATATAGTGTCCATGCGGCTCGACTGTGGAATTATCTCCCATCCACCATCAAAGATGTTACTACATTATCTCTGTTTAAATCACGTCTGAAGAAACATCTCCTTTCTCTTCTTTAATCTCTCCTCCTTTCCTTTTTCCTCTTTCCTCTTTTTTCCTTTTTCCCATTGAGCAATAGTTTTGATTTAAGATAATTTATAAACAAATACGTTAATTTCTATTTTTATATATCTTTAGCTTTTTAATCTTTTTTTTCTATTGAATATGTTCTGTAACTTGAATTATAAAAATATAACTTTCATTTTATTGGTTGATTGGAAGAAATTGCCATTTGGCAATAAGCCCGCCAATGTACAAATAACATTATTTACAAAAAGTTAAATAAAATAAAAATGTAAATGTCAAACTTTTTAACAAAACTGAAAAATTTTGTTCTTAAAATTTAAAAAAATTGGAAAATTGTTTTCAGGCATTGCTTAAAATGTGAATTGGTTCCGCTGTATGAATCTCACCCTCATGATTAATGTTTTAGCTACTTTACTTCACAAAAGTCAACAGATGGAAGAGTTGAGGAAATGTGGATGTTTAAACATAGGCAGAATGGTCAATGTTGTACAGTGTGTAATGTGACAGATCATAAGCCCTGTAAACGCCTATACTTCCATATTCCTTTCTTTAAAATGTTTTCCCATTCTGTCGCAACAAATTTAGATCTAAATAATTCCGTAGGATGAAATCAAGCCAGTCTGCAAGCATTTGGACATACTCATTTTAACATTACTTTTTTTTTTTGCACCACAACAGGCCAGGAGGCCTAATTATAGTGATGAATTACATCACAGAGCACCCAGGCTTGAGAAAAATCACATTTTAATTTTTGTGTTCTCACCGGGAATCGAACCCGGAACCTTCCGTGCGTGAGTCAAGCGTCTTGACCACTACACCATGGAGGCCGCCGAATCAAAACATTGTTAAATTAACCACCTGGTAAAAGAAGAAATATGAAAATTGGAAAATTGTTTTCAGGCGTTGCCTAGTAGGTGAATTGGTTCAGCCGTATGAATCTCACCCACATGATAAAGGTTTCAGCTTTTTACTTCACAAAAGTCAACAGATGGAAGAGTCGAAGAAGTGTGGATGTTTAAACATAGGCGAATGGTGAATGTTACACAGTGTGTGAAGTGGCCACTTAAACCAGCCAATGACAAAAGAAAGCTCTGTAAATGCCTAGACTTCCATATTCCTTTCTCTAAAATGTTTTCCCTCTCTGTTGCAACTCTGATTGCAAATATTCCCGTTGGGGGCGCCCTCTATAATTTGTCCCCTCAGCCATTCCCTCTATAATGTCATGCAAGAGACCCTAATGGCGCATAATGTGGCCGACCCATCGGGCTCGCCTTTCTGAGATGGTTTTGATTAGGTGCCTACCTTCTTCGATTTTGTTGAGAACCTCGCCATTAGTGATGTGGTCTCTCCAGCAAATTCGTAATATTTTTCTGTAGCACCACATCTCGAAGGCCTCTAGTCTTTTTTTATCTCTTTCGGTGAGGCACCATGTCTCACAACCGTACATCAATATGCTCCATACAATATGTCTTGGCAAGTTGCTTGCGGAGTTTTAGATTGATATTATTTGACTCAAAAATCTTTGATTTCTTTTGTTAAACGCAAGCCTTGTTGGTTTATGCGGCAGTCGACTTCTCTTTTTGTTCTTCCATTCCAGGTGATCCTGCTTTCAAGGTACACAAACTCTTTCGCGTTTTTCAGAGCTGCTCCTGACATTACTATATTCATTCGTTGCTCATTACGGGCCACAGCCATTACTTTGGTTTTTCTCCTATTTATTTTCATATTATATTTGTTATTTAATACATTTTTCATGGAGGTCAGAGCCTCAGTGAGTTCTTCTTCACATTTAGAAATCAGAGCGATGTCATCGGCAAACCTTATTATGTCTATCTTTTCTCCGTGTATTTTAACACCCTCTCTATAACTATTTTTTTCCCTGATTTCATCGATTGCGCACTGTATATATAGCATCCCTGTCTGGCTCCTTGTCTTATTTTGGCTTATTTTATATCATTTCCATATGTAATTACAGCAGCTTCATTTTTATATAGTGCAGATATAATTCTCCTGTCTCTGTATTTCACTCCTGCCTTTTTAACATCTCAAAAAGCGTTCTCCATTCAACTTTATCAAAAGCTTTTTCAATATCCACAAAAGCAACATACGTAATTTGATTTGTTTTCAATATTTTCTCCAATATTATTCGCAAAGACAGTATAGCTTCCCTAGTTCCCATTATTTTTCTAAATCCAAATTGGTCTTGAGTAAGAGTAATCTCGACTTTTGGTTTGATTCTCTGCAAAATAATACTTGTCAATATTTTAGAGGCATGAGATATTAAGCTAAGTGTTCTATGCTGTTCGCATTTTGTCGTACCAGACTTTTTAGGGAGAGTAACGATTAGACATTTTTCAAAGTCCTCGGGCATTA
The DNA here is from genome assembly GCF_059751315.1 of Micrasema longulum. Taxonomy (NCBI): domain Eukaryota; kingdom Metazoa; phylum Arthropoda; class Insecta; order Trichoptera; family Brachycentridae; genus Micrasema; species Micrasema longulum. The sequence continues at coordinate 1,888,264 of NW_028277293.1, forward strand.
TATCTGTATTATAAATAATATGCACCATTTTAAACAAAGCGTCTGTAATACCTGTCCATCTATTAGAGTTGAATAGTGTCTGTTCGACAATTTTTATTATTTTTTCTATTAGGTCAAAGACTTTTAAAATCAATTTTTCTAGCATCTTGAGATCAGAAATAGATTTTAAAGATTGAAATTGAAAAATAAAAATTCGGAAAATGTAAGTAGCCACTTTTGAGCAGACACTCCTCAGTTTAAGCCAAGTGACATTTATGACGTAATTTTCATATCGACTCAAATATTTCTGCTATTGCTCCAATTCTATCCATTCAATAATTAGCCCATACGTCAGGTCGGTAAATTGCACTCTTGCTGGGAATAATTCAAGGAGTTTTAATAACTAGTGGGCTAGGTAGAGCTGTAAGTTGCTAATAAAATGTTCTGTTTGCGACCTGAATTCTTAGTGGACGTTATAAAAAAATGCAAAATATGTTCCTAATTTAGGTTTCGTGAGCATATCTCGGCTTTGGATTATCACGGACAATTATTGTGAACTTAAAAAATAGAGAGCACTATTTAAGCTACAAATTATTACTATATAACTTTTTACTAAAACCTTAGAGTATAAACATACACTTTAAGACTAAAATATTTTTGTTATTTTATTGTGACTATTATTACGATAATTTATTGATATACATTTAAAAAAACTTATTACTACTACGAGGCTTTATTAATAATCTAGTAAAATTATATTCGATTGTATAAATTGCATCTATCTTAAATCAAATTTTATTAAAAATAATCTTATATAAATTCTAATAAACTGCTTTAATAACATATAATGAAAACTAAATTTTGGTCTATATACAATTTTTAATTTTTCTTTGGTGACTATTGGTGTTATAATTGGTGAAAGATGTTTAGTGTTATTATTTTTTATTTTTTTAATTGTATTTATATTGTGATATATTTTACTGTTTGTGAACTGAAAATAAATAAATAAAACCATAGAATAAAGAATAGTCCAGAAACCGCATACGCACATCAAACAGGTGATTAAACTACTCATAAATGAGTAGGTTTACATTTTGACCCATTAGTTTCTTTGTAGACGTCGCTCAGTACGCAGCTCCTGATTTGAATTCAACTATGCCGTGTTGTGTCCTTTTAAAGTGTAGAAATACTGCTAGGATTTTAAAGAAACAGGATGGAATCACATTTTATGTGTAATTAGCAAATGAATGTATATGTAACAAATACATTTTAAAAATCGTATTCCTACATAAGTACACCCCTTTGTTAGTGAGACGACCGGAGTTTGACGTTTGCAAAAAGAATGCCATATTTGAAAAATATTTATTTTATGTTTTGGAATTCAACCATAAACAAGTACCTAGGTACCTTCTTAAATGAAATATTTTGATATTATCAATTTTAAGTTTTGGAATTTCATCACTAACAAGTAGTTAGGTACCTAATTATCAATGAAAAGTCTTTTTCCAAGCTAATAGCAAAGAAGCCAACGTTCGGGCAGGACAACGTCTGACGGGTGAAAAATTATTATTTAGAATTCGCAAATCATCTTATATCCGAAAACCATGAATTTAATCAAGAAACGTGTGTAGAAATTTTGCATGTCAATAAAAATGGTTTTCGTTTAGATAATTTAGAACGATTAGAAATTAGTAAAGCCATTAATCAAAAACTTCAAATAATAAATATTCAATTAAATTTAACTTCGAGTCCTCTTTTAAAACTATTCCCGTTATGATTTATTTTATCTTCTTTCTCTCTCTTTCTTTCAATTTTCTGTCTCTTTCATACAATATTTAATTATATAAATAGCAACGCGTGTAATTATAAGTTAGTTAAATTCCTGACGATGAGGTAGTAACCTCGAAACCGGTCGAAGTGTAATTAAAAAAATTAAGTGGTTTATACAAATTTATAAACAAATAAGTGTAAAATGTCATACCACAAAATGAAAAATGATTTTGTTAACAATAATAAATTAATTCTATTATTACGTTGTTTATAATATTTTGTACGTTGGTGTGGAGGAGGCTTTATAATAATCGGGAGGAGCAAATGGCCGACGTTTAGCATGCAGTGGGCTCGTGTCTCAATGAACAGAGTATAGTTTTAGTAATATATTGTAGGTATTGTAGACGCTCCGATCTGATATTCGAAGAACAGCTGATTGATACTAGCTTCGGTACTGTAAATAATTCATTTTTATCAAGTTATATTTGTATCATTTCAGGTCATGAAGTACAGAGAAAATGGGCCGATTTGCAGACTTGTTTTAGAAGAAAATTAAGTACACAAAAATATACAAAGCCAAGTCAAGCTTCAACCATGAGACGAAGATACATTTACTTTGAAAAATTAGTATTTTTGGTTCCGTGCATAGCAAATCTGCCAAGAAGTAATTTAAGATAATCTAAGACCGGCAGATGCTCAGAAGGATGATGAGTATAAGGACGAGAATAAACCTGGTCCTTCCACTTCCACGCCTACTCATAGTTAGATATTTTTTAAAAATCATAGAAATATTGAATCAATAAATTAATAGTCTCTTGTCCTTCAATGATGTTAAGCTCAACAAGCATAGAAGATTGTTTTATTTCAATTATTATTGACAATTCTTGATGGAATTCAATTATAATGATGTTATAACTTATATTTACATATAAGTTATTCATTTAAAAATACTTGGTATACTTCCACTTATTTATTTGACCAATTAGCGCTTTCAGACTGTCTGAAGTCCAGTCTGAAGATGCCCATTAGAAGGTGAAAGCGCTAATTAGTCAAATAAATAAGTGGAAGTGTACCAAGTATTTTTAAATTAATGACTTTTATGTAATTATAAGTTATTAGATCATAGAAGATTGTGAGAAAATTATTTTTCAGGGTCTCCCAGTTTATAATTGAATACTCTTAAAAACTTCTTTTGAATACATTCAAAATACTTTATTTATTTATTTAATTAATTTAAACGCCCTGGCGGGCTTTTACATTATAAAAAATACACAGATTTGGTACATAATTATAAACTACCAGCGGACCCGTCAGACGTTGTCCTGCCCGAACGTTGGCTTCTTTGCTATTAGCTTGGAAAAAGACTTTTCATTGATAAGTAGGTACCTAACTACTTGTTAGTGATGAAATTCCAAAACTTAAAATTGATAATATCAAAATATTTCATTTAAGAAGGTACCTAGGTACTTGTTTATGGTTGAATTCCAAAACATAAAATAAATATTTTTCAAATATGGCATTCTTTTTGCAAACGTCAAACTCCGGTCGTCTCACCAACAAAGGGGTGTACTTATGTAGGAATACGATTTTTAAAATGTATTGAATTTAATTTTATTTAAGTAAATCCAGTAAAAATAAATAAATGGGTGGAAATTATGAGGAATTTAAAGAAAGAATCTGATTGAGATCCACAAAAACGAATGCCGTTTGTAAAAAATCAAAAAAAAAACTTTTTTATACACGAAAAAACAATATCTTTCCATTTTTTTGCAAATGCATTGTCCTCGAATGCAACCCTGGTAGATCGACGAATTAAACATTTATGCTCCTAACTTTTTTTTACATACTCGATTGATGATTTTAGTATCTACGAACACGCACAGCGCAAAGATCTATGTTTCTCTGAAAACTGCACGTAAATTGGTTAAGCCGTTTAGGAGGAGTACGGTGACATCACACGTACAGAGGATTTATACATAAAAAGATAAACTACTTAGTGATAGTGAGTATAAAAAGAATGAATAGGTACAAGAATACAAATTCAAAGGACAGAAATTGAAATAAACAAAGCCATAAAAACAATAAGGACTCGAACGCAAAATGGCTAAATAACCCAATAAATTATTCTATCATTAATAAAAGTCTTTCTTTAAATTTTTATATTAAACAGTAAAAGATATCAAAAGAGCTAAATTCATTGCCAAGTTTATATAGTCTATGAGTAGGCGAGTGAATATAATGATTACTACTAGATTTGTTTATATAAAATAGCATTTGGTTGGTCTGACAGGCCTAAGTTAAAGGTACGTTAAATGTTATGAGGTTCCCTAAATCAAGGACGCCCAAACAGACATTTAAAACTTTATACAAAATTGTGAAATCACTAATTGTCCGTCTACTAGATAATGTATTTAATCTAAGTTTACATGTTAAAGAATTATAATCAATTTGCTCCAGAGGAATTGATAGTATAAAATTTATAAATCTTAAGAATTTACGTTGAACTTTTTCTAATTTATATTGGTACTTGAATTCATTTAGTAAACTGTTATCTTTTGATGTTCATAATATAAAACCTAAACATTTCATGGCTTCATTAGTAATTTCATTAATATGAGGAATAAAAGTAAGACATAATAAGCCGTAAGTGAGTAATCAAAGAGGATTCCAAGATCTTTAACTTGTAGTACCTTTTTAATATCAATACTGGTATAAGATGGTTTTAATTCTATGGAACGATATAAAATGATACTTATCAACATTTAAAAAGAGAAGATTTTCATTACATTACTATTACTTTATGTGTACATCATACGATGGATTCTAAATGGAGGAGTTGCATTCTAACTGGCATCTTACCATTTGAATAAATGGTAAATGGTAATTAGTAAATCCAAAAGTTTGAACATTTTAAAAATTAATCCTGAAATACCAGCATTTTAGACATTTGCTGGACATTGCTTCTATTCTGACGATGTTTATGAACACAAAAAGAGATTTATTGTAATAGCGGTAGGTAGAGACCGGAAAATTTCGCGATCGCGATAAAACGAAAAATAACGTGGAATTCGGCATTTTTACGCGAATAACGCAAAATTCGGTGTTTTTTTTAAATAACGCGAAATTCGGTGTTTTTGTAAAATAACAAGCTTAGCAAGCTTTGAACAGCCATAAAATATTTCAAAGAATATTTTAAGTTGCCAACTTCACACTTGTTTCTCTGCGTCATTCTATGGAATCTTGGCTTAAAACTGTCAAATTTGTGTTGTTATGTGCCGATTCTGCTGAATATGACGATATCTTGGGAATAAAAGGATTCTTGTGAAAAACATATTCATGGTGTGAACCATAGGAAAAATGACGAGAAGAATTCAGCTTGCACTTCAAAGCGATCTTATAAATAAAATATGTAACCAGAAGACAGGACGCTGTTACGGAATTGGCTAAAGACACAACTGAAAACTTTATCAAAGCCAACATACCTTCGGAAAAACTCGATGATCCGCATGTCAGAGTCTGGATTGACAAATATATGCAAGGTATTTGATTTACTAATTATTTACTTTATTCTGAGCAAAACATTTATTTTTAATGTTATTTTACCAATTTTAATAACCTAACTATTTTTGACACATATTTATAAAGTGATAAAAATACGACATTCAACATTTTACCTGTATTTTTTTATAGTACGCAGTGAATTTGTTTCGTAAACTTAACTGATCAAAACAATTTCCAAAGCCACAACTTTTACAAACACTATTATAATTTCAAGATTAAAGGCGAATGAAAACATTTGAAAGTAAACTTAAAAAATTGTCGAAAATACAGTTTTCCTTTCTCAGTTTGCAATTGTTTTTTTTTCAGGTGCTGGAGATTCGCTGTGCACAAAAACATTTCTACGCCCTTAAGGTGATTTTCACTAAATGGCGCCATATAAATTATCCAACCATAATTAAGGGAGAAATATCTCGGAATTGTAGATGCCGACAGAGTTTGCAAAGTGAAAGAAGTTTTACAAAACAAAAAAAAATATTTGTTTTGCGACGAAACTACCGATTCTTCAGGCTGTTGTGTGTTCGCCATATTATTTAGAATTAATACAAGTCATGAAGAGGTAAAACTGTTTGTGGCAGGGGTAAAGTTTTTAGAGTCAGCCAACGCTACAAATTGTGTCAGGGCTATAATAGATGCCTTGAAAGACTACAATATTGAGTTTAGAAATGTGAAGGGTGTAGTGACAGATTCAGCGTGTTACATGACTAAATGTATTGCGACGTTGAAGGTGGTTTTGGGTGACCATCTTATGCATGTGCATTTAACACATATATATTCCGCGTTTTATGTTATATTTGCTAATTTTTTTTTATTCAATTTTTAAAAATATATATTACCAGTCGGTTTATAATATGTAGTTTATGTATTCAGTGTTTCAATGTTGTATTATTGTAAAATAAATATTTTTAATGCAAAAAAACGTCTTTGACTTTTATTATCAACCCGTGTACTCAAATTGGTTCTAAAAAATAACACCGCCAGTTTTCAAAAATTACACCGCTTTTCACAAATAATAACACCGCTGTTTTCCGGTCTCTAGCGATAAGACATCACAGCATTACATTACATTGAAAATTTTAAATATTCCTTTCTTTGTTGTTAATTTTAATTGCTATGCTTTGACTCTTAAAATTGATTTCCTTTAAATAGAACATCTTTATTAATTTTTTTATAAAAATAAATATTTGCGTTCTGATGATTTACCCAAATATTTGATTTTGAGTGCCATTTTCAACGCGTTATAAATAACTCACTATTAGAAAATGGGAATCAAGTTGGGGTAGAGTGGGATTCGAACCACAGACCTTTAGTCCGTGAGTCCGAGACACTAGCCACAGGGCTGAAACCCGATTTACCATGTTCAATTTATTGTGTTCAAGGTTTTTTCTCATACGAGCCTAAAATAAAAATATATACAATGTCATTATTAGAGCATACATAAGAATATGTTTATGTGTACCCTACTTTAAGTTTCAAAATAAAAATATTTTTAGAAATCGTGGATGTTTCTTAATTTATTTGGCAACAGAACCAGAAATTATAACCTCGGCTGTTTCATAGAAACTGTATAACCTCATACGAAAGTAATTATGTGGTTAGTTAGCAGAGTAAGGCATAATGAAGCAGGTTCAGTACGGAAACGTTTTGGAGATTTGACTGATTATGATTTGCTGATCCTTCTCAAGTCACTTAATGCATGATTCCGCACCTTGCCACAATCATCATTCGTTGGAACATATGGTGTTCACAAAGAGCCTCCAGGCATCTCTATCAGCTGGAAGCTCCTATGCATTCTCCCAAGTCAGATTCACGTCCCGTAGTTCTGACATGAACTGCCTATGAACAGTAAGCAGAGGATGTCGAGAACCTGATACATTGTAAAGTAGGCAAGCGGGCATCCGCAGTATATGGCCAAGCCTACCCTATCACTTTCACTTGGTGTCAATTGTCACCGGAGTTTGCTGCGTCTGTTCTTTTATTTCTTCATTCCTCACAAAGTACCAATGGCACACCTAAGATTCTTCTAAGACACACCTCTTCTCAAAACTCAATATTTGGCTATTTCGGACCCTAGGGAGGTGCTACGATTTACATCCATAGAGGAGAATAGGTGTTATGCTTGCCACAAAGCTAAATCAATAACAGCATTCTTAAAGGTAAAACAAATCATAATTTTTTCCATAGCCAGGAAATTTTCCAGACAACCCCCATTTGAGAATTCCTTGAAGCTTCTGTAATATGAAATTTGTAAAAGAAATACTAAACACTAACAAACAAGAGCATAGCAAGGATTTTCTCCAGGGGGCGTGGGCAAAAATAAGATGTTTTTTTGTTAAAAAATGGTTTTATTTGAACATTTGGAAACGCTAAAAGTAATTAGTTGCAATGCTCTTCTATAAAACATATCTAAATCTTACTTTATCACTAGCCTACGTTCTGGCTACATCTTGACAAAATTTCTTTCTTAAATTTGTTTTTAGCTTCCAGGGCCTCGATCACAATACGCTGCCCTAGTACTTGTATGTTCCATAGACCATTTTACAAAAGACGTTTTGTTTGTTTTTAAAATCAAATAAGTAAAATCAGTAAGTGGAGATTGGCACTCAAAAAATGCTGAAAATACTATTTAATAACGGAAAAAATTATAATTCTTTATAGAATATATCTTTGAGACTGGTATCTTTATTAAGGAGTTCAATGTATTTATCCAAAACAGAGGTAAGGATAGAGAATTCAAAATTATATGAAAGTAAATTAAATAAAATTATTTTTATCTTAAGGATCATAAACAAATTTTTTCGGGTTAACTAATGAGTTGATATAATGCTATTTTAATGAGTTTAAGTATTGTATTTATATTATTTTTATTGTCCCATCCTTCGTGAGTGTAATTTTTGACAATTATGGGACTATTATGATTTTGGTCAAGGGTGGGACACTAAAAATAATATATATACAATACTTAAACTCATTAAAATAGCATTATATCAACTCATTAGTTAACCCAAAAAAAAATTGTTAATGATCCTTAAGATAAAAATAATTTTATTTAATTTACTTTCATATAATTTTGAATTCTCTATCCTTACCTCTGTTTTGTAAAAATACATTGAACTCCTTTAATAAAGATAGCAGTCTCGAAGATGTCGCCAAAGCGATGAAACCGGTCACTGGATATTCCAAGTTTGTGGATAAAAGTATCACTCGTCTTTTATTTCTATAATAAATTACAATGAACTTCCATCAAGAATTTTCACTTAGAAACTTAAATGTAGTAATATAATACACATATGTACTGTGCAGATATTGAGCCGAGAAGCGGGTCACCGCCGCGGGTTTTTGGCTCCTCTACACCGGCCAGCTGCTAGTCCTCCAACATCCGCACAAATACCTCTATACAAATATGACTATTTTTGTATGTTTTATATGATAGTAAAAACACGGTATGGATTTAAACATAAATTATAAATAGCGGACATGCAACAATAATTCTGAGTTCAAATAGACTACTGTTTTGGTGGGGTGACCATCTCAAGCCATTTTTTAACAAATAATTTGTTAAATCAATAGGTATAGTGTTGTAAATTTTAGGTGAAAGGTACATGTGACTCCTCTGATCAAACGATGTTGTCATTTTAGGTGGCACAAAATAGTTGACTCTTTTTTAATCTTGTTTTATAGATTGTATTATACTTACTCCCACCATTTTTATGTGTGTGAACAAGCAGTGCCCTGGCGTACAGTTGCCTGACGTCCAGAACAACTTCTCGTTCAAACACTGATAGAGACCCTGAGTAGAGCCTTGAGTACACATTTTTATGTATTTGATATATAAAAGCGATGTGCTATTTATTTATCAATAGATACAGCATGCAAAATGGTGTTAACTCTAAGTGGTTTTATGTTTTTTACTTCTTCTAAATTGCATCACATTCGGGTTATTGCTATATCCACTTTGCTTTTAAATAAATTTAAATACGAAAGTTCTTAATACAGAATTTCAAGTTAGTTTTGTGAAATCCGGCATGCCTATATGTAAATTGGTTGACGTTCCTCGACAAGATTGTGATACCTTTAGGACTTTTTGAGACACTCAATACATGTGATCACACTAATGAAGTTTGTTTAATTAGCTGAGTTGCATATACACTAAGTAATTCTATGAAATCTTTGTTTTTATTTTCAGAATTCAACATACATCATTAAAAACACAATGTTCATCGTAACTTTATATTTTTTATACCGATGATAAAATAAATTCTTTTTTTTATTGATTGGTCTGTGTATCTGTAAAAATATTTTTTTATGTAGTCCAAAAAGTCAAAGAAAGCATTAATTATAAAAGTTGCATTTCCACGACAATCAGTAAATAATGGACTTTTCAACTATTCACCATAACATAAAGTACTAGATGCTTTAGTTCTTTAATAATAAGTAATTCAAATAGATCAAGTCAAAGAAGAAATCGTGTGTTAAAAATACCACATTGTAAAACGAGGCTTGCACAGAGACATGCATATTTTATAGGCCCAAAAATTTTTAATTCTTTTTTTACTGATAATATTTCATTGATTACAAACATTAAAAATTTTCCTTCTTTTAAAAGACATGCACTATCCTGGATTCAAACTAAAGATACAAACTCTTTTTTTCTATGATTTATTTTGTTGCCCTTTAATAATAAGGAATATTTTTGTGTTTTTTTTTTAATATTTTTTATTTCCTTTTTTAATTACTATAAAAAAAAATACATATTTTCTTTTAGAGAATATTTACTTTTTTCTTTCTTATGTTATACAAAAATATTATATACTGTCCATTATTTACTATAGGAGCATAAATTCATTAACATTTTCTTGTATGCCCAAGAACAGGCCATGCCTTTGTGGGATTTTTTTGTTTACTATTTTTCTATTAATATGTATTTCATTGATATGTAATTGTGCTTTATTTTTTTAATACTCTGTTTTATTATTATGTTTATTGTAAAAAATAAAAAATAAAAATTTATATAAAAATACTAGGCGTTTTATTACTTTTTTGTTGCCAATTTCAACGAGTTGTAAATAACTCACTATTAGAAAATGGGAATCAAGTTGGGGTAGAGTAGGATTCGAACCACGGACCTTTGATCTGTGAGTCAGTCACAGGACCACAACCCGACTCAGATTTAGGTTTAGATTTACTTGCTACTGTCCACTTGTCCACTGTCAAATACCACTTTCTTGTTTTCAAGTTTTTTTTATTATGTTGATGATACGGATCAATAAAAGTATGAATACTTTATCACTTGTGCGAGGATGTAATGAATAGTAATCCTAATTATATAATAAGTTCTTACGTTGATTTCGCCTGGAATCAAACTCAGAACCCCAGGTATAGCAAGTGAACAAATCAACCCGTAGGCCATAAGGCCGATTCGTTCGGCCAGTCGAGCCAATCAGTTCACCAAATAAATCAAAAATATACGTACGAATAAATGAAAATAAATGCAATCTTAGTAATTTTTCCGTACCGTGTGGATTTTTTCAATCCCTCTGAAATGGGTCTAGGGCTCTGTTCAGGCACGGGACTTGTTTTTTGTGTAAACTGATTAAGGTGAAAATAATATCAACCTACCCCAGATTATCGTGATCCTAATAAAAATAATAATATATATACCCTGGCTATTTCTTTACCTACTACCGGTGTCTAGAAATTGAACTTCCGATCATCTATGGTTTACATAAAGTGGAATTTCGACCGCGATTTTCAAATCTACTCGAACATTTTCAACTATTGCTCGTGTTTTATACATTTATAAATTTTAACAATGATTTTGAGTTTATAAGATTAATAAAACTATCAGTAAATGAACTTATGATAATGAAAAAGCATATGATAAAACAAAATTTCGTTCCAAAATATTGATCGAAGCCACAACGTCAAGAGTTGCCAGCTGTAGAAAAATCTAAATTCCAATTTTAATCATATTTTATTATTCCAAAAAAACTGATAAACAAAATCAGCATAATGAATAGTACGTAGTAGTACAAATCGTATTATAATTAATCAATAATACGATTTATACTAAGCGAAAAGTAATATGATAAAAAAGCAGCTACCCCGCTTATGGACTTTAGGGGATAATAATTCTAGAATAGAGGCAATGCTAAAAGTATTATGACTGATAATGAAAGTATTAAACATTTTACAAACATTGATTATTTGGCTAACTTTTCCTATGAGTTTTGTGGTCGGACCGCGCATGCTCCATACCGAAATATGTGATCGTTTGAAAAATGTTTCGGATTTAAACAAATGTTTGCGTGATTTTTTTACAAATATGTACATACTATATTAAATTTTATTTAAATACGAATCATGTTAATTTTAACGTTCATGAATTTTACTTTACACCAGAGAAAAACAAGTATTAGTATTTTGATATATTATAGTAATAATAATTGGCAAGGCTAGATTTATTGCGAAAACATGGAAATATGGAAATCTATGCATTTACAGGGCTTATGATCTGTCATTGGCTGATTTAAGTGAATGTTACTCAGTGTGTAACAATCATCATTCTGACTGTATTTGAACTTCCATATTTCCTCATCTATTCTATACTTTAAAATTTATGGCTTTTTCTTATGTTGAGTTAGTAAATCGATTTATAAGTACTTTAGTTGTAACGTATCAACGTATCAATAACTAAGACATTTATTTATTTTGTCGAGAAAATTGTCTTTTCTATCCTTTTATCCTAATTTTTTTTCCCCATTCAGCAGACCAATATTGCTTTAGTTCTCGAAAAGTCGGGTATTTTTATTTATATTGCAACATCTGCCGCGACCCCCTTCACTGGTTATAAACAAATAGTTGTGATTCCATAGATTCGTAGTGACGGATTCCAATCAAGTTGTCTTTGTTTCATTACTGATTAGTGAGTCTATAGTTCAATGTCAAATGTCGATGAACTGCTGTCAAATTCTGAACAAATTTGAGACATCTTCCATATGCAGAATGCGCATTGGACATTGTTGTAATATTTATCATTTGTTTAGAATCCATGTCCGGAACTCTGCCATGTGCGAATGTCAGCTTGAGGAGGAAGATCTAAATCATATTTTCTTTGGATGCCCCATAAATGATTGTTATCCTGAGTTCCTATCTGACCTCTCCAAAATCAGGGTCCCATTCCCTACTAATATTTTAACTCTTTTGTCCCCACCCAATAAATATATATTAAATTTTTTATGTAAATATGTAGCTATAAATAGTATTAAGTTGTAAATAATAAAAAATAAATATATTATGTAAAGTGTATGTAATATTAAATACTAACACACTAACTTGTATGTATAGTACTAACACGTGTGTAAATATTTTAATAAGACTATCTCAAACTTGACGCTGTTAGGGGTGAAAAAACCAATAAAAAACTAAGAAGTAGAAGAAGAACTGCTGTCAAAAGTGGCGATAAATGTTTGAATAAGAATAATTATAATGCGAATTATTGGTTGGAATTATAGCGTCCTGCTTTATTATTACAATCCTGTAACCTGTGATTTCAATTAACAGTTAATTTTAATTATTTACTATTGCAATTGTGTTAATAATTGCCAATTCTGTGTTGACATAATACATGTCATATTGGAGCATATACGACAACAGCGCCAAACATGACCGCGACACCAAATCCTAAACCGCAAAACAATGGCCTGAGCCAATTACAACAGTTACATGAAGAAACATAAATGCAAGAAACTGAACAAAAAGAACATAAAACTATGTAGCAAAGACGAACAAGGGCAAAACAATAATGGTTATGTTTAAGTGTATTCTTACTGCCCACTGTATTCTTAGCACATAAAATATATAATTATTATTTACTTATTAAATTTGATTAGCCATGCATTTATAATTGACTAGTTTTAGTTTTTTTTTCTGTTATTGTTATATTAGTATTGAACTACTTATATTTTAAAATATAAGCAATCTCCATCTTAGAACAGGCTGAGCCATGTTAGATAGAGACTATCCTAACCAGAGGACGCTCCGTATTCTTTTTGTCACCCACTACTTTTATATAGATTCCCTGGTATTAAATATGAACTTATTTATGCAATAAATTTATAAATAAATACAAAAAGTAATGTATAATTAAATAAGCATTGTCATTTCTAACCCTTAACTACTATGTATGAGTCGAAATGGTCAGTACACAACTCATTTTTACAAACCACGCCGTCATACTATGAGATAACGGTCTTATATTTTTGGTATTCCCAGCTTATGTTGATACGTCAAATGGGGTGGATGTATTACAACAGACTGTTTTATAGTTTCTGTAATAATAATGTTTATGATCATAATTGACCCATAAATAGTATCCACATTCAAAAGTGCATGGGTTATTACCACCATCTCGAAATTTAATAAAAAATATCGCCACGTCATATTAATTTTTCATAATAATTCATAATAATAGTTTCCCTGTTTTGTACATGTTTCTTACCGCACGGTCTGCACCCTAATGCGGTCAGGTGGCGGGGGGAGGTAGTCCTTATACATGGCAAGAGAGGGACAGATAGAACGGGCGACAGCACGCTATCTCTCTCGCGACGGGATTGGTCGGCTAACTCCCGCCCGACATTGGTCGGCAAAATTTTTAGTGTATAAAAGGCCGCAGCACCATCCAATAAATCAGTCTCATTCTACTGCTCGTGTTTGAATCATCTCCCGCTCTACCCTCCGCCGATACTGACTACTCTACAAGACCTTCGCCTGCCCTTGGATTCGACCACTGGACTTTAGACTACTGGATCCTGACCGCGGCGCTTTCTTTCGGAATTAAAAGTCTTTTTCAGGACTACGAGTCAATTCAGCTTTTCGCTGCTAGTGAAACCAGTGTGTGCTTCACCCTTCGGTTCTCGCTGCCAGTGAAATCAGTGTGTACTTCGTTCTTCGGTTTCCACTGCCTTACAACCAGCGGAAGGGACGACCTAGTGAAAGTGGTGGACCTGCTAGCTTGTCGGTAGCGCGTCAGCTACAATAGTGATGATGAATATAGTTATATACTATGAATCTGTACTTGGATGTTTGTAGTGACTTACACACAAATGTAATGCCTAAATAGAGTTTTTTTGTTTTTTATATTTTATGTATTTTATAACGATGACTGTATTTCTATTATATAACTGTGTTTATTTGTGAATATAAGAAAATTTAAAATAAAAATCATTTATTGTACATACATTTAATCAACAATATGGTACGATCTTAGAGTACTAATACGCCATTATCAACCACAAAGTTAGGTACAGTTTACAGCAATATAACAGGCCGTAGGTACTCAGGTCGAGAATCGCAAACGCAAGGTGAAATCGTCCGTTACACGTTTGTTGTTAAACTAAAACCTAAACCAAAAATCTTAACGCTTTTATTCTATGCAATAGAGCGAAAAGGCTTTTCTAATGAATTATTACTCTGAGGGTACGACCGTGTCAGATTCGAACATTGTTTACAGTATTTTTTAAATTTAATTATTTACTTTATTGAAATTAATTCATATATCATAATTCATATTTCTACTGTACACATTTATTAAACTCCATTGAAAATTATGGTCCAAATTAACCCGTATATAATGGAGACTAGAGATGTAATATTATTAAACAAAAGTAGTTAAAAGTCAATGAGAATCGTCATTTTTAACTCTAATTTCCCGGTGATGTGTAGCTAGTACACATTACATCTAATAACTTTAATATCTCCATAAATATCATAAATTATGGGTTAAGATTTTTGGTATTCCTCCGTTCTACATTTACATGTCGGTTTAAATATTTAATAATCAATGCTTATTGGGAAAAGAAAAAGCATTTCATCAAAAATCGGGAAATAAATTACCAATACAATAGAAAATCAACCAAAGTGTCGCATGTTGCAAACTACGTAGTAAAGAAGTCATCCTAATATATAATTGTCTCACACACTCTTTACGTCTCGCTCTCAATAATACAGGTATATTCGGGAGCGAGAGAGACAATTACACAACAAAGTTTCTAATACTTCTTCCAGATGCCAGTGAGTAGCTCCCGACTTTCGTCAGGGGTGGTTCTTTCGCCTGCGCTGCAAACATGAGCTAATGGTTTTTTTCATGTTTTTAGCAAATAGATTCAAAACATTATCACTTTTGTCTTCAACTACAAATAATTTGAAGCAATTGCCTATGAATATTACATTTTTTCAATATAAAATCTCTATTTTTTTTAATGGGTAATGACTGCACAGCGCCGTAACGCGCAGATGTTTTTGGGACAGTAAGGGAAAGGTTAATAAGTATTGGCATTTTCTCTGTGTCCGGGTGGATGAGTGTTTTCCACTTGATGACTACTCTCAAGTAATGAAAAAGGAAATGGAGTGGAGAAAAGTCTGTCTCTGAAAAGGGTAACATTTGTTCATAAGGTGGTTTTACACTGCAATATTTCACTATCGTGAGACTGATCACCTTACTTTCCTGTAACACATGATTGAGATGCATGGTCATTTCCAATGCAGTGCCTTATGCACCATCAGGTGCATCAGTGACAATAAATAAATAAACAGGCATGTTCAAGTGGCCACTTCACACACTGTGTAACATTCACTATTCTGCTTATGTTTGAACATCCATTTTTTTCAATTCTTCTATCTGTTGATATTTGATTTTGGGGGAAGATTATTAGACAACACAGGTGGATAATATATTTTTGAAGGCATAAAGAAGTCTACGCATTTACAAGGCTTGTAACCTGTCATTGGCTCGACTGGTATTCCAAACGCTCTCATGGCTGTATTATTTTGTATGTAAATACACGAGAAAAACTGTTTTCTCGTGCCACGAGAGTGGTTCAGAATAGCACCCCTGGTTCAAACATTTAAGTATTAGCAGGAATTTCGTCATAACTTCTTTATTTTTCAATATTTTTCCACTAAATTTTGATCACATTCAAAGTATTCTCCATTGACCACAACGTACCTCTGCAACGATCCTGCCATTGTTCAAAACATTTTTTAAATTTTGAAAAATGTTTACTTGAATAGGGAATTGTTTAATAATAATTTTAATCGTATTAGTAATGATCCGAAAGTTTACTGTCAGTTCCAGGATGCAGAACTAAGTTCGCGCAGAGGCACTCCTTACATGTTGGTCCAAGATCCTTCAATCTTCTAACTCGTTTAAAGGAGGTTTGAAGTCTTGGATAAGCATAAGCATAGAAGGAACAGTTAAACACATTCTTTTTAAAAAAAAAAAAATGCATACTGCAAATAAATCATGTTTTCGTAATATCAGCATATGTTAGTTTGGTTTTTCTTTTCTTTTTCTTTTCTTTTCTTTTCTTTTCTTTTCATGGTCATATCATATCATATTTATATGCTATAAACTTTTTAATAAATAATAAAGGAATGGCCCACGCTCAGACGCTCAGAATTTATGTTGTGGCTTAATTTTAAGATGTATTTTTCTAAAGTGTATTTTTGTAATTATATTTTTATGTAAATAATATATGTATGGAAAAATAAACAAATAAATTTCAAAAAAGTTTATGTTTTAACGTTGACAATTACCATTTAACACAATACAGCCAGGAAAGAGAACATTTTAGAGAAGAAAAGATGGAAGTCAAGGCATTTACAGGGTCTTATGACCTGTCATTGGCTGGTTTAAGTACCCACTTTACACACAGTGTAACATTCACCATTTTGCCTATGTTTGAACATCCATGTTTCTTCAATTCTTTAAATTATCTGTTAGTTTTAGTGAAGTTAAAATGCTGAGACCTTTATTGTTGTGAAGAGATTCATCCGATCGAATTATTTCACATACTAGGCAACGCCTGAAAACAATTTGCCAGTTTTTAAACTTCTTGGACCGGTTGATTTTATTGCCCTGTAAATGCCTAGACTTCTATATTCCCTTCTCTAATGTTAGGATGAAGACACTTGATGAATATAAAATCCGATGGGACTCAGGGCCTACAGGGAGATGGACCCACCCTTTTTCACCGAGCATTCACAGCAGAATGGAGTTTAAGTACCTTAGCATGAGTCACTATGTAATCGAACTAGTAATGAATCATGGTGAATTCAGGGGCAATTTCTATGAATTCGCCCTTGCTGAAAATCCGGACTGCGTGAGCGGGTTGAGAATGCAAACAGCTAAACACATACTTTGGAGATGTCCTATTCCATTAGACCATGCTCGATGGCTTGACGGTAATGAGACCGACATGGAATTCCGATTTCTTCTGCAATCCGAACAATTTTGGTAAACTTGCAAAGATTGCTAGAGCATGGCTGAAAAAGTGGGATGATATTCGGGGAATCTAAAGGCGCATTGTTTTTTGGCTCTAACGGGATTTTTATCCGATGATCTTCATGGCGGCAATGCAGCTCCGAACTCAAGTCTTGTATTGTCTATTTCCGTAAAAGGGAAGAGGGTTTATCTACTCATACAGTAATGAGTAGGGCTGGGAGGCGTGTATCGGTCGGAGGTCGGACTGGGCTGCTCCTTTTTTATTTTATTTTATTTATTTTTTATTTATTAAGGAAAAACAACAGTTATTGTATAAGAATATAAAATATAAAAAATAATACATACATCCAGTTAAAGTTTTTCACAAATAATGAGAGAACATGTTACATAGTAAAGAGAAAAATAATATATTATATAAGACATGAGAAAAAAAAAGGAGCTCTGAATAAGATGAGGAAATAGAGTGGAGGAGTGGAAGAGAGGGATTTTTATAATATAGTTGACCAATTCAAAATTGTGATATTTTAATAAAATAAACATAATTAAAGGAACATAAACTTATTACACACTGACACATGTTTTATTTTACAGTGTTACAAAAAGTTTTTTTTTGAAGTCACAAAATTTTGTATTAAAAATATCTAAATGGGGACAAAGTAAATTAAATTTGGAGCAGCTACGATAAATAAACGACTTTTGAACATAATTTTTTTTTTTGGGCAGTAAATTATAAAAAAAATGAACTTGTCGTGTTGACTTTACGGGACTTTGCTATCATGGTGTGTTAAAGGACGCTGTCCTGGTATGTATGATTGAGTTTTCATATTGCGTGGGGTTAATAAGGTTGGTTCATTAGTTTGTTGATAGATTGGTTGATAGGTCTTGACTAGGATGATGCCAGGTTTTGAATAGGTTGTTGCTAGAAATATGAACAATCACTTTCTTTTGGGCTTAACAGGTTTGATTTATGGACAGGTAGAGGGGTGGTAACGGTTCTGGTTCTCCCGATCGGACTTGTTTCTTCCGGTTTACTAACAAGCTAATGAACTAACATACCCTATCGCCGTCATAATTGTAAAAATTAGATTGAGGGTGAATATACTTAGGTTGCTCTGACGGCGATAGGGACATTGAAAGCAGTAAATGTAAATTCTAAAAAAAAAAACACGAATCTTTTGTAAACAAAACTTTTTGAAAAAAATATGTTATTTACTGTTTATTACAGCCAAAAATTTTTATTTTAAGATAAGTGGGTGGGGCTTTCAATTCCCTTCTCTAAAATGTTCTCCATCCTTGTTGTAATTTTTTAATCTTAATGACTCCCTGGAGGGTGAAATTCAGTATTTTGTCTAGAAACATTTGGACAAACTCAAAATATTGTAATCAACATTTGTTTCTGATGGATCCCAATCAGGCTACTTCCTTAAATACCTTATGATTTTGACTCATTTATTTCTTTTCACTGTATTTAGAGAAATGCAAAAATAATATCAACTCTCATTTATTATATTTTAAAAACGTATTCCTATCACTACATACCCCGTAACGGCCGTAACTAAGAAGAGCTTCGCAATTGTGCCGCTAGGTGTAGTTTGACGTTTACAAAAACAATATTTATATTTGAATAGGTATTAATTGTTTTGAGCTTTGTTGATCATTCATAAACAAATATTTACCAATGAAAAGATACGCAATCCTGAATACAATGTTTATCCGAAAGGTTTTTACGCGCTCTTATGACACAAGCGGGCATTTTGGTTTCGATTCTAAACATCACGGTCGAAGAAAAGATAGGCATGACGCATGACGGCATGACTGAGCGTTTGGGCATGAGTTAACCCCTTACCGCATGGATTTTTTTTTCGATTTGAAAAAAATATATGTTATGTAGAATACTTAAAAAGAGCTGGGAAAATATTTTTTTTTTTGTATTTGAATAAGAGAAGATCGGGCCATATCTGGCTTTGCGTTTGTTTGTTGCGGCATTACCCAACAAACAATGTATATTAGATCCGATGCCAACATGGTTTTTGAAAAAATGCATTAACGTATTAGCTCCATTTTTAACAGATTTATTTAATACATCCATGGAGCGCAGCATTGTTCCGAGAGCCATAAAAAAAAGCAAATGTAACTCCACTTTTAAAAAATTCCCAACTAGATGTGGAAGATCTTTCCAGTTTTCGCCCTATTTCAAATCTTCCCATCGTATCAAAAATACTAGAAAAAATAGTTTCTCACAGGCTCGTTAACTATATCGAGCGGAATTCTTTATTTTCGGTAAGGCAATCGGCATACCGACGTTTTCATTCCACGGAGACGGGAGTGTACTGTCTGACATTATAACGTCGGTGGACTCTGGTAATCTGGTGTTGATGGCTCTTCTGGACATGAGTGCTGCATTTGATACTGTAGACCATAATATTTTGCTTGAACGTCTGGAGAAAACTTATGGTATCCGTGATCAGGCACATATGTGGTTCAGTTCATATCTTAATAAAAGAGAATATGCAGTCGTGTTCCAGGGTAAAAGCTCAACCAACTTTCGGGTGTCTACAGGAGTGCCTCAAGGGTCAGTACTCGGACCACTTCTCTATCTCCTTTACACTAAAGATATAGAGAACATTATCAAAGAATGTGGATTGTGGTCGCACTGCTATGCAGATGATACGCAGATTTATTTTTATTGCAAACCAGGCGAGAGAAGTGTGCTTGTCAATTTAATTGATGGATGCATCAAGAAAATAGGAAACTGGATGGCTGAAAACAGACTAACATTAAACCCATCAAAAACTGAACAACTGTGGGTGGCTTCAGCCAGACGACAGAATTTGATCCAGGATACGGCTCTACCCAATGTAGGGAGTGCCGTTTTACCCACCGTTAAACTACTGGGAGTTTTACTCAATTCTGACCTATCTCTTGACGCTCAAATTAGTAGAACGATAAGTTCATGCTTCTACCAGCTGAGACAAATTAAATGCATACGCAAAAATTTGCCGGTTGATGCCGCCCGTCAATTAATAAATGCGTTTGTAGTGTCTAGAGTCGATTATTGTAATGGTATCTATGCAGGTCTACCAATGAACAAAATGACTCGCCTACAATCTGTATTGAATGCCGCAGCGAGACTTATTTTCGGAATCTCTAAGTTCAGTCATATCACTCCACTACTTCGGGAACTACACTGGCTACGTTTTCCACAGAGGGTCGAATACAAACTCTGTTGGCTTATGTATAAGTCACTGCACAACTCGGCTCCGGAATATCTAAGGGAACTATGCATTCCAGATGAACTAGCTGACAGGCGTCTCACGCTTAGATCAGCTACGTCTACGGCGAGAGGAAAAGTTATTATACCTCTACGCAAACAGCGCACTAAATTTGGTGAGCGCGCATTTGCGGTCGCAGGCCCTATGGCATGGAATGCTCTCCCAGCAGAGGTGCGAGGCTGTGAAAGTGAAGTGATGTTTCGGAAAAAACTTAAAACCCACTTGTTCTCTAAATCATTTGAATAAATCCGTAGCACGTGACAACAAAATAAATTATTTTAATCAAATTACAAATTTAAAGCTTCAATTAAATTAACTTAACAGTAGAATCACCATGTAAAGCGCCCTTGAGGTATTTTATTACGAAAATGGCGCTATATAAGTTATCCACAATAAATAAATAAAAAATACATGCATTAAATACATGAAGTATAATTTGGCCATATTTGGCACTTCATGCAGTTGTGACCTACATTATACCCTAAAATAGTTTAAAGAGTTCTTTATTTAAAAAAAACACACTGACGTTAGATAATATAAAGTTTAAATAAAACAATAACAGTAAAACAAACTGATAACAACAAAGTTTTAAAAAAATTGATTGCAATTTATGGAAATCGAAAAAACAGGTTCTATTTTTATTTATGAACAAATACGATTCAATTTGTTTATTCTGTTAGTGTTTAATATCCCAAAAAAGTTGAATCGTCCTGAGAATATATCATATTTTCTTCTGTCCCCTCAATGAAATCTTCCGTTCCTGTCTTCTTAATATTTTTTTTCCTCTCACTTCGCCTTTCTCTGTTGAAGATGGCCTATTTCCGATAGATTCTTCAATATCCTGCGTATCTTGTAAATTTGGAGGCTCCTGAACAGTATCAATATTTTATTTTTTTTATTTTCATTCATGCAGTCAGAATTATCGCATAGGTATTCACAATCCCTCTCATCGGAAATTTTAAAACATGGTTTCTAGCCATAAAATGAGCTTGGATCCATTTTTCGGGAAAAATTAATTGTTTGTAACAAACAATAATATGTGATTTATGAATATATCTTTAAGTGCCTACAGGGCCAGATGTGGCCAATGTAAATACAACGTTGACTGCATAGAAGGACATATCCGGCAACATAAATGTAACCCTAAACGCATACAAAGTCACATTTGGCCGTATAAATAAAACACATAATTGTGATGATAAATGATATGAAATTTACCCAATTATTATTCAATGTATTCACTTAAGTATATCATATCTTAGTGTACAATTTAAATTTTACTTGAACCGTCAGTTTTTATTAAATTAAACACGTTTAAACACTCAACAATTCGGAAGACGCGACCGTCACCGTTGTAAACACACTCACCAAGTGGTTAGTTGAGATATTTGACGTAAAATAGCACCAATAGACGCATATAGTATTGCCGAATATGGGATTATATGTAGTTTGACCGAAAATATTTGGAAATAATTAATAAAAATATTTTAAAGTTCGGGCCATATATGCGTCCATATGCGGTAAGGGGTTAGGTGTCATCAATTTTGAGGGCTCAGGGCATGTCTATGTGTATAATATGTCAATGACTACTAGTTAGTACTTACCATGACGTCATCACTTTTCAGCGTGGGCGCGTTCGTGACGTGACTCGTGACGTCGTGACGTGAGACGTGACACGTGACAGACATGACATTTGACGTTTGACGCTTGGACGACAGGAAGGCCGTTTCACATCTCAGTAAAAGTTTACTCAGCGCGATAAATAAATTTATGGTTTTATAATTATTTTATTTATTTAATGGTAGACAAACGCACTAAGCATAAGCAGTACACCGTGAGGTCGACTAATCCCCACTCGATATCATTTTGCATTTGTTTTACCTGTGCGTAGAAACTACGTGCCTATCGTAAATAAGTAAATTTTCCTTCTTTTAAAAAACATGAACTATTCTGGATTTAAACTAAAGATATGAACTCTTTTTTTCTATGATATATTGTGTTGCCCTTTAATATTTTTTTTATTTATTAGGGCCTTCTAACATGATAACATCGGCCAAAAACAAGTTACATTTATAAACATAAGAAAAACATAAACAGAAAGGAATAACAATATAGATACAAACAAAAGAGAAGAAAAATATAAGTACAAGAATAACATCAAAATATCAATTGTAATAATAAACACATATCTAAACCAACAAAAATTTCAACATAAATTGAAATAGGGACTAACAGAAAAACCCACCAAAACCTGATAGTGCCTATTTAACAGAAAATAGAAACTTACAGTAAAATAAGAAGGAAGATAGAACTTAATAACTAGAAAAATTACAACAAACATAATCTTATATTAATGATAAATATTAAAATTAAAAATTAAACGCCGGAAGTAATAATGACAAAATATTTTACATAAACCTAAAAATGTAAGATAAATTTATTGTAAAAAAATAAATAATTAATTTAAACATAATTATTTTAATGACACAATTATTACAAATCATAATAGGGAACAGTTTGAACTTAAAAAAATATAAACAGAATTGATCAATAAACAATTTGTGCAAGAAAAAAATTGAGATAAATGAATTGGAAAGGTTATAAAAAACATAAGTAAAATATCAAATAATTTTTTCCTCCCAGTCATTAAAGGACATGTAAAAAAAATGTGATTAAGATCTCCAATGCCTCCACATTCGCAGGCATTGGAGTCTAAAATTTTAATTTAAAAAAGATGGGACGGAGTGCAACAGTGGCCAGATCTGATACGGCAAAAAGTTACAATCCTAGACCTATTAATAATAAGGAATATTTTTGTGTATTTTTTTTAATGATTTTTGTTTCCTTTTTTAATTACTATAAAAAATACCATATTATCTTTTACAGAATATTTTATTTTTTCTTTCTTATGTTACACAAAAATATTTTAACTGTCAATTATTTATTATAGGAGCAAAAAGTCATTAACATTTTCTTGTATACCCACGAACAGGCAGGGGCGATCCGTGTATAGAAGTGATTATGCACAGCTTACCTTTATATTTGACCAACCATAATAATGTTTTATTGTAACTTTATTTGCAGAAAAATAAATAAATAATTACCATTTATTTTTAATCATTTCCACCGTTTGTATTTTTATCCTAATTTTAATAAAGCGCGCCCAGCGCCTGCGGTGAGCCAAGAAACTAGCCGATTATTCCAGCTTATTTTTTCATACAAATGAGTATACTATATTTTGAATGAACTAGCCGCAGTGCGGGTTTTTTCTCCTAGATTAAACTTGCAGATTACACTAATTATTTGAATATTCTTGATTTGGAAAACAGTATTTCAAACATTGTTTCTTAAGGACTATTTTTCTTTGAGATGGTACTTTTGACATAAGACCATAATTACTTTCGTGCGTCATATTGCAGGACATATAGCACTCTACGCGGCCGTTTTTAGCACTAGTAATTACTAAAACAATGCGGCCAGTTGAAATTTCAATTGAATACCTAATATCGACTGAATTCATAGTGGTATTTTTTTTATTTTTTTTATGAATTATATATTAAAGTAATGGATAATATATCTATACAATATAATATATCACGAACCACAGAAAAATATCAATTTATAGTATATATTACTTACATTATATTATGTACCTCCTACGTAGGTACAAATATATATTATATTTTTTATAGCTTACCTGTAAATAAAATCACCATTTGCCACTGCGAACAGGCCATGCCTTTGTGGGATTTTTTAAAATACATATCTTATTATACATATCTGTGGTATCAACTCACCCTAATTTTCCCGCGTTGTCTGTATTGGGACGATACATATAAAAAGAGCCAAACAATCAACTTTCTACGATTTTTTTTTTATGTTTAAAAAGTTTTTTGACACTGACATCTATCACTTGGAATATAAATTAAACTTTTAAATTTTCACGGCCGTTCAGACACATTATAAGTTTTTCTAGATTATTATGCCCGGTGGCGTTCTTACTATTTACCGGCGTTTCAGATCGCATTACAGCGACCATCATCAGGGTTGATGTTATTCGGTAGATAGATATGTAACGTTAAGCAAGTACTTAAAATTTGTACTGTTCGCAGTCGCTGTTGTCTACAGCTTGTCTATTAGAAATCTGTGGCACTTCACAGTCTACGCTTGTATGTACTGCTACTACTACCATCACGCTATTTTTCCGTAAGGGTAGGCAGAGAGGATGGACCGCTATACACGTATATCCTGGCATACATTCCTATCTTCCTCCACATTAATACATCTTGTCATACATGCCCTTCGGTTCTGCAGATTTTCGTTTATCTGATCATACCACGTCTTCCTTGGTCGTCCTCGTCCCGTGTTACCGTTCTTTCTCACTATATATGTCTGTTTTTTCAATTCTTTCGTCATCCATTCGTTCTATATCACCAAACCATTTCAGGGACTCTTTCTTAACCTTATCAATTTTACCTGACTCAGATTTACACTCGCCTCATTTCATCATTCGTGACCCTGTCATACATTGATGTCCCACATCAATGCTTTCATCGTTCCTCTGCCAGTTCCATGTTTCACTTCCATACGTAAGTGTTGGGACTGCAACTCCGTTGTGCACTGCCAGTTTAGCTTCGATTGACATATTTTTATTAGCAACGACCTAAACGCAGCAATGCCTTGCCAATGCTAGATTTGAGTATACAGGGTGTTCTTTAAACTCTGTCACACCCGAAACCACGATGATCAGTATGAGCAAGAAAACATGTTGGCACATTAAAATAAATTTTTAGAACGATTAAAATCTTTAAAAAAATAAAACATAAATAAAAAACAAATGGTTGCTTACTTCTGAAGGGGAGAAACGAGGAGGGGGGAGTCTGATACACCCTCAACCGCACGGCCACGCTCCACTCGCTTCTCCCCTGCAGAAGTAAGCAACCATTTGCTTTTTTAAAATATTTTATTTTATTAAAATTTCTTCGTTCTTAATATTTTTTTTAATGTGCTAATATGTCTTCTTGCCCATACTGATAATCGTGGTTTCGGATGTTACAGGGTTTAAAGTACACCCTGTAAGAATTCTATGTACACAATCGAATGTTTGATATCAGGGGGGGTTTGTATTTAGTTCTTATTAGATATGCATATGTAAATTATTATTTTGGTGTTTCGAATTACATATATTGTGAGGATATGCGGTGGAATGGAATTTTGATAAATAGGTATTGAAACATTGTTTTTCCGTCACCGTCTTGCAGACGCCTACCCGATACTGCGCGAAAGCCGTAAAAAAGACAACCGCTGGCCCTTTTATGCCTAAATAAAATAGACTAAATCGACGTTTCGCTGTACCATTTTGTACGCATATCAAAACTGAACCGATTTTGTAATTTTTCAAACTGAATACCAGAATGAATTTTTCTGTATCGATACGTCTTACGGTTTTCAAAAATCGTATTTGTATACCGTGCGCCCGAAAACCTCAGATAAAACTGGGCGTTTTTACGGGTTTTGGATGACTTTTTAGATGAGTTAGTCCACAAAGCAAACACATTATAACAAAGCAAAACCAGTGGGACACGGCAATGGTAAACATTTGAGAAAAAAATCGCCTGGCGGCGCAATTGCGAAGCAATTCTCAGTTACAGTGATGCACTGGCACTAAATACGTTTTTAAATGATTCAGAATACATGCATAAGGTATATTTTTGGTCTTAGGAAATATGACCACATTTCTAATTTTCGTAGGCAACTGAAATAGCTCAAAATTAGACAGCGGAGAGACTCACTTCTGTTCAATGTACTTCATAGTCACAACGCTCCTACATAACTCCTTAAAAATTTTCAACGCTTATCAGTTCATGGTTTTCCTCTTCGTTTTTTTTTTTAAGCCAATCAACAGGCTTAAGTAAGCCCTAATAGATTGGCATTAATGGGTAATACTTAATCTAACTAACTTAAATTAACAAAGTGTATAATTAACAAAAGGTATGTATATAGCATAATCTAGGCGGAAATGGCAAGTGTGACACCGCGCTTGCTTCTTAAATACCTTCTCTTGCTGTAGGAACACATCGACAGTACCGTTTGGTGAGATTTCGTTCACAGTTCTGAGGATCCTTGGCAGAGGGGAAAAGAATCCGATTTTATAATTTCCCATGGCAAAGACAGGATTGGTACGCAAGTTACGGCGAGGTACATTAAGGTTTATCTGAGCAAGGATATCATGGGCATCTATACAGTTAGATATCAATTTGTGCAAGAATATCATTTGTTCTAATTCTTAAAGCACTCTCTTAATACCCATCCACAATTCATATTTCTTCTCTAACTCGTATAGTGTTCATGCGGCTCGACTGTGGAATCATCTCCCATCCACCATCAAAGATGTTACTACCTCTGTTTAAATCACGTCTGAAGAAACATCTCCTTTCTCTTCCTTAATCTGTCCTCTTTTCCTCTTTCCTCTTTTTTCCCTTTTCCCATTGAGTAATAGTATTGATTTAAAGTAATTTATATGCCATTACCGTTATTTTTATTTACTTTTATTTTCTATTGAATATTTTAATTATAAAAATAAAACTTTTATTTTATTGGTTGGTTGTACCAATGTACAACTAACATTATGTACAAAAAGT
Source organism: Micrasema longulum (assembly GCF_059751315.1). Lineage (NCBI taxonomy): Eukaryota > Metazoa > Arthropoda > Insecta > Trichoptera > Brachycentridae > Micrasema > Micrasema longulum. The sequence continues at coordinate 1,915,767 of NW_028277293.1, forward strand.
TTAAAAAATATAAAAATGTAATAAACGCGAGTTAATAATATATTATCTTTTCGTTCTTAAAAATAAAATGAAAAGAAATAAGTGTATCGAAATTATAACGAAATTAAGGAAAGAACCTGATTGGGATCCACCAAAAACTAATGATGATTGTTAAAGTTAAAACACAAATTTTTTTATGTACCAAAAATGAGTATCCTTCAATTATTTTTGGTAGCATATGCACGCTCGTTGAATGGAGCCCTGGTATAAATGAACAGTACTTAGTAACTATGGGTACGTTTGCGTGTCGCCACATTAAAAAAAAAAAATACGGCGCTGGACGCATAAATTTTATCCGGACATAAGAAGAAGACTATACCTAAGGAGAATTAACCTGGATCACTGTGTTGTCCAGATGTTGTCTGTACATGGCGAGTTTAGGGCTAAACTATATGACCTCGCACTAGCGAGAGACCCTAGATGTACTTGCGGGAAGCCCCGTCAGACGGCTGAACATATCCTATGGCATTGCCAGAATTTAGAAACTGAGGGGAAAACATGCTGAACGGCTTGACGGAGGTGTTGAGGCCGATATGGGATCCAAGCTTATCGGCTAATCCAACAAAAACGTTAAAGCGTTTTTCCATTTTGTGGGTGAATGGGTGGAAAAGTTGAAGGAACTGGGTAAAGGCCTACCGTAATAACTAAATCTGTTTTAGATAAATAAATACATACTCGGGCACTTGCATCGGTTGTTTGAACTGAACTCTTGTCCGTCTGTGTAGTTTTTGTCCCATAGAAGGGAAGTGGTCATTTACAAATCTTAGTGGTAGACTAACTCAAGAGAACCGCGCGCTGAACATTCTCTAGGATCCGTTTCGTCTGCTTCAAGATCTGAGAGGTTGTTAGGACGTTCAGGATCTTCGCACGGGATTGTTCCTACTGTTAGTATTAGGACAATTAGGGTTTTTGCAAGGGATCAGTGTTATGACGAGAGGTAATTTCGCCTGAGTTCGATAGGGATCATGTTAGATTCTGTGTTAGGACTTTGCCAGTAGATTCTTGATAATTTGATGTTATTATGTGCTTTGGTATGCGTATTGTTTTTCTTCTGTAGCTTCAGTGCATGTTGTATAGGACAAATTTTCTTAATGTTTTCTGTATGTATTTGGGTTTTGTGTCGTTTGTTTGGTTTGTATTACTACGCTCTTCTTCCTTTCCGAAGCGGGATCTGGAGCATGCGGCCGCGGTCTCAATTTGGAACTAACACTGTATTCCTTCACTGCCGTACTAGGAAATTAGAAAAAGATTATTGTACTGAGCATGTGTATTTGAATGATCCCAAATTGACAATACTGCAGTACTGCAGTGGTAAAATGAAATCTTTTAAAGTTTCTATGTTTTGTTATTTTCGCGGTTTGATTGTAAAGAAATATTAAATTTTCGCTTAGTTAGTTTTGTTTAAATTGATAGTGAATATGCGAAACTGAAAAAAGACGCAAGTCTCTATAAACAGTTTCGGGGTGCTTTCATTGTGTAAAAAGAAAGTCAACACAGAAACTGCTACACTAATGCCAAAAAGATTCGAAATGTTAGAAATGTTATTTTCACTGAACTTAAACTTTAAGATACTAATAAATTAGCTTTAATAGATCACGAATTAAAAAAAAAAAATCTTCATATTTGTATGGCACGGCCATTTTGAAAATTTAATTCTCAAGCCTGTCGTTGGACGAATAAAATGGCTGATGGATGTTTGTTAAACACTATTTTTAAACATCAGAAGTATGATTTTAAACTACATTTGCAACTCAACTCACGATTTCTGTAAAAATAAATATTGATAAACTACAGAATGACATCACAACTAAAAAAAATTTTTTTTTGGAGATTGCTATCTTTGCTTCCAATGCCCTCAATTCTATGCATACGGTATTCAAAAGTTTTTTTAAAATGGCTTGCTAAGCAATGAGGAATTCCACTGTTTTCTATTTTTTTTCTTTCTATTAACGTACTATTTAACTAAGCAAAAATATATTTAAAAAAATTGTGTGTTATTTACAAAGATATGATTTTTTAAAGTCACATTTATCAAATACCGCGTCAAATGACTGTAATCAGTGTGTCACTTTTCAGTAGTGACGTCATGAAACAGTTGGCGTTTTTACTTCACTGACCGCGGTAAGTTGTATTTCTCCAGCCAATAACAAAACTGACAAGAATCTATGGAATATTGCTTTGATTACTTCATTTAGTTGATCGTAATTTGCTAATTTCTATGTTATGGTTGTTTTTACGAACGTTTCGATTTAGAAAAACCTAGAAAGTTGACATAATCTCTGGTTGAAATGTCAAAACTTTTCAATCACAAATTACACAATTTTTTTTCTATGGTCAAACCTTTCCTTACAAGGTGCGGGGGCTTTAAAGCGGAAACCGGAAATACTACAGGTAGATATAAGGAGTGACGTCATTTTTTACGATTTTAAAATGAATACTATATTTAACATGTTTTATTATTTTTTGCGTGCGTTTTTGAGATATTTCATCCTACTCGAAAATTTTTAAATATTCACGTGTACAAGAAAACATTTTTAAAATTTAATTCCGGGTTGGGCTGGAATTCCTCATTGCCAACTTGGTGTTACTATAAAAATGTTCTGATTTAAATTTCATAAAACATTTTAAAAGCGATTATCTCAGTTCGAGCTTTTTTAAGATGCATCGCTTTACCATCAGAAAGCGCACGGTTGGTAGGTACCTAACCAATTTTATGTTTAATCATTTTGCAGGCAATTAAATTTTTTTATATTATTTATGCATTATTTTATAATTATTGGGTTCATTTTTTTTTAATTAAAAATAAAGTTCCCTCGCTTAAGAAAATCTTGTTTTGTTTAATTATGAAACATATTTTCATGTTATTTCAAGATAATAATTTTAATTGTATCGAAATATTTAATTATTTTTATATTATTTAGTCATCTCTTGTTTTAAAGAAAAAAAGGCTCCGTTGACGCAAAGGTTTTTTTAAGACCTAGTTAACAATAAAATACTTTTTCTTTTCATTTTGTTATTTCAATACTGTTGTAGTTTTTTTTCTTCTTTTTACAGGTGGAGAGATACGAAGTAACCATAAAAAAGTATATATTTTTTTACTATAGAAATCTATTGTAATATATAGAAAACTATAATTGGCCTATAATTTTGGTTTATTTGTAAAGGTTGTATTTTTATTGTGATGGCTGTTGTTTCTTAAAATAAATAAATAAATAATGATGATGACCCTCGATGGAAGCAAATTGATCGTTTGTTCATATTTCAGTACCCCTATATGGTATAGGTATGGACCACCCCTTGAAAGCATCCCTATTGGACGTCGCTATATGCACAATTACCGCTGTATGTGTATTGCGCGATATTCGATGCACTTTGCATCCCGCCTATACTATGCACATTTCTACCTATATTTCATTCGGTGCATTCAAATTAAGCCATATTTGGTGATTGCCGTTGCTTGTGCCACCCATTTATACGCAATGCATTTTTGGACCGAATCTTCGATTTTAAATTGTAATTTTTCCGTTTCGAGATTTAATAAAATAACACCAACGAGAATAAACTGTCGAGATCCGTGCATTATGTAAGACTGAGATAAATAGTTCGAGTTTTGCGTTAGTTTGGACATGGAAAGCGAAATAACGTCTAAAAGGATTTACGATGCAAATGTTTTTGGATGCAGAATACGAGTAAGACCGAGAAAGACGTGGCGTAACCAAATTCAATAAATACTTGAAGATGGACACGTCAAAGTAGAGGAAGTGAGGTATGTATGCAGAGACAGGGTGACATGGCGTTCTCTCCTCTTGCCTAACGGCGCGATAGTTTGTTTGACACCGAATGCCACGATTTGTACGAGATGTAACAATTTATTTCTTGCGATAGACCCGGTACAGTAATTTATGTATATTCCACAATGTATTAATATGTGAATGCCTGCATATATTTTATAATAACTACCAATTATTTATTCTATCCGCAGATTTAACGACTAGATAAACTTGGAATAAACTTCGCCACGTTGACCTTTTTTGCTGTTCAAAATATAAATTCTATTTTTTTGTATTATCGCAAAGCCTATTTAATAAACAAGTTTTTGAAATTGTAAGAAGTCTTTTACCCGTGCTCTGAAAATAATTATTAGGAAAGTAATCTCCGACGCGCTTGTCAAGAAACACTATTTTCATGCAAAAATAATTCATTGAAAATAAATCAAATGTTAGATTTTATAACATAGTTATAGTAATAAAAATACGTATTAAGTTTTATTCCACTACCGACACTGGCCGACATCGTCAGACTGGTGTCGGTCACGACAAAACCCGGTCACCGGTAAAAATTATAAATAAAAGTGGAATAAAATTATATATGTATTTTTATTATTATAATTAAAATGCAGTTCCACCAAGAAATGTCAGTAGAAAAACTCAATCTATTTATAACATAGATTAAAATGAAAAAAATTCACATCGTTAATATTTATTTTATTATAGACGACTTTTTAAAATACTGTGCCTCGTTTATGAACGCTGTCTTCATCTGTATATATCGAGACGGTATACTTAACTTCTGTACTATCTGTATCTTACCTCGGTATGTTCTACCTGCTTGTCATATCGACATCATATGATCGAAACAAGCCAATGGAATGACGCGTTCCTTACGTCATTAATATTTAAAATAGTTCTCATTTATATTTTAAATAGGCTTCTGTAATAAAAAGTGCTCACTTCAAAGCGATTATAAACTCCAATAAATCCCAATTCAAGCAAAAAATGCTCACTTGAACATGAATATTGCATGACTTTTGGAAATCACCGAGACGGTACGCTTAACGATCGTCTGTATGTATCTACCGATCGACTACAAAGCCGGCTCCTTTAACGTCTCGATACATACACTCGGAGAGATAGTAAAACAGATGGTTATTTTTTTTAGAGTGGTAACTTTCTAACGCATATAATTTGTGTCTGACGCCTAGATACTCTTATTTGTTAATATGACAGAACCTAGCGACATTATTTTCACATCTAGGCGTTCGCTTTGTTAAAGTGAAATTGATTTCGACTTCAAAACTTAATTATTTCTGTCTCATATTTTTAATAGGCTTTTAAGAAAAAAAGTCCCAACCTCAAAACGATGAAAAATTTTAATAAATCAAAATTAAAGAAAGAAAAAATTGACACTTTTGTTGTGACACTGTTGTTATCGTTTTGTCATTTGTAAGACGCAAACGTAAAGGTGCTTTGTGCGGCCTCAAGTTGAGGATATTGCTGATATATTTTATTGTGACAGTGAAATCTTTGCCTGAAGCTGTTATCTTTCGTCAAGGTATTCATAAATTCAATGTAAACCCTAAAAACTGCAAGATTGTGTCATTTTTGTGAGTAAATTAAAAATGGTTATACCAAAACCAATTTTTAGTTTTTCCTTTTAAAAGCAATTTAAACTATTTTTAAAAATGTAAGAATATCCGACCACATTAAAGAAAGTTTTACTTAACATTTGCCAGCTTTTTTGTAAAATTAAGAACACCTATTTTTTTTATTTGAAATATTTTTGAATGAATATTTTTTATATAAAAAATAATAAAATAAAACATAGAAAATATTATGAATTCTGTACATAAAATACAATTTCAAAGTATAGGTAATCTAGTAAATAATTTCACTACTGTACTCAATTCAAAATAAAAATGGTTTTTTATTTTCTACATATGTATTTAAAGAAAAATCGTTTTGAAAGCTTGCTCCCTTAATTACGAAAATCGCATCAGAACTGAAATGGTTTGAAAAAAATTTCAAAAGCTATTTTTAATTTATTGGCTTATGCATAGTCAAACACGAACAAATTAAAAGTATTAGAGATAAACTCGTTTGGTTTTGTTAAAAATCCAATTATGTGCCAACCCTAGTCCACAAATCCGCATTGTATAGAAAAATTGAGGAAATAGTTGACAATTTTGCCCACCGGTTTTTTGCATTGATTTTATACTGGTGATGCCTCAATGATGCTATTGTTTAAACATAAACAGTTTTTTTCGCCCAAAAAGTAGTAATAAACCGTATGATAAGGATGATAAAACCAAAAATAACAGTTAATTACCAAGTGGGCAAAATTTTCAACAAGTGGAGATAATTTTGCCCAGCATGTTTTGTCTTCTAAAATTGCACAAATAAAAGAAAAGCTAACGTTGTGTACTTGTATAAATGCTCAGAATAATTAGTATCACCATTCAACAAAATTAATAGGAGTAATCATTATATTTTTTTTGGCATTATTATTTTAAGTAGGAATCGGAGCGGACGGTGGCAGGCACGTAGCGGTGCTCAGTGCAATATTATTGGGAATATATTTAAAGAATGTCATGGTTTTATTTTTGAAACATTTGTATTTTTTTTTGCATTGTAAAAATGTTGTATTTTATTGTAAGATTTATGTGTATTATAATTTTTTTGTGTATTGAACATTTAGTGTATTATAATTTTTTTTTTTTTTTTTAATTCGTAATTTTTTTTTGTGTTGTATTAAAATAATGAATATTACCTTCATACATCGCGAAGTTATTAATTATTGTTTAAGTTAAATTGACGGATTATTGGTAGTATTTTTTTATTTTTTTTAATAATTAAGTATTCCGTCTTCTGTTGTCAGCAGCTGAAGCGGAGATATGATGTATTCACACAAAACCACAGAACACCAAGCCGTGTATATACTTTATTACTTGTATATACAGGGTGTTCTTTAAACCCTGTCACATCCGAAACCACGATGATCAGTATGGGCAAGAAGATATATTGGCACATTAAAATGAATTTTTACAATGAATCAAATTTAAAAAAAATATACATAAAAAACAAATGGTTGCTTGTTAGCAGTGTATCTGACTTCCCCCTTTCCGTTTTTTTTAAACTAAAAAAAACAGTATATGTATTCGTTCTAAAAATGTATTTTAATGAGGCGATATGTCTTCTTGCTCGTACTGATCATTGTGGTTTCGGATGGGACAAGGTTTAAAGAACATCCTGTATGTACATGCACATACAAATTGTTACAAAAATATAGCTTACCTTTAAAAAAACCGTTCGCCACTGGTATATCGTACATAGGTTGATAACAAACTCCAAACTCATTATCTGATCCCATATTTCCTCATCATTTAATACGTATAACATAATGTACTTTAAAAAAAAAAAAATATATATATATATTACCTGTTGCCGACGTAAAAGTACATGCACCAACTTGGCGGCCCTTCCTGGGGTTTTAATGTAGCATAGGAGGCTTCAGTATGTGTAAGCGATCTACCACCTCCTCAATAAAGACTAGTATTTGTCACTTTCGGGGGTGGTGATCGCCATACTGAAGCCCACATATAGATTAGAATTCATGAAAATATTTGTATGCCCATAATGTGTTTTTATGTTGTTCTGTATAAGTGTTGATCGCCGCGCGGTCGGCGGGGAACTGCGGCCGGTAGCGGGAGGGTGGGGACCTTATACGTGGCGCGAGAGAGACCGATAGAGCCGGCAAATGTGCTCGCTATCTCTCTCGCCGCGTGATTGGTCAACCTAGCACCGCCCGCTATTGGCCTAGCCCACCGCCGCACGGCAAAATGTTGTATATATAGCCCCGCCGGGGAAAAATAAAGTCAGTCATCTCACCACACTACTAAGGCTTTCTACTCTCCACTTCACCTCCCTACCTCGCTTCAAACCGGACCTCATCGCCACCTGGATTCGAACACCGCTACCCCCCTGGACTTGGAACTCGGATACTCTTTGGATTGGATTTTGGACCCCGGATAATTTGGACCCTTGGATACTTCCCCGGAACACACCCCGCCGTTCCCACCGACGGAGAGATACCGGCCTTACAACCCGGTTGCCTGACTCAGGATTGCGGCCGCCAGCGCTACTCGCTAGCGACCCCGCAAGGGATCTCTAGGCGACGATACCTCCCCCGGAGCTTATCGTTCGTCGGCCGAGGCCCGCCTACGCCCGGCCACTCTGCGTTTGACACCAGCACCTATAGAAATACAGTTCTTGTGACGGGCGCGATTGCTACGGACGAAGCAGTGATCCGCCGCGTCTGTTACAAGTTGGTCCTTCGAGAAGAACCGGATATTCATCGCAGAGCGCCTAGAGATGACTTCGAGAACCCCTTCACTCCGCTCGGGTCGAGGAGGCACGGAACCGAGAGAAGACCCTGCTACAGATCAGGACTCAGCCGAGTCGGACACATCCGAAGATACAGTCCAGCGGCTGAGGACGCAGGTTCGAACGCTCCGTGCTTCACTACACGATCAAGACCGACGCGTGCCCTTGGAGACGAATCCCGAGCCCGCGCCGCGTACTACGGATATGGACGGCATCATGACGGTGCTGTCAAAAATGGCGATTCTACTAGAGGCTTCGCAAGGAAGAAGCCCGACTTCAGCCCCAGAGGACGTTAGCAGAGTCGGCGCCATGATAGCGCGCCAATCTACTGCCAAGGACCTACCCGCCTTCGCCGGAGAGCCGCAGGAATGGGCTACTTTCAAATCGCAGTACACTCAGTCGACGGAGATGTGCTGCCTTTCGGATCCAGAAAACCTCCTGCGTCTACAGCGTGCGTTAAAAGGACGGGCAAGAGAATCTGTGTCGTCATTACTAGTGGATCCAAGCCAAGTGAGGGTGATAATGAAGACGTTGGAGCTACACTACGGCCAGCCGGACATTGTAGCGTCTTCCTTGTTGGAAAAAGTGAGAAGGCTCCGCTGCATACAGAACGACGGATCTACGCAAGCATTAGTAGATCTGTCTAGCGCAGTTCGGAACGCGATAGCGACCTTAGAAGGCTTCGGTGGCGATTACATGTCTACGCCACAACTACTAAGTGAACTAGTGAGCAAGTTACCGCTGTGCATGAAGTCTCTCTGGTGGTACAGCAGAAGAGGAAACCGGGTGAGGCCCTCCGCGAAGGATTTCGCGCTCTTCTTGGAAGATTTAACGGAATCTTCGATGATAGGCGGCGGAATAGAGCCGCAAGTGTACAGCGGAAAACAACGCGAGAAGCCACAGAAGCGAGAACAAGTGCATACAGTGATTTCAACAGAGGGAAACGGGAAAAGTGTAGCGTCATGTGTTTTGTGCGGACGAGGACATTTACTACAAACGTGCCAGGAATACATAGAGTGTAGTATTCCGGAAAGATGGGACATAGTGAAGCGAAAGAATTTGTGTTTTTCGTGTTTATCGAACACTCATCGGGCGATAAAGTGTAGAAATGTAAAAAAGTGCGGCCTCGATGGATGTCGCCGAACACATCACAAGACATTACACGACAGAAATAGTGCCGATATCAGTGAAGCTCGGTCTAGCGCCGATATACGAGCGCCAGATAATAATGCCCGCCGCAACACGCCTGCAGCGGCGGGCACCGGGGGAAACAGACCGACCGCGAACGAAACCCGCGCCGCGAGTTCAAATGAAAGAAACTACGATTACGGCCACAGTTCGCGGACGAATAATATAGTGACGAGCACCTACGCTCGGGAGGAACCGGTCCTCCTAAAAGTGATTCCCGTCATGTTAAGTGGTCCGCGAGGACGAGTGAACGCGTACGCGTTACTAGATGAGGGATCAACCGTGACATTGATTGACGCAAAAATAGCAAACGACATCGGCGCGCCGGGAGAGACTCGAGGATTAAAAATCCACGGTGCCGGCGGAATGTGCGTAACAGATAGTGCATCAAGAAAAGTCACAATTAAAGTGCGCGGAGTTACGGAAGATTTATTCACTCTCCGCGCAAACACAATACAGAAGCTGAGTCTGCCGCTACAGCCCGTGATTGAAGGGGAAGGCAGGATGCGACAAGTGTGCCCGCAGTTACTCATCGGCCAAGATAACGCCTCTCTCATAGTGACGAGAGAGGCACGGAGATGCGGGGAATACATCGCCTCAGTGACAGCCTTAGGAAAGGTGATACACGGTGGGCGGACACGCCAGACTAACGCCAGCATACTAATGGCGCTTAGTACAGAACAGAGACTAGAAAATCTAGTTAAACAAAATTACGCCGTCGACGCGTTAGGTATAAGTTCGACAGCCAAGATATCGCGTCAGGAGGCGCGAGCCACAGAAACCATGAGAGCCACGACACGTTTCCTACCGCAAGGACAGTACGAGACAGGGCTACTGTGGAAAGACAATCGAATATGTTTACCGGATAATCGCCGTACAGCGCTGAATCGATTTTTAAGCATAGAGAAAAAGTTCAGTAAAAACAGTGAATTCGCCGCGGCTTACAAGTTAAAGATTAAAGAATATCTAGACAAGGGGTATGCCCGGGAACTGACGCTGGCTGAAAGACAAGACACTGCGAGTGGGCTTTGGTTTTTGCCGCATTTCGCAGTGACGAACGTGAATAAACCGGATAAAATACGGATAGTATTTGACGCCGCCAGCCGCTGCAACGGGAAGTCATTGAACGACATGTTGGCCAACGGCCCGGACCTTCTCTCATCGCTTATGGGAAATATAATGCGATTTCGCGAGGGAAAGATCGCGCTGGCAGCAGATATAAGGGAGATGTTTCTCCAAATTAAAATAAGAAAAGAAGACCAGAGGGCGCAGCTGTTCCTCTGGCGCGATAGTCCCGAAGAAGAAATTCGGGAAATGATTATGACGTCGATGACGTTCGGCGCGGCGTGTTCACCGAGCAGCGCACAGTACGTGAGAAATCAAGTCGCAGAAGATCACGGGCAAGAGATGGCCGCCGCCAGGGATGCTGTGCGAAATAAATTCTACATGGACGACTATATGGATGCCGTAGACAGTGCAACAGAGGCGATACAACTGCGCCACGATGTCAGCGAACTACTACGGCGGGGCGGATTCATCCTCGCGAATTGGGCGAGTAATGATCCCTCCGTAATGGAAGCGATTCCTTCAAGTCTGAGAGGGAAAAGCGCACGCGAAATAATTAGCGGAACCTCCGTGACAGAGAGGGTCCTCGGCATCAAATGGGACCCGGTGACAGACGAGTTTCAATTTAAATTTAAAGTGTCACGGGAGGTTCCAACAGAGAGGCCTACAAAACGGCAGATGCTAAGTGAAGTTATGAGCATTTTCGATCCACTCGGTTTCGTAGGGTGTTTGACAATACGCCCGCGAATACTGCTACAAGATGTGTGGCGCTCCCACATAGAGTGGGACGAACAAGTGAATGAAGAACACGCAGAGAAATGGCGCACTTGGGTGGACATATTACGCAATACCGAGTGCGCTATACCGCGGCGCGTATCGAGCGCCAATGGCCAGCCAGTAGAGCTGCACGTATTTTCCGATGCCTCGGAGCAAGCGAGCTGCGCCGTAGCCTACATCGTGGAGGAGAACGCCGCCGGAAGGAATGCGACGTTCATGGCTAGCAAGTGCCGAGTTAGCCCGCTACGAGCGCTATCAATTCCACGCCTGGAATTACAAGCCGCGCTCATGGCCGCACGACTGGCGGCCACAATCAAGAAAGAATGCGGAAGTAATATACGCGATACCTACTACTGGACAGATTCTACTACGGTGCTGTGCTGGGTCCAGAGTGATTCGCGCATCTTCACGCCATTTGTAGCCCACCGCCTAGGGGAAATAGATGAGCTAACGAACGCTCAAGAGTGGCGGTGGGTACCAGGAAAGAAGAACCCCGCTGATCTCGGGACGCGGGACGGCGAGATACCAGACATCTCCCCGGCCGGCATGTGGTTCAGTGGGCCGAGTTTCATAAAGAAAAATAAAAGTCAATGGCCGCCGCTCAAGGTAATAACGGCGACCCCGGATACAAGCAGTGAAATAAAGTGTGCGAACAGTGCCATCGTGATGACAGCCCTCCCGGACGAAAGAAGATTTTCCTCCTGGCGGAGACTGATCAGGACTACAGCGTGGGTGTTGCGCTTCATAAACCGCTGCAGGAAAAAGAATACAGGAAGCGCGACACTCATCGCCCCGGAACTCAAGGCATCAGAGAGGGCGTGGATACTCATAAGCCAGACAGACAGTTACCACGCCGAGATAGCCGCAATTAGACGTGGGGGAGTGCCTCCCGCGGAACAGCCGCCTGCTGGGCCTCACTCCCTACCTCGATAAAGATAGCGTCCTCAGAATGGGGACGCGAATTATGGAAGCCCCCGCGGTGAGCGAGCAACTAAAGGCGCCCGTCATACTGGACGGAGCGCACGCCTATACGCGTCTATTGATAAGGCATTATCACGAGTCGCGGCAACACGCAAGTACAGAGCGGACACTCAGCGAACTCAGACAACAGTTCTTTATAACACGATTACGGACAAATATAAGGAAAATTATATACGAGTGCCGCTACTGTCGAATACAGAAGGCCCGCCCGCAGCCTCCGCTCATGGGACAGCTGCCTGCCGGCCGACTCGATCATCACGTAAGGCCTTTTACCCACTGTGGGGTGGACATGTTCGGGCCCGTATACGTAACTATCGGAAGACGCCGGGAGAAACGATACGGGGCCCTGTTTACGTGCATGGTTACGAGGGCCGTGCATATTGAAATTACACCGTCGTTGAGTACTGACTCGACGGTGCAGGCCCTCAGAAGGATGGCGGCCCGCAGAGGACATCCGACAACGCTCTACTCGGACAACGGGACGAACTTCAGAGGCGCAGACAAAGAGATGGCGGCCGCCATGAAGGAACTAGCCCACGATCCCGAACTACAGAACGAGGCGACAAGGAGAGGGATCAAATGGGTGTTCAACCCGCCATCGGCGCCACACATGGGGGGAGCCTGGGAACGGCTCGTCCGGTCGATAAAGGGGGCGCTTATGGTGATTCTAAAGGAACAAGCCCCCCGAGAGGAAACGCTAATGACAGCGATAGCGGAGGCCGAGTACACAGTAAACACTCGGCCCCTAACCCACGTCTCGCTTGATAGCCGAGACGACGCTCCGCTGACTCCGATGCACTTTCTCATCGGGTCGAGCGGGGCCCAGCCGCATCTGGCCGATTACAGAGACGCGCCGCCCGAACTGTGCCTCAGAAAACAATGGCGGGTGGCGCAGAAACTAGCCGACGCATTTTGGAAAAGATGGATGAGGGAATATCTCCCGACGTTGGCACAGCGACGGAAGTGGCAACAGGCCGCCACACCGATCATGGTCGATGACCTGGTCATAATAACGGACGCCGCCCTCCCGCGGAATGAATGGCCGCGGGGACGCGTCATAGCAGTCACACCAGGGAAGGATGGACAAGTCAGGAGCGCCCGGGTCCAGACAGCCACCGGAACCTACACACGACCCGCCGTCAAGCTCGCCGTGTTGCAAATCAAGGACGACGTCGGCGCAGAGATGCCTCCTCGGCAGGGGGAGTGTTGCCGACGTAAAAGTACATGCACCAACTTGGCGGCCCTTCCTGGGGTTTTAATGTAGCATAGGAGGCTTCAGTATGTGTAAGCGATCTACCACCTCCTCAATAAAGACTAGTATTTGTCACTTTCGGGGGTGGTGATCGCCATACTGAAGCCCACATATAGATTAGAATTCATGAAAATATTTGTATGCCCATAATGTGTTTTTATGTTGTTCTGTATAAGTGTTGATCGCCGCGCGGTCGGCGGGGAACTGCGGCCGGTAGCGGGAGGGTGGGGACCTTATACGTGGCGCGAGAGAGACCGATAGAGCCGGCAAATGTGCTCGCTATCTCTCTCGCCGCGTGATTGGTCAACCTAGCACCGCCCGCTATTGGCCTAGCCCACCGCCGCACGGCAAAATGTTGTATATATAGCCCCGCCGGGGAAAAATAAAGTCAGTCATCTCACCACACTACTAAGGCTTTCTACTCTCCACTTCACCTCCCTACCTCGCTTCAAACCGGACCTCATCGCCACCTGGATTCGAACACCGCTACCCCCCTGGACTTGGAACTCGGATACTCTTTGGATTGGATTTTGGACCCCGGATAATTTGGACCCTTGGATACTTCCCCGGAACACACCCCGCCGTTCCCACCGACGGAGAGATACCGGCCTTACAACCCGGTTGCCTGACTCAGGATTGCGGCCGCCAGCGCTACTCGCTAGCGACCCCGCAAGGGATCTCTAGGCGACGATACCTCCCCCGGAGCTTATCGTTCGTCGGCCGAGGCCCGCCTACGCCCGGCCACTCTGCGTTTGACACCAGCACCTATAGAAATACAGTTCTTGTGACGGGCGCGATTGCTACGGACGAAGCAGTGATCCGCCGCGTCTGTTACATTACCTAATGTTAATATATGCAAGCCTTATCTCCCAAACAAAAAACAGCTGTTATTTTTAATTAATTAGTTTTTTTTTAAATATTTTATTTTAACTTATGTATGTTTCTTTTGATATATATTTATGTTTTTTTAGAACAAAATTTTGACCGATCTCTTCTTTTGACCAGTCTGTTTTTTGGTTGTGTATTAGATATTGCTTTTAGCAATAAGTCCGCCGAAGTACTTATTTTTTGTACTTAAAGTTTTAAATAAATAATAAACACACACACGGGCTAAATTATTTATCCTGAAGTGTGCCGTACCGGGCGTCGACCGTATAAAGCAACTTTGCATTTTTTGTTCACGTAACATTATATTGAGCAAGCCCAACTAATTATACACAGGACATTCACTATTCTCTACCAATTAGCGGACAAGAACCAGCCCTATAATTTACTGGAAGAGGGCAATCTTACCCAGATGAAACTCCTCAAGATGTCCCTCACCTTTTCCCTCACCCTAAAAATTTTCCCGCTTTTTTACAATTATGTTGATTTTATCAAAAAAATGTGTGTTATGCTTTACTTTACTTTTTAATTACTAAGAATGACCTCGGTAATCATTGAATTGGGTTACAATTGTAAATTCAGTCATATTTAAATGGAATTCCAAGCAATTAAAAAAGTGGATTTTTCTGCAATCAAATTTCTTTAAATTGATCTAAACTGTTGGGATCAGGAGGGATATACTAATGTGGGCCAATCAGGAACTTCTCAGCATTTGCTGACGTGGAGAGGAAACCACTTAAAACTCTTCAGGAGAAGCCAGCCTGTTGGCAGTAGTCAACAGGCCTTCCGTTCCACTAGAGGAGTGTTCGGCATTTTCTTCCCTACTTTGGTTTATTTTACCAATTGCCTGCACTATATTGACCATGTATGATACTACCTCTCGTGTGAGTTCTTTATTACCTATGACCGATTGGATGTCACATAGATCTTCACCCAGGCCTCTGCATCGCGCCTCCATCTGTTGTCTTTGAAAGTGAATTCTTAGATATTACACCACTCACAAATTATCGACATTAGCATCGCCATTGGTCATAAAAACAATAAATTACATACTTATATATGCCATTGATTAAAATGTTTAGACAATACGGCAAAACAAAACAAGGACAATAGGGTATTATCACTCGGGAGGAATATCGGATTTAACCTACCCTACAAAAAAAAGATTTTTTTAAAGATTCTACTAGTGTTTATACAAAACCTTATAATGAATATTTTCATTAATTATTTTCGTTTCGAAAATAAGGTCTTTCGAAAACGATCGTTTCTCAAGTTGGTATTAAATTTAGTCTCATAAGTTCACAAGTAATGCATTCATTTTAATGTTGGTAATGACACAGGCCACAGATAGAAATATAAGGAGAGTTGTCGTCCATGCATATTATCTTAAGCCCCCCCCCCCACTTACCCACTCCACACTCCAGTTCCAGGCACTGACAGATGAAAGTGAAAACGGATAACATCGTACATCTCAAATTTATTTTATTATTTTATGGTTTTTAACCTCTTCGCGTTTGATAAGTGACAGGACGCCGAAAGGGAAGCTATCTACAATACTCTATAAAATCCATAGACATTGATGAAAACAATCCGATGACGTCACAAAACATCCGAAGACGTCATACTTGATGACGTCACGAATTGTTTGTTTTTGGCACCATTCAAATGACTAGAATTGAATCATTTATATCTCCCTTATTTCTTAACAGATTTTAATAAGAATAGTACCGATCGGCTTGTGATTTTTTAGATTAATTTATTAGCTTATAAAAAAATCCATGATAATTGCCTATTGTTAAAATATCTGCCAAATAAAATTTCTCTGAATGAAATGAAATGAAAATTTGATGATCATTTTTACACTCATAAAAGATTTTCTACTTTAAAATCTCCGGAAAAATAGCATGTTTTATAAATTGTTCAAATTTGAGATAAACACAATTCATTTTACAAATGAAAAATTTGACAGATGACGGATCGCGGGTTTATTCCAGCACTTAATCATTTTTGACCCAGATATAAGCGTGGAATAAGTAACTATGGTTGCTATTACAGCTTTATACCGAGTATAACTTTATGCGAGGTTTAAGAATTTTTACTATACCATCCTTATTCTTCCACTGTGCCTAGGCATAATTTTATACCTGATTTATAAATAAGGCCCTACATGTCTTTTATCAATATTATTATTATGGACAACGTATAAAGCGTCATTTTTGTAATGTAATTTTGTAGTGCTTTACAAAATGAATAAAAAAATGTATTTTTTGTAATATGGATAAATTATACAGTGCATCCGAGATCCTGATTAGCCAAGACCTTTGGAACAAATTCATTAAGGCCCGCTAGGCTCATTAAATGAGGCCCGGTTAGCCGAATTCACTAGCATGTAATAATCAGCGGTAGATGACTTTTTATTATATTTTTTATATATTCGGACCCCTGTATTTAGTAGCCTTACGTGTCATATACAAGGCTAAGGTACTCGGAAATAATCGTTTTTGTTTGTCTTGGAAATGGGATGTTTAATCACTGATTTTGGCTTATTACCTTTATGAGTCCAATCACCATTGTTGCAAAGTCCAAGAACAATGGCGCGTGATAACTGCTTTAAACGACAGTGTGGATATCTGTTAAGGATATTCCATCTTTCCTGCATTCTGCTTCAAGACTATGGCGTTGACTGAAAAATGGGCACTGAAATAACAGATCTTCGATACTCTGTGAAGAAATATCATCGCATGGACAATAGTCATCAGTCCTAAATTTAAACCTATATAGGTAACTTCTCATAGCTCCGTGTCCGGTGAAAATTTGGGTCGTTTTGAAAGTACTTTGGTACACTAAAATATTTTCCCAACGCTGGCTGATGCAGCAAACTTCTGTCGTCGTCACCAATGAACTTTCGAAGCGATAGCTAGCTGCTATTATTTAAATTGCAGATTCTTCGCTGTTCAATGTTAATCGCTAACTATCAGAACTTTTTGTGTAGATATTGAATATCTGTAAATTTTGTGCGGTTTTGGCTGCATTATTCTGAGTGATAAATTCTTCTAAAGCGCATTTAGATTGCTCTGTACAAAAAAAAATGAGTCCCAAATGGGCGATATTACAAGGTGCTCAAGATCCTAATCAACCGAGGCCCGAGGCCGATCAACTGCGGCCCGTAGGGCCATAAAACGAGGCCTGGTGAGCCGATCACATGGGGCCCGAAGGGTCAAATTCCTTAACATGGAACAGTTGGCGATAGCCGAATGTTGCCTGCTACTACAATTAATTTTACTGAATCCATTTCATATAATTTTATCGGTATTCGTAGTACATATGTGATAGTTCCCTTTTAAGAGCTTTTCTTATTGCTTTTGTTAGAAATAAAGGACTACTGATACAACGTCCATATTTATGTTTTTATTTTAAAAATTGATGTTTTTGGATATATTAAATAATTTTATTTTAAATCTAGTTTTTTTTGTAATTATTACGTTTGTTATTATGTTGTTTTTAATCGTTTTAAATAGCTTTTTTTTATTTACAATGTCGAAAAGGGGGACATATGAATCGTTTTCTATGAACATAATTTATTGCATTAAAAACGCATTTTCTGTACATTTTTGCGACCCAACGATCGAGGACCTCCTTGGAGTATTAGAAAAGGTCTCTGAGATGGTTTAATCATGAACGAATGGATAGTTCAGATAAACCAAAAACTTAAGTCTGGTCATGTCAAAAGCAGACAGAACTGAAGGGCATGTATGACAAGATACACGAATGTGGAAGAAGCTAGAAATGTGTGCCAGGATAGACATCTGGCGGTCATCCTTTCTGCCTACCCCTACGGCGGAATGGCGTGATGGTAGTTGTAGTAGTAGCATTGACAATTTTAAAACGAGTAAATCAAAATTGAAATTTAAATAAAATAATATTTTTAAGATCTTGTTTTATCCCATTTAGTGTAATAATTACTTATAATTCGATTTACAAAACCATTTTACTCAATAGTGTATTATAATCATAAAAATACGTAAGTATAATATAGTTTTGTTCCACTTTTATTTATAAAATTTTACCATAATACATTATTTATTTTGATTGTTTTACACTTGCTGTTTTTATTATAATTTTTATTTATTTATTCACATACATTACTTTATTGCACATTATTTGAGACATTAGTCCCAACTCCATGAGTGAGAGTCCTGTGTTGAGATGGGACGTGCAATTAGTTGACACAGACACATGAGTATATCACTACAAATACAGGATCAGAAACACAAAAAATAATTTTAAAAAGTATATATATGGCACATCAATATAGTAAACAGTAAACTTAAACACTTAACAATGTAAAAACTGTATACTACGCAATCATACAGTATATTCTGCAGTATGGAATCATAGGATGGGGAGGAGCTTACAAGACAAATTTACGTCCACTTTTGACTGTCTACTACGTAATCATACAGTCTATTCTGCAGTATGGAATTATAGGATGGGAAGGAGCTTACAAGACAAATTTACGTCCACTATTGACTGTCTACTACGTAATCATACAGTCTATTCTGCAGTATAGAATCATAGGATGGGGAGGAGCTTACAAGACAAATCTACGTCCACTTTTGATTGCTCAAAAAACCATCGCTAAAATTACATTTAAAAAGCCCAGAACTTACCCTTCGAATTTAACTTTAAAGATCTAGATATACCCTCAATTGATAAAATCTTTAAAAGAGCATAAATTTTACAAACTTTTAAATAAAAAACCCACTAATTTACAAAATTCTCGAAACTCTAGATGTCCAAATAATTTAATTTTACATAGATGCAACACAACTGCAGCTTTAAATCATTATTTATGAGTTGAGAAAAAAAAACTTTGATAATTTCCAGAAATCCTCAAATAAATAAAAAATATTTCAATCTAAATTAAAAAAAACAACATGTTATCCACCCTATCCTGAACCCCATACAGTAGAAGTTTGTGTGTCTTTTAGAATATAATATCTAATTTAAAGGAACCTGTTTTAGATAATAAAAATGAAATGTATATAAAATATAATATGCATATAACTACATATATACGAGTATTTATAAATAAAAATGAATGTAAAACGAACTCCTCTTTTTTCACTCTACTCACTAAGAGGGGCAGATACGTTATTATTATGTATGCACAAAACATTTGTAATTTTATACTGTTTTTATTGTTAACATTTTTTTCAAAAAATAAAAGACGTTGATCAGCCACAATTAGACCAGTAAAACGATGTAAACAATGTAAACGATAACCCGTTCAATGTAACCCGGCTGTTACATATTTTGCATTTTGAAATGCACAAACGACTTTTTTTAAACAACGCTTTGAGTGTGTCCAAATATTTGTAGGCAGGCTGGATTTCCTCCCTAGGGAGTTATTTAGATCTAAATTTATTGCAACACAGGGAAAAAACTTTTGAGAGGGGAATATGGAAGTCCAGGCGTTTACAGGGCTTATGACCTGTCACCGGCTAGTTTAAGTGGCCACTTTACACACTGTGTAACATTCACCATCGCCAAAGTGGCCACTTAAACCAGCCAATAGCCTAGACTTCCAGATTTCCCTCTCAAAAGTATGTATTTTCCTTCTGTTGCAATAAATTAACATTCTTTTCTGTGAAGCATGTCTTAAGCCAGCATCGTATTACTATAATATCATATTCACCCAAATGTATTATATCTTGCTTAAATCCCGTCTTTGTGCGTATGCGTCTATTTAAAAAAAAAAATATGTTAAGTCGCGCATATAATATAATACGCCCTTTGAAAGAAATTAACGGTTATCCATCTTTATCCTTCCATAATAGGGATTTTATCTACCCTATTTTTATTCCATTTCGCATGATAAACAAACAAAAATAATATCAAAAAATGCTCTATGCAAAATACTCGAGAATCTTATTTCAATGAATTGAAATAAGTTTACATAAATGGAAAAAAAACCTGGTAATACTACTGAATGCAGGTCATCTTAAGATTGAAGGGTGCTCTAATGTGAAATCAAAACCGGTTACATTTCCCCTTTCCATACTACCCTAAATAAATGGTTTTATTTCCAAAACCTACACATTAAAACCATGAATTATGTTTTATTAATATACCTACGTGTAGGTAGAGATAGTTTGCATCTGTAGCTAAGCACAGAACATAATATGCAACTTAAAGTCCGTTGGTAACTGAAAAACGATGTACATAATATTACGATGTTTGCATGTATGTATACGAGTATTTTATTTGATGCATCAACTTTGTGGTTTGCATTTCAATACACGAATTTGTTTATAATAAACATTTTCGTCAAAATGATTATATTGTCGTTAGTATTCTTTGGGTTATTATGGTCCGAAAATTATTGCATTTTTGGGGGTAAAAAAAGGGGACACCCGTTTTTTTAAATGAGTGTATATTTATCGTCCTGTGCGCCAGATGACCGGCAGGCGGGGCTAGTTGTTACAAAAAATATAAAGATTTATATCTGAAATTTTAAGACTAAGAAGATATTATAAAACAGTTAATGTGTGTTCACATCTAGCCCACAGTACGAAATCCTTTTTTTATTATTGAAATTGTAACAATATACCCCGCTTCAATATGTAAAATTGATTATATATCAAAATAGAATGTCAAATGAACGTAAGTGAGCATTTTCGACACCCTTTCTGTTGCTCGCAATATTTGCGCAGTATACGGTGAAGATGCTATAAATTATTGACTTATTGATTGTAAAATAATGAAAACATCATAGACTAATTAAAAAAATATATATAATACGATAAAAGTCAATCCAACCTATGTTATTTTATTGGGTCGGGTGGATTATTATCGTGTGTTAAACGGCCATTGGGCCATTCCAGACGAGTGTCTACATCCACGCGGATCGATAAAATAACAGGTGGGCTGATTTTTATTAAATTATTTATATAATTATTGCTGAGGCCATGATTATTTCTGTATTATTTCATTAAAGACAGGCGAACGCAATAACCAGTATACCACGAGGTCGACTAATCTCTAATCGATTTCCTTTTGCAGAAGTGCGAACTGAGAGTAGCCACTAAATAAATACAAATAATAATAAGGCCACTGTGGTGTAGTGGTTAAGACGCTTGACTCATACATGGAATGTTCCGGTTTCGATTCCCGATGAGAACACAAAAATTAAACATGATTTTTCTCAAGCCTGGGAGTTCTGTGATAAAATGCACTACTGTCATTGGGCCTCCTTGCCTATTGTGATACAAAAAAATAAAAATAAAGTAATATTCTTAATAAAAATCAATCCTCCTAAATTTACTGTCATGTAAATTTGTACGACCTGTGTGAAATGAGACATTCTTTTCATAAGATACTACTATTTAGTACGTAAATACGCGCTAACTAAGCACTCTCTACGCTCGCAAAAGCGTTCAGAAGATCACATCAGGTGTGCGATTCTGAACGCTCTCGCGGGTTTAGAGAACGCTTTGTTAGCGCGTAATAAATCAGTATGCAAATTACGTGAAAGCGATGCGCTCACTACTCTCGCGAGAGCGTTGAGAATACCTGTAGCTTAATCACAAATAACTATCGACGTACTAATAAGTGACGTGATAACAATGTCTCACCATGGTTGTTTATCGTATTCGCGATCACGATGGAACATCCGTGAACACCTAATATTTAAATGTCAAAATATTTACGTTTCGCTACGTATAATCCTGCTGCGCAATCACATTATATTTGAATTTCACCGGTGTAAATATGGAAAATATTCCAAAAGTGCTATTTTTATTCATTTATATATTGTTTATCGTGTTATTTATTGCATTTAGCCGGCGGTTAACAAGTCAAATGTCAAGAAAAGCTGTCGCCATAGTAATTGTAATTTAATTTTCTCTTTTTTGCATTAGATACTCCTTACTATTTCGCAAATGCAATATATTGTATTATTTTTTATAGTAAACGCCGATTTTTCGCCAGTGAACTGTATTTATTTACGAGGAAAACAAAAAACAAACCGACACAAGCGTTGACTTAGAGATTACACACGTGGTGACTAATGACTGTAATAACTTAAGCATGTTCATTATTTTTCATTGTGATCGCTCAAATGCCTAGCATGTTTTTAAGCACGTCGATAGTTATTTGTGATTGAGTTACAGGGCTGGTATTCCTAACGCAATTATAGCGCGTTTTCGTAATAAATACGCGTTAAAGCGCGCTGTAAATGCGTTCTGAATACCAGCCTAGGCTAGGTCTCCAACGGAATTTTAGAATGCATTTATCGTGTTATCCCGCGCCTAGGGTTACCATTTCAAAATGAAAAGGTGCCCTAAAATGCATGATTTTTCATAAAAATGCCTATCTTAGGTAAAAAGTAGTAAAAAAATAACAAATACATATCTTTTTTTTTTTTTTTTTTTTATTTAAATTTTATTGTTAAACCCTTACGGGTTACATACATTTAACAAAATGTTTTCACTTTTAAAATTCACATTCTACTGTTAATAATAATATTTTTAACATCTTTTGTAAAGGTTGCCTGAGTCTTTTGTTTAGTTTTGTCTGGTAGTTTATTGTATAATTTCAGTCCATGGTTTATAAGTCTCGATTGTCCTTTTCTCGTTTTAAAAGATTGTATATGATATTTTTCCGATATTCTCGTATTGTGTTCATGTTTACTACAATTTTTTTCAAGTTTTAATTCTTCGTCTACAATTACATCAGTGGCTAATTTATGAATAAATTTTAAAGATTCTAGTTTAAAGAGTTCAGTTACGTTTAATTGTTTAGTTTGTTCAAAAAGTTCTTTAGTTGCTGTTAGATAGGGAAGGTCATATACTAACTTTAATATTTTATTTTGCTGTCTTTGTAGTCTGTTTATGTCATTTTGATATCCTGTTCCCCATAGTAGTTGCATATAACATATTTTAGTTTTAACATATGCTTCATACATTAAATTTTTTTCCTTTATTGGAACAAAGTTTTTGATTTTAAAAAATAGACTCGATAAAGTTGCCACTTTGCTAATTAAATTGTTGATATGAATTGTCCATGTCAATTGTCTGTCTATTGTTAGTCCTAAGTATTTAACATGTTCAATTTCAGTTAGTCGTTCATTATTTATGTAAGCATCTACTTTGTGACATTTTTTCTAGATTCAAAATGGATAATATTGAAACTGAAAAAAAATAATCTGAACTGAAATTTAATTTTAGAATACAGTACATGTGAACAAAATAATGCGAATAAATTAAACTTATTTTTCGGATGACGTTATTTTTTAACATAAGTATAATTTTTTATTAACATAAAAAAATATAAATTTTCACATGACATTTTGAAATGTCTTGCGTCACCAATATCGCATTTGCTGACTGAATGTTTAATATATTCCTTTTTATACTTCACTTGGTATTGATGATCAGGGGCGGTATTTCAAACGCTCTCGCGGCCGTATCGCCTCGTGTATTTACATACAGAATACACGAGAAAAACTGTTTTCTCGTGCCGCGAGAGCGGTTCAGAACAGCACCCGAGATGACAGATCCTTGGTAATTCAGTCATGTCACTATTGATTCCCTCACACCATTGCAATCTGTTAATTATAACCGTTTAGAGACAAGCTTCATAAACTTGGACTTGCCCCTGTCTCGAGCTGTGCTTGCTTGCGGAGATAACCATCAATCGGCCGAACACATCCTGTGGCACTGTGTGCTGTGTATTAGATGACGCCAGAGATGAGATGCTGAATGGTCTGACAGGGGTCATGCGACCAGCGCGGAATGTGGATCTGATGGCCAACAGTACGAATTTTGCACTCTCCCGTCAGTTTGTCCGGACTTGGGTATCGCGTTGGGAGCTCCTCAGATGCGCGGACGCCTAGGTGGGTAAAATATGGTGGGACAGGCAACTGTTCCTGTAGGATGCTCATTCAGTTGGGTCTGTGCTTCCTTCCGAGCGGAACGCACACGTTCTTTTGTTTTGTCCTCCCGTTACGGGGGTGGTATTCGGATCCTCTGCCTTTGACCACCCAGGGAGTCCTTCTTTATCCAACGTCGTTCTCTTAATGTAAATATCCGTGTTTTTACTTATGTTTTGCGTAAGTTATGTTTGTTATGTTACTATAGTTTTAAGAAAATGTTTTTGTATATTTGGATACGTTTATTTATGTAAATTATTTGTTAACATGTTTTTTTTAAATAAAAAAACAGAGGCATTGAGGGGATCCTGAGGGGTGGGGACGACGTGTTGGCCTCTGTCCATGCGTCCTCCTCCCCCCTCCTTAATCTGCATAGAGTTTGTATTCCTTAGGAATATTTATAATAACTTTCCTCTATGCGCAGCTGACAGAGAGTCCCTCGGGACTCTATAACAGCTGCGGGTGGATGGTGGGCTTAAGGGTCTCCCCTCAATGTTAATTATAACCGCTATATCAGCTTTACTTTAATATTTTCTTTGGTACTTATTTTGATTTTATTTTTAAAAAATTAAAACATCTGTAACCGGTACATACTTTTACATACTCGTATTTTTTTAGAAACAAATGTAAATATATATATTTATACAGGGTGTTCTTTAAACCCTGCCACATCCGAAACCAAGAGCAAGAAAACATATTGAGCAAGAAAACATATTGGCACCTTAAAATACATTTTTAAACATAATACAATTTTAAGATTCTGTATTTTTTTCAATGGCAGCCTTTTCTATCCTTATTTTTAGCAATATATTTACGAAAATTTTTACTAAGTATCTTATTAATAAAGTATTTGGATTTTTTTTTTAATTTATCCAAGATCTGACCTGAGTTGCGGATTAACGCTCGGATTGATTAGATGTGTGGTAAAAGTTTGTTATTTATGTTTTTTTTTTTTTTTAATATTCGATATTAGTATGTAAATTTGCCCAATTTACAAGGGTGTATTAAAAACGGATAAAAATATCAAAATTTAAAATATAATCCTCATTCCCTTCCACACCTTATGGTGCACAGGGCACTGCATTGGTACACCAATCGCAGAGTATCTTGATCAATTTTGTTCGTGAAAGTAAGTCTTATCAGTCTTACGCTTCAGGTACCAGTCCAGCCTTTTAAATAAATATTTCATATTGACCGTGTCGGTAATCGAACCCGAGACTCTTGCATGGTAGTCAAACGCGCTGACCTTTACACCACGAGGCCGACAAAACATAATTTACGTATGTACGTTTCTGTCATGCAAACACGCAGTACCGTCGCGACCGAATTAGTATTTATTTATTGGCAAAAAAGGAATTGGAAATTCTATGTAAATTATTTAAAGTTCATACAGTAGACACCATTCATAAAATAAATTCCATTGTGCAAATTTATAAAGAAGAAAAAATAAAAGAATTTGAGATAAATAAGTCACTAAGATACAAAAATAATATTAAAATCCGTAAATTCCTCACAAGTCATGTCATAATAGCTTTGTCTATAAAAATTACAATAATCTCCCCAATGAACTAAAGACTATTAAAACTAATATATTAATAAATAAATTCAAAGTAAACTTAAAGAAAACTTTTGAACCCGTGTAAAAACTGCATTCTGTTTTAATTAGTAGTAATGTAATAATATTTTATGTTTTTCTTTTTATATCATATAAGTTTTTTTTTTCTCATGTACTCGTATATTCTAAATGGTATAAATTATAATAAATAAATAACTATAACAGTGTAAGTCACTCTTCAAGCACAAGAGTTAGTCTCTTTTTTTTAAGAGTTACAGTCATAACATTTACTAGATGTATAAAATTAGATTTGAATAAAAAACATGTACCATTTATGAAAATATATTGATTAATAAAAAAAAGAAAAAAAGTCATGGTATCTAAGTGAAAAGTGATAATAACACGATAATATTGGTATTGTAAAAAAAGTTTTAAACAATATAATATATATATCACTTTGAATAAATATCACTTTTTTACATTTTTAAAGTAACAAAGGCCTATTTTCTTATTATTTTTTTCCCTTAAGTGTGCATGGTGCTACGTATGTATGTACATACAAAATGCGTTGGAACAACATTGGATAATTTTTTTAAATATCCAAAATATATCGAGCCAATCGGAAGTGTAAGGATTGCAGGAAGGAGGACCCACGTTCCAGTATGGAAAATGAAGTCATACCTAAAAAACTTTTACCAGACTTCCACAGTGAGAAGCTTGATATTAGTTATATTACGTCCCTTAATCTATTTAAAAATAAATTAAGACTTATTCCTTCTGGCTGCGATACGATTCCACTTGCTATTTAATGATGCTCACACTTACACACACCTGAACACTTACTCCCACACAAATACACACAAACACACCTCTACACTTACTCTCATACAAATACACATAAACACACCCTTTTGTTGTACCACAATTTAATATGTCGGATTTTTATTTAGAAACTTCACTGGTCTGTCTTTAAACCGTATTTTTTTTATGTTATTATATCATTGTCGACTGATTCTGTAAAATAAATAAGTATTGATGATAAACAAGAGCAGATTCTTAATCAGAACAAAAAAAAATGGAGTCAATCGGTTTTCTGTCATCCAAATATGATGGTTAGCAAGTAAACGTATCAGATTTGGAAAATAAAAATGCTCCTCTAAACATATGAACAGTGATTGATTATAACTTATAACTGAATGTAGTTCGGCTGAAAGCAGCAAGTCCACAATTTTTAAAAAATTCGATATTGGTGTTATCGGGTGCAGTAAGGTCAATTCCAGGTCGCTTTTGTACAGAACACTGTAATAAATAATCGCCTTCTGAAAATAGTATCGATAACAAAAACGGCATTTTTCAATTTGCAGAAAATACCTACCGCCCTAGAAAAATCTTACGGTACTTTAACAATCGTTGAAACTGGTCAAACACATTTTTAGATTCTTGTTTGTAATATTAAAAACGATTGTTTGTCATTTGTTGAATCCAAAACATTCCAACTGTTGTGTATACGAGGTGTGGCAGAAAAGTAATGAGACAGATTTTTTATTTACAAAAGTTTTTATTTTTTTAAAAATCAATGTTATCCCCTTCAAAGTAGTTTCCTCGAGCAACTACACACCGATGGAGACGTTGTTCTCACTGTTGGTAGCAGCGCTGGAAGTCTTCAACCGGTATGGTCTTTAGCATGTCTGTTACACTCTTTTGAATATTTTCTAAAGTCCCGAAATGACGTCCTTTGGGGACATTTTTCAGTTTAAGGAAAAGGAAGAAGTCACAAGGACTGAGATTAGGTGAATAGGGGGGCTGGGGAACCACAGGAATAACTTGAGAGGTCAAAAGTTCTGTTATGGAGAGGGCAGTGTTTTTCGGCACCATCTTGGCACAGATCTTTCTCATGTGCAAATGTTCAGTCAAAATTTGATGAACGGTAAAACGGTTTAAATTTGATTGTTCACTCAATATTCTTAATGTTAACCGACGGTCTAATCTCACAAGAGTGTTCTCACTTCGATGTTTTCGTCGGTATTAGAAGTTGAAGGCCTCCCTGAACGACGTTCGTCTTCAACGTGTTCTCTGCCTTCCAAAAATGATTTGTGCCACCAAAAATCCTGTGCTTGGGATAAAGAATGTTCCCCATAGGCCTGTTTTAACTTTTCAAACGTCACACTTGCCGATTCTCCAAGCTTAACACCAAAATTTAATGGCACAACGTTGCTCCAAATTCCGCTGTTCCATTTTGCGTGACACACAACCAAAACACAACTTCACCAATAGCAGCCACAAAAATCACGTGGTTAACGTAAGGAGTTGAAACTCGCACTGGGCTATGGGAGGTTACTGATACACGTGCTCTATAAAGGGCAACAACGTAGTGTTGCCAGTCTCATTACTTTTCTGCCACACCTCGTATTTGGTTATTGACTCTTTTCACAAATATGCTATTATCTCAGTTTCACTTTTTTATGGCTGCCTGCTTTCTGCATAACTACGTTCAACTGTCAGTGAGCTTAACTTTCGTGTTTCTCGATGGAGCAGCAGTGACGTGACGACGTGACTGCAACGTTGAAATTCAGTGTATATCTGAAAAGAGCACAGAAAATTAATTTATTCAAAACAGTTATGCAGCTAGGGAAGACAATTAAAACAAATTTAAATGATTCAGACATAACTCCCATGCTACAGGGTAGCAAAATTAAATAAAAATAACGAAAGACCTCGTTCGACTATGTTCCTGAAGTAAAACGGGTATTAGATAATTCATTCAATAGCAAAATGAGGAACTTCAGCCCTACGGGAAATTGGATACAAACAATTATTTCTTGCACGGGGTAAAAATTAGAGCATTCAATTGTAAAGCCAAGTTTCTTGAAAATGTACGGAAAAGATAATAAAAAATATTTTAATAAAAACGCACTACTTTGAATGACGTCACTGGTTCATATGAATCAACCTATGATCCGAGAGCTATGGAAGATTTCCGGTCTGCTTGTCGTTTCTGGACCAATGGGAAGAACTGAATGAGAATAAGCGGAAATGAACCTCTGACGTCACACGGGAGTTATTTCAGAAATACAAAACTTTAAAAAATCGTGGCGCCGATAATACGATTTACAAAAATTGAAAAACAAATTTTTGGCTTAGTTTAACAGTCTATCAACAAATAAAAAAAACCACTGAACTTCCTCATTCTCTCTCCTACAAATAATCATAGTCCAAAAGCCTTAAATTTAATTGATTTTGCGTGTATTTGTAACTTGTATCAATTTAATAATCTATGTAATCGCAATGACGTAATAACGTAATAACATACAAGTTTATCCTGCCAATGGTATTTCTGTAACTGGTCAACATCATCCTCCGTTTGAAATATCCTATGGTATTGATAATGTAAAATTACTAATTGAAAATTGTGATATACTAAAATACAACTTTCAAAAATGTAATTATGATCTTTGCGTTGATTGGCCTCGTATTTTTTTGTGATTTTGGCAGTAACGAAATGTTATAAGTATTCTATAATACCCTGTGGCAAGTCATTAATGATCATGTTCCCATTTAGAGCAACAAAACTAGTCAATACCCAGAATAGTTTAGTATGCGTCTAATTAAGGTTTTGAAAGAAAAAAATAAAATAAGAATAAGGGCAAAAAAATTCAATGGCCCGTTAGATTATGAGTCATTCTTCGTAATGGACGGTTTTATGGCCGGATACGGTCATATTTTTAAAAAGTATTCTTAACAGAGTACTCCTTTAACTAAGAAAAGCTGCGCAATTGCGCCGCTAAGCGTAGTTTGACGTTTGCAAAAAAAAATATTTGTATGTAGGGTCTATAGTCCATAATCGATGACACACACGTGTTAAATTAGTTCACCTTAATTGACCGACGATGCAATGTCATCATTTTCAATCGAATCCAATACATTCGTAAAATGCAACTCTATGAGTATTGCACGTGAAATCGGAGGGCATCGTTCTGCAGTACATTCACATCGTCCCTACCGTGAAGAAATGAACTACAAAGGAACGTCGTCTATAAAGAGACCATAGGACGCAACGCCAGTCAGTCAGCCCAACAAGTTCAGTTCACGTCAGACCAGCTTGACGACGTCACACAGTTCCAGCATGTAGTTCAAGTGCAGTCTCTTCAACTCATCATCGACGTAACACTTATCCGACATAATTCATTATTTATTCACCATGTAATAAATATGCATCAAACAGCAACCTCGTGTGTTCTCTGAATCTCTAACTGGGGTAGGAACTCCAATCAAACCCTCAACTACCTATTGACTATGTTTTTACGAGAATTAAAAATTTAAGAGGAATCCGACAAGGAGACACGATATCCCCAACACTATTTACAATGACCCTAGAATATATTTTCAAAGAACTCGACTGGGACAATAAAGGTATATCAGAGGATGGAACGCACCTCAATCACCTACGATTTGCTGATGACATTGTCTTGATAAGTGAGGGTGCTGAGCAACTCTCTCTTATGCTATAAGAGCTGAATATAGCATCCAAAAAGTGGGACCAAGCATGAACTTCAATAAAACTAAAGCAATTGCTCCTACTCCTGTAAGGATATGTATAGATAATATACTCGTATACCTATAGAAGCAGTAAATGGAAATGTATATCTCGGCCATAAAATTGTACTTGGCCGGGGAAATCAAACAACAGATCAAACGAAGGCTTGGGTTGAGATGGGCAGCTTTCGAAAAACTTAGTCATATTTTGAAAAACGCTCGAACCCCATCAATTTTTCCGGGCTGTCTTACAGATACCATAGCACTCTGTTGGAACATTGATATATTTTTTTTAAATTTCTAAGGCGGCAAGCGTGGAATCGGCCTCCGTCTGGGTGTGCCCCTTTTCCAAATATTTCTGCTCGGTTATTATTTTGGAGATCATGGCCACATTGAGTAGAGCATTAGACATCATGTACTTTCCATTTTGGAACGTAGGTACAATCATCACTACAAAATAATCTTATTGTTTTTAAGGGGCATATTTTGAAATATTTTATTGATAAAAAAAAAAGCTCAACTGATGCCAACTTTTCGGCATTTAGGCCACCTGATCGTTCTATAAATCATCATCAATCCCTTTCCGTACCTGCTGGTGCACAGGGCACTGCAGTGGTACACCAATCGCAGCGTATCTTCATCATTTTTTGTTACATGAATGTAAGATGATCAGTCTTCAGATATATTCTAGTGTGAAAACACCCTTTCAAATCCATATCAACCATATCGATAATCGAACCCGAGACCTCTCGCGTGGTAGGCAAACCGCGCTGACCATTTCACCACGAGGTCGAAAAATTCAGGCGTTCCATAAATAACAATTGCTGTCTTTTGTATTTGAATTAAAAATACAAAAATTATCTACGATTAACTTTGTTTTATGATATAAATTTGGGACATTCAATTTAGGACTCAACAATACCGCCTGCAGGGCCATGGTGAAAATATTTTTTTCGTTACTTTTATAATTTTATTTTTTACTTTGAACTCCTGTTTTTTTTTGTCGTTGGGTAATTAATTCTAGATCAGATAAATTTCCCGTTTTACGTGCAACACAAATATAGCATTCATCTTTATTGAGACGCAAAAGAGATGTATCATTATTTGGGGTGCATTTGAGAATGTTGATGGAGATAATTGATTTGCACCAATCCCTTACATAATAATTATACAAATCTGCTTAAGATGTCTATTCTTATAAAATATTTTTTTTATTTGTAAAAATAATTTGATACCTCGACACTATTTTTTTAAAATACATGTAAATGATATTATATTGAATTATGCTCATATAACATTGTGTTTCAAAAACATTTATGTACATACAGATATTATAATAAATAATATGACCTTCTTTAACGCCCATCACTTTTTATCTGTGCAGGGCCGCGATTATGAACGGCTATCTTCATCGGTATATACTGAGAAGGGATAAAATAATATCGATATACAGGGTGTTCTTTAAACCCTGTCACATCCGAAACCACGATGATCAGTATGGGCAAGAAGACATATTAGCATAGTAAAAAAAATATTAAGGACAAAAAAATTTTTTAAAAATAAAATTTAAAAAAAAACAAATAGTTGCTTACTTCTGCAGGGGAGAAGTGAGGGGAGCGCGGCGCAGTATCAGATCCCCCCTTCCCCTCGTCGTTTCTCCCCTGCAGAAGTAAGCAACCATTGGCTTTTTGAAATTTTATTTTTAAAAATTTTATTTGTTCTCAAAAAATATTTGTAGTTGCCAATATGTCTTCTTGCTCATACTGATCATCGTGATTTCGGATGTGACAGGGTTTAATGAACACCCTGTATATGTACGAAAATGTGTATATTTGTATGAAAATTCAAAAGATCTTCGTCGGTCGCCGGTAATTTTTTAATTTTTTTTTTTATTATTCATATTTTTCTTTTACCAACTATAATTAATAATAAAAAATAATGTGCCCTCACTGGGGTGGGGTTACCCGTGCCGAGGACACTTGACAATATACTTTTTTTAAATGTTTTTAAATTCGAGAATAAACAAAGAAGACTAACTTAATAAACAGAGATAATTAACAAAATATTAACAGTTTTAAAAACTAGGTATATTTGTACATCTATATTATTTATATTACAAAACGCACAATGAAAATAACAAAAACCTAACATAAGCCTAACAAAAACCTAAAAATTACAAAAACCTAAATTGTGAAGCGGTCGATTCAATATTGGTTTAGGCTAATGAGACAATCCATTTTACTTCTACCTAGCTCCACTATCCATTTTTTATAACCATTTGAACATGTTTAGAAAAATAAATTGTGAGCATTTTCTATTTTTTATACAGAAAACTTTATTTTACTTTGTGGATAAAATTGAAGATAAATTTTAACTTCCTATCAGAAAACGTATCCAGGCAATTAGTATGTTAATTTATTATTGGTATCTATTTGATAAACCGCGCTTTATCTTTGACACTGAAATACCTTATAAAATATCTTGGGTAGATACTTAAAAAAATATTTCGAAGACAGAATCGAATTTTTTCAAAGTTGACACGAAAACACTAGAACGCCGAAGAAATGTGAGCAAAGAAAGTATTTTCTAGTTGTTTTCGCTTGTTCTACATAATATCTGGTTCTCGTGAGAATTGTAAGCAGTCCATATAGTTTTATAATCTTAGTAAATAATATTGTTTTTTCAATGCGGGATACGGCTAAACGCAACGACTCTAGACTATGCTTCTCAACGCATCAGAAAGATTCCAAGATCATGATGGATCCAAAGCTTTTGGCCGCCATGAATAAGCTGTACATAGGGAAACTTCCCGCTGAAGTCAGCGTTGAAGAGTTGAAGCAGCTATTTGCAGACCAGAACCTTCCCGTGTCCAATATATCCATCAAGCAAGGAGGCTACGCCTTTGTGGATTTCCATGATCAGTCTTCCGCAGATAAAGCTGTGGACAAACTGAAAGGTAACTTTATAGTTTAAATATTATAGACTGACATTCTAAACGTCCTTAGTTGTAAGTAATTCAGTTCAGTGTGGAAAAAATTGCGTTTTGTTGCGTTGGATAATAGAATTCACCGGAACATCTTTTTACGCGGTTTCGGAACAATACTACAAAAATGAAATAAAAAAATACTAAACATTAATTTAATAAAGCATAATAGTAATATATGCATTGACATATTAATATACATAGACGTGCCCTGACGCTCAGTCATGCCCAACGCGTATTATTTAGTCGTTTTTCGACCACTAGCCTGGTGTGACGTTTAGAATCGAAACAAATATGCCTGCTTGTATCATTGAGGTATAATATAACTAGAGTAAGCATCCGTAGTGTAGTGGTCAAGACGTTTGACTCACACATGAAGGGTTCCGGGTTCGATTCCCGGTGCACCAAAAAAAAGGTGATTTTTCTCAAACCTGGGTGTTCTGTGATGTAATTCATCATTGTAATTGGGCCCCTTCTGGCCTGTTGTGGTGCAAAAAAATATTTCAAAAAATAAGACAATAAAAAGAAAGCATTCGAAATATGATCCCTCAACCTTTACTAAAATGGCGCTATATAAATCAGCCAAATATTATAATTATGTGTTAAATATGCTATTCTCCGTCGGATATCACGCGGCTGGTTTGTTTATTTGGAAATTCTTGTAAAAGTGAACAGACTTTAGTAAAATGAAGTTAGCAACTTGTGCCAGAAACCCAACGATGCATATTATTATAATATGTGTCGCCCATCTTTCCTTTCTTTAAAGGTAATTTTATTTTTATGTTACAGGATTTCACTACTACGGCGTGTCTTTGATTGTAGAACCATCTTTATTCAATGGCAAAAAGTGAGTTTACCCAAACTATTTAGTATTTATTTTTCAGATAATGCGATTTCCCTTACAAAACACTAAATTTGGAAAATGAACTTATATAAATAAAACGACTTGGTTTTAATTAAACATTGGGGAAGTTCTTGCTACGAAAATTGGATATAATAAATGTTTTCTTACGCGCGGTAAAAATAAGAGCATTGCATCTACGGCGAACATTGACATATTATTACACAATATACGCATAGATGCCCTGAGCCCTTAAAACTGATGACACTTAACTCGTGCCCAAACGCTCAGTCACGCCCAAAGCGTATTTAGCCGTTTATTCATAGATAGCGCTTTTATCATTTTTTATTGAAAAATGCTATTTTTACGTTTATTTTCAATTAAAATTTTACAAAACTTGGTTTGCGGAAACTTTACACTATTTTGATTGTAACAAATACCATAACAATATAATTTAGGTCTTTTTCACAAAATGGTGTACAAAACAAAAAATAAGATAAATAAATTTAGTGAAAAGGGCCGAAATTATATTACTACGGTATTTGTTACAATCAATATAGTGTTAAGTTTTCAAAAACTAAGTTTTGTAAAATTTCTATTGAAAATAAATGTAAAATTAGCATTTTTCAATAAAAAATGATAAAAAAGCCCTCTACGAATAATTATTTTAATATTTTCGTTTAGAATTACCTAATCGACCTCCAGCCAGGCGTGACGTTTAGAATTGAAACCAAAATGCCTGCTTGTGTCGTGAAAGTGTGTAAAAATCTTCGGATAAACATTGAAAAAGGATTGTGTAACTTTTCATTAGTAAATGTTTGTTCATGAATGGTTAACAAAGCTTAAAGCGATTTATATTCAAATACAAATATTATTTTTTGTAAACGTCAAACGGCGGCGCAATTGCTTCTTACTTACAGGGGTGCACTGATAGAAATACGTTTTAAAAATATAATAAACGCGAGATTATTTTTGCATTCGTCAAAATCCAGTGAATAGAAATAAATGGGTCGAAATTATAAGGAATTTATTTATTTATTTTACATAAACGGCCTTAATTGCCTTTAACATATATTGAACATAAATATGAAGAAAAAAAAAATATTTATATATAAAAACATAACACAAAATTATAAAATTGCATAACTATAACAATAGTAACAAGTAGGTAAATACACATAAGCAACCAAAAATATTAACGAAATAAATAGATAAATATGAAAAAACAAAAAAGGGAAAAACATTTTTAAATATAAAGAAAAGTTTAAGAATAATATTGCGAGAGAAAAAAAGAAATCAGACTCGTTTTATAACTATCAAGTCCAGAACCAAATATATCAGCCATGTCCTCATACTGATTGCCATATCTATGGAGCCTAGGGATAGGCGAGTGCATGTGATAGTTGGTTCTAGAACTTGCAGAACAAAAAGGAGATCTTTGGCGGGTATGTCGACCAGGTACACGGAAACACACAATCTGGACAATCAATTAATGAATTGATCACCTTGAAAAGTAATATTAGGTCAGTTAGGATTATTCTATCAGAAAGTCTTGAAAGATTTGCTGAAGACAACAATTGATTATAATTAAATAAAGCAGCTGGAATATGAAGTTTAAAATTAATATATTTTAGAAATTTCTTCTGGACGCGCTCGAGTGAATCAGAATGTTCACGATAATGGGGCGACCAGACTGGAGAAATATATTCTAAACGACTTCTAACCAGAGAGCAATAAAGTGACTTGATTGGTGCGATACTTTCAAATTTATTAGTAACCCTACAAATAAATCCCAACATACTTAGCGCCTCATTTAAATTTTTGTCAATATGTTTGATAAATGTAAGTTTATCATCAAAAATTACGCCAAGATCCCTAATGAAATCAACTCTTTCAATTTATGTGAAGAATCTGTTTAGGATCCACGAATGCTAATTGTTAACGTTAAAATACAAACTTTTTTTGTACCAAAAATGAGTATCTTCCAATTTTTGGTAGCATATGCATAATCGTCGAATGCAGCCCTGGTATAAATAAACTAACTTAGTAACTATATGTTCCGTTTAGTGTAACTACTTGAAAAATATTTTACTCTAAAGGGTATGTATAGGTAAGGTATGTATTAATATTTTAACCTAGCTAGACCGAAGGGGGGGATTCGAATCCCCCATAGACCGATTTTAATTCTAAAACTCAAGTATAATTAAAGCTATTTGCCATATATTTTTTGTAATCGTGAAATAAATAGAAGAAGGAAGCATTTTTCTGTTTATGTTTTTAAATTTTGAAAAAGTCTTTTTTTTTAAATATTAAAACAAAAAAAAGTAAATAATAAAAGATTCCATTTCACTTTATGTACATAAGCATTCGGCAAACTAACGAAAATGAATAAAATACACGAATGAGTAAAATAAGTGTAAGGAAAAAACATGAATAAATTATTGCACAGTCATAAACACTTCCAACGTTTTATTCTCCTGATGCCATATACAAGTAGGCGATTGGGTCGTTTGGTCCCCCCGTTCGGATCATGTGTAATTTTTGGATGCTTGGTGAGGGAAAGGTTAATGACGGCGAAGTTTCTTGTAATAAAGTCCCTGGAACCTCCGGATCAACCACATGCTTGTCATAGATATCCGGTTTCGGGGAAGCTAATTCGCCATTTAGCAGAACTCACCGAAGAGAACTTGTGACGTCATACGCGGAATAATATCAAAATTACACAATTAAAAAAAAATCATATCGCTGATAATACGACACATAAACATATTTATGAAATAATTTTGGCTTAGTTTGATAGTTGATTAACAAATATATTTTTTTAAATACACCTAACTTCCTCATTATGCTAATTTATTACGTGTTAAGTACAGTACATGCAATTTTAGCCCTCGCGTAACTAAGGACACGTAATTGAATGGACACATTAGTTGACATAAAATATTTATTTAAAAAAGTATTTTTACGCTGTAATATTTCATGGTCACTTGTCTGGCACATGAAGTGTAAGACTGATCATCATGCCTGCATGTAAATTTATACGAAAATTGTATTGTTTAATTACCCAATTATATTATTATGATGAACTGAACATATCGCCAGAACTTCTGAGATAATATGATAAACATTTTTTCTTTATCATAATAAGCCTCGTGGTACAGAGCACACAGCACACAGCAGTCTGCGCGATATGAAAATAATCTTTGAACCCTTTCTCCGATAACTTATCAATAGTTATCACAACCGGAAATAATGTAAGACTTTTGATACCGTTTTATTTTCTAAACTTTTTTTACGTGTTCCAGTACCTACCTAAATGGGTTTAGTGAATGTCGCAGAAGGCCACACAAAAACGCCAAAATGGAGTCTTTGCCTATTATTTGCCAATAGAGAGGAAGAAAAGATGAAAATATTCTGAGTTTTACTGAAGTAATAGCGAGGGGGTATTGGCAGTAGCACTAATTAGGTCTAAATTACTTTCTGTACAGTGAAAGTGACACTAATAATGTGCATCAACGTCAGTAATACAATAACATTAATTATAGGGTATTTTCACAGGGGAGGATTAACGGATTTAACATACTGGACGTATAAAGGATTTTTCAAAGACTCTTTTAGTACAATATTTTGAGTTTGTCTAAATGTCCGCAGACAAAAGACTGGATTCCACCCCCTAGGGAGTCAGTATGATTAACAAATTACAACAGAGGGAAAACATTTTTGACAAGCTGGTTTAAGTGGCCACTTTACACACTGTAACATTCACCATTTTGCCTATGTTTAAACATCCATATTTCTTCGATTCGTCCATTTGTTTAGCTTCGTGAAGTTAAAGAGCTGAAACCTTCATTTCGAGAATTATTTCACATACTAGGCAACGCCTGAAAACAATTTTCCAATTTTTAGGACCGGTTGATTTTATTGCAATATTTTGAATTGGTCCAATTGTTTGTAGACTTCACCCCCTGGGGAGTCATTATGATTAACAAATAACAACAGAGACGGAGAACATTTAAGAGAAGGAAATAAACCACTCGTACCAGCCAATGACAGGTCATAAGCCCTGTAAATGTCTAGACTTCCATATTCCCTTCTCTAAAATGGTCTCCATTTTTGCTGTAATTTACGACTCTTTCGGTATTTGTAAATGATAGCATTTTAAAATCTAACACCCTTATCTCTTATAGAATCTCTCTCGCTACCTGACCTCAACCATTTTTATTCATCCGTGTCATGGAAACATAAATAAACAAAGTTCTTTTCTTTATAAAGTCATATTCTTATGGACATGGTGGTATTAGTATTTCTATGATTACCTTGATCCTTGACTTAAGCCTACCCATTATTACTCAGATCATCAATTACTGCTTGGCTTCACAATCTTGCCCGTCAATATGGAAAATAGCCAATATCATCCCAATACCAAAAATTCATTTACTCACAGAAGTGAAAGACTTTCTTCCGACCCCCATTCTTCCTATCCTTCAATCAAATTAATATGTTTTTAACAAACAACAACTTATTTGCCATCCCAATCTGGTTTCCGTTCAGGTCACAACACTACGACTGAATGGCAAGCCATGAATGATAAGAAAGTTAGATTCTAACTTTCCTGGATTTCAGCTGCGTTTTTAATTCTGTTGACTTCGATATTATTCTTGCAAGTCTCGGCTCTCTAAATTTTTAACTTCCAGTCTTAAAATAGTTTTTCTTTTTCTTAAATGGGTCAGCAGCGCGTCAGAGCGTCATACAGGCTAGCAGGCATCAAAAGGTAATAATCTTAGCACTGGAGTTCCTCGGGGTAGTGTACTGTCTCCACTTCTATTTTATATCTTCATAAATCCAATATCTTATCATTTAGACAGTTTGTTTCATCTCTCTGCCGATGATCTTCAGATTTACTTGCATACTGATATAGAAAATATCAGTAATACTATTAAACCACTAAACTCTGATCTAAATTCGATTTCTTGTTGGTCCGAAGATAACGGCTTATTGATCAATCCAAAGAAATCCCAGGCGATTATAATTGGTGGTCATAGACAAATCTCCTTTCTAAATTTTTCAACCTATTCTACCTTAGTAATCGAACAAAATGGGATTTATTTCACAAAAACAGCTTGCCCACTACAGGAGCATACCGCATCTGAGGACATAAGTCTCCTTGGCGGTGCC
This sequence comes from Micrasema longulum, assembly GCF_059751315.1. Lineage (NCBI taxonomy): Eukaryota > Metazoa > Arthropoda > Insecta > Trichoptera > Brachycentridae > Micrasema > Micrasema longulum. Next base: position 1,955,134 of record NW_028277293.1, read on the forward strand.
CACAGAGGCTGCCCGAAGGAGCTCTCTGTAATCTGAGCATCCGCTTTATTTTTAATCTTGAAAAGTATGACTGCATCAGCCTTTCGCTCCGAACTCAAGTGGCTTCGTTTTTATCAGCGCATAAACTTTCAATCTCTCTCACTTGTAATATTCTTCACAGCCCTTGAGGTCCAAAATGTTTTGCTGAGAATTTCAGTTACCTATCTGACCATGGTCTTTTGCTTCGCTCTTATCAGTCTAAGTCTAATAACTAACTTCAAAATGGACGCCTTACACCTTTAACGGACTTCATTTTTGTATAAAAATGTTCGTCTCCACACGAAATTATTCGACAAATGGCCGAAGCATGTCGTCTAGCTTATAAATGCCGCGCCGGCAGTAACATTGCCATATGTGGAAAAAATGCCTGTTTAACTGATTCACAGTTCGCGATTGGTTTAACCTTCATTTTATTGGTTTTAAAATGTATATTTTCATTCCTTTCCTTTCCTTGGTTCCTCTTTCTCTCTCCTTCCAAACTCATTACCTGATTCCGCATTCCTAACCCTTTAATATGGTCAATATAATGTACTTTCACTTAAGTTAATATATGCAAGCCTTATGTTTCCATTAAAAAACAGCTGTTATTTTTACTCAGTTTTTTCATGAACTCGTATGTTCTTTTGATATATATATATTTTTTTTAATACAAATTTTTTGATCAACCTTTTTTTCGATTAGCTGGAAGTTATTGCTTTTAGCAATAAGTCCGCCACAGGACTCATTTAATGTACGGGAAGATTGAAATAAATAAAAGCCCTAATAACACTAGGCAAGAGAAAAAAACCTTTTATTTGTTCCAGAAAGAAAAATATGTGATTCTGATAAAATTATATATTTTATTTTTTGTTTTGTACACCATTTTTTGAGAAGTACCTAAATTATATTGTTGTGGTATTTGTTACCGATCAATATAGTATAAAGTTTTCGCAAACCAAGTTTTGTAAAATTTCCATTGAAAATAAACTTAAAAATGCAATTTTTCAATAAAAAAATATAAAAGCGCCATCTATGAATAATTAGTTTCATATTTTCGTTTAGATCACCTTAACAATTTTTCTGTTCTTTACGGAGGGTAATCAAGCCCCCCTGAATCGGCTTCTGTTTCTAAAGAAAAAAATCAATATAAATAAAGGAGGGGTTCGCAATTTGGTAAAAAATTAATATACAGACCTATTGGCCCATGTCAGACGAGTGTGAAAATCCACACGGCAAGATTAAATTTGGGTTGGGTGGATGGATTTTTATGATGTTACAATTATTTTCTAATTATTCAAATTTATGTAAGCAAACGCATTTGTCAATACACATGAGATATACTAATCTCCACTTGATTTCGGGATTCTTATTTTACTTGAGAACTGCAGCTGAGTGTGTTTTTTAAATACATGTGGCGGGATTGCCAGGCTGAGGAAGGTGTTGACTGCATTTTAAATCCATATTGGTCGGAGGGAGTCAGAGACATTGTTGTCCGATGTAGAAGGACGTAAGCTGACTTCTTGTTTTACTAGTAATGACTTGGGACTTAGGATATAAAGATTTTGGTATTATTTATGTTTTCACTCTATATTTAGTATTTACTTTTAAGACTGAAAAAGCACACATAATAATAAAAGTGTAATTAATTTTTAATATTATTATAAAATACATAATTTACTGCCTTAGAAGGGGGAAGCTATTCCTAGTTAGGCAGTTTAGATGGACCACCAGCAAAAATAAAAAATATATTTGTTTACTTTTACTACTTAATTAATTTGTTGTATAAATAATTCATTGTAAATTCCCGTAATAAATATGTAAAAAATAATTACATTTTTAAAAAATAAAAAATAATACATATTAAATTAATATATTATTATTCTTTGAATGTATTAAGCATCATTTAATGAAATTTAAAAAAAAAACACATGAAAAAAATAAGGTCCTTCCTAAACACAGGAATTTCCTAGCTAGTCGGGACCTGAAACAAATAAACTCTATACATTTTAAAACTGTGAAATACAAAAAAGAAAAATTAAAAAATATTACAATAGAGATGGAGAACATTTTGGCGAAGGGAATATAGAAGTCAAGTCTAGGCATCTACAGGGCTTTTGACCTGTTATTGGCTGGTTTATGTGGCCACTTTACACACTGTGTAACATTCACCATTTTGAACATGTGTATTTCTTCAATGCTTCCGTCTGTTGATGTTTGTGAAGTTAAAGAACTGAAACCTTTGCGGGTGAGATTCGTCTCATTGGATTATTTTACCTATATACTACAAAAATTTGGACAAACCCAAAACATTGTTGATAAATCTACCTGGTCCAAGAAGTATATATATATATTTATATTTATTCAAGCGTTGCCTAGTATGTGGGCGAAATAATCCAATCAAATTAATCTCACCCACATCAATAAAGGTTTCAGCTTTTTAACTTCACAAACATCAAGAGATTTAAGGAATATAGAAGTTCAAATTTAATTTTGATCGGGTTGTGGTCCTGTGGCTAGTGTCTCGGACTCACGGACCAAAGGTCTGTGGTTCGAATCCCACTCTACCCCAACTTGATTCCCATTTTCTAATAGTGAGTTATTTACAACTCGTTGAAAATGGACCTCCAAATTAAATATTTGGGAAAATCATAAGAACGCAAATATTTCTTTTTTTTTAAAATAAATAAATATAGAAAGTATGGTAAATGTAGCGCAATGTGTAAAGTGGGCACTTAAACCAGCCAATGACAGGGCAAAACCTTGTAGATGCCTAGACTTCTATATATCATTATCTAAAATATTCTCCATCTCTGTTTAAATATATCAATATTAACAGCTCCCAGGGGGTTGAATCCAGTTCTTGTCTACAAAAATTTGAACAAACTCAAAACATGTTTAGTATATTAACCCTTTCCTCATTAAGCACCCAAAAATTACACATGATCTGAACGGGGGGACCAAACGACCCCAGCGGCTACTTGTATATGGCATCAGGAGAATAAAACGTTGGAAGTGTAAACACTTATAATATGCCATAAATGACCGTGCAATAATTTATTCATGTTTTCGCGTTACGCATATTTTACTCATTCGAGTATTTCATTCATTTTTGTTAATTTGCCGAATGCTTATGTACATAAAGTGTAACTGACCAAATCGATCTATGGTGGATCTTAATTTTACCGTGCCCGGTGGATTTGTACGATACGTGTAAAATGTGCCATTCTGTGTTAAGAGGGGAATATCCATAGGGATTAAAATGGAACATTCCCTTTATTTTCCTCCCCTAGGTTTCTATCACAGATCACAGGTAATAATTTACTATAGGTGCTTACCTACATTACGTGTACATTATTGTTATGGAAAAATATAAAAAATACGAACCACTCTCACACACGCTAAGTTGAGATTCTCAACTCACGATATTAGAAATATTGATAGAACAAGATCGAATGAAGTTAACTACGTTTAGTCAAAAAATATATGTTTCAACTAAATTTTTAACGTGTTCTCCTTTTCGGTTGTGGATGCCATATGCTCCACCTAGGAAGTGGAAATGGAAAATAAATAATGTTGGATTTTGCACATTTGCAGCTTTGCATGAACCTGACGATATTAGTTACCCATGTGTTTGTTTTTTTTTTGTTTCTTATGTGCCTATAATAACTCCTGGAACAATCACCATTTGAAGCCAGGCATTTTGAAAATATTTAGGGATAAACGTCACATCATGGAGGCACCTATTTATTTTTACAAGGCACAAGTGCCTTTCAGAACAAAATAGACGCCAGCATAACAGTAATGAACATCATGTATAAATATTTTATGAAAGGGGAAAAGGGAAAAAATATGAAGGAAACATAAAAACACAAATATTATGTACATGAGAATGATATATACAATATACATGTGGCGCAAAAGTTGTCACTCGATGTTCTATGGCTTTTTTTTTTATAAATGAAAAATTTTGGTTCCGCTTTTGGAATGTGTTTATTTGATGTCTTCATTTTTTTTCTATGAAGTCGAGAAAATGATATCGGCCAAGTGGCCGCCGCCAGAATTGATGACCATGCGGGCCCGATTTATGTCATTTTCCATAACTTCCGGCGATAGGTTATCGCATTCTTGACGGATATTCTCTTTGATGGCTTCAAGAGTCTGAAGCTTGTTGATATAGACTCGTGACTTCGTGAAACCCCACAAAAAGAAGTCTGGAACGGTTAAATCGGGCGATCTTGGTGGCCAGTGCAAATCACCAAAACGAGAGATTATGCGACCCGAAAATGCAGCCTTCAGAATATGGTTTGTCGCTCGTGCAGAATGCGCCGTACTCCATCCTGTTGGAACCACATATTCTCCAATCTCATTCATCAAATTGAGGAAAGAGAAAGTCGTTGAGCGTGGCTCTGTACCGCTCGCCGTCCACAGTAATCGTTTGCCCGCAGCGTTTTAGAAAAAATATGGCCCGATGACGCCTCCAGCGTAAACACCACATCATCCAGTAACTTTGAGCGGGTGTAATGGCTATTCGTGGGCTATACGCAGATTTTCTGTGCCCCAGAAGCGATAATTCTACTTAATCATATTTCCACAAAGATGGAAATGGGCCTCGTCGCTCATGATGATTTTCGATAAAATTTGTATTCCTCGTGGTCGATTGGCGGTCAACGGCTAGCAGCTGATGCACTGTCTGCATTTTGTAAGGGAACATCTTTAAGTCTTTCACCGAAATTCTCTGTAAAGACCGCCGTTTGATGTCCAATTGCGTGGCACGTCGTCAAGTCGATACTCCGGGGTCCTGTGCGACATCTTCAACCACAGCCACGATATTCTGAGCAGAACGGCTGCTCCGGGGCCGGCCAGACCTGGCGGCATCTGATGTTGTCCCATACTCTTCTAGGCGAGCGGCTAAACGCCATAGCGTTTGCCCAGTTGGTGTCGGACGACCTGGAAATCTGCGCCTAAATTTACGCTGCGGCAACACCACCGACAAATTATTCTGTAAAAAAATTGAAACATTTTTTCCGCGTTCTTGAGGAGTACAGAGATTCGTGTCTTATTGACGTGTATTTTGTATCTGTTTACTTCACAAATGTCAAAGCAGAACTGACATTAACCGCCATTTACAAAAATTATGGCATCTTTCAATAGGGTGATGACTCTTGCGCCATCTTGTATATGTAGGTATCGTAGAATTAAGAATAGTCCAGAAGGAGCGTAGAATCATATTTGAATACATCGAACCGTGTCCAAAAATCTCCCTACTTTGCTCCACTTTCGCAGCGCGCATGCGTGAAGGCGCCTCGTAATGTTGCCAGAATGCGAAAAATAAAATCAAAACACAAATGTAAGATAATTATAAGTTCTCTAAAATTATAATGTACACGCGGAAACATTGATTGGCTCAAAAGAGTAGATAAGTAAAGGGTCATTTAATAAGAGTAATTGAATTAATGAACTTTGAATTTTAAAAACGTGAAAAAAATATTTTAGCTAAAGCAAATATTTTTATGTCATATTAAGTAATATTTGATGAGCAAAGTAACGTAAACAAATTTACTGCCCTGGCAACACTGACAAAATGTCAATTTTGTTTTCTTTGACAATCTGACAGACGGAAAAATAATTACATTTTTAAGTAATAAATTTGCTAATTACACATGCATTTGCCACTTCCACCTGAAATATGATCCCATCCTGTTTCTTTTTTATCCCAGCAGTACTCCCTTAAGAGTAGTTTAGTCGCCTTCTGATTAATGCGCGTAGGTATGCGGTTTCTGGACTATTTTTATTTCTATGGTAGGTATATAAGAAAACTCCGTTTATGCAATACTAGGTTATAATAATAATAATAAGATATATCTTTTACGGTTATTTTATTCGTAGGGGCCTTCCGTCTGTCATTTGAACTGAACTGCTTGATATTTATTTTTTTACTTATTTTCAATAATTTGTAAGATTGCAGATCCATTTTTTTGGATTTCTATTCAAATAGGTATTAAATTTTCCAGTTAATTTTTTTTATTTTATTATACCTACTTAGATTATAAATTATACTGTCGCTTAAAAATAAAACCAAACTAGATATTCTGTAACTATATTTGTAATATTTACACATTTGCTATTAATGATTATTTCGGGGAGTGATAAATGTATTTTACGCTTAGAGTAATAATGCGTAACCTAGAGAGAAGCCCTATCACAATGTTTCATGGAACGCAAGCGATGTTGGTTTGTTGGTTAGAGTGGCCAATTGGTGGCCATTTTGTTTTATTTGACAACATAAACATAACGGTTCGATCAGATGCTTTTGTAGCCGTGCTTGGCTTCGTTTATAAATAACTTGGATATTTACGTTATAATAAATAAAAAACGACTATGGTGAATTGCAGTATGTTTGGTTGCAGCAGTAGGAGCGTCAAAGGTGTTAAAGGAGTCAGTTTTCACAGGTAATTGATTCCAAATATTTTCCCATGATTTACATTGATTTTTGGCATTTATTGTCCCGACACGTGTATTATGTTGCTTAAAAACTTTCCTTATATCAACATATTTACTTCAGATACTATTTCTCAAATTAGGGGATAAATTTGTGAATTAAAGTATGTTTACTGTTGATAATGACAGGGCAATATGTCAGGGCCGCACTGGGCATCCATAAAAGTTTGAGTTTTTATCGAGTAGAGGTCGATTAAAATTTTACTCGAAAATAGCAACGTTAACCTTGAAATTGCATCTAAAATGACGTGTCCAAATTTCAGGCCGCTACGGCTCGCCATTTCTGAGATGTGACGGACTTGACTTTGGTTCAATGGAGTTGGGATTTATGTATCAATAAAAATAACATAAATATATTGTGAATAAAATGAATAAATAAATTAAAAAATAAACACAAACATGTATTTTCAGTTTTATAAAATAAATATAGGTGAATGATATACCCTGCAACGATAAATACACAGGTACATATTCAAAAGTAATTACAATGCAAATCCATTTGGCAATTCTCGATCTGAGTACGGCTCATTGTTTTGCTGCGAACTGTAGCTAATTTAATACCCAATAGTCATAGAATGGTTTTCCTACGTTTGGGCTCCTCTCTAGGTTACGCATTATTACTCTGAGATTTTACATCTACGGTCAGTCCATTTACTTTCCGGTAAGTGACAATCCGGTCAATGTGTCTTGGCAATTTCGACTCGAATCTCTGGTTGTATTTAGAAACAAATGATTTCTTCCTGGCTTTCCAAAAAAACTCATTTGTGCCAGGACGACGCGACGCATGATAATCCTGCCAGATAATCCTTATGATGTATTGTCAGAGTTGCTTTATCTCCAACATCGCTGTTAGTGGATCTTAAAAAATGTCCAGTTTTTTGATCGACGAAAAGAGTAACGTTTCTTGCTTTTAGCTTCCTTACTACAAGTACAGTGGTATTTTGTGTTTTTACATACAGTACTTTGCTGACTTTAATACTTTCGTTTCTAAAAATACTATATAGTCCGCAACCTTTCGATGAAAGGTTTGTTTCTTTTCACACCACAAACATATTTTTCACCCATTTTTATATAGACTTTCAGATCAATATCACGTTTAGACGAACAATAGTAAGAACAAGGGTCCAATGTTTCTTTGAAAGAAGACGCGGTAATTTGGTTTTATTCAACATTATTTAAGAATTTATATATGTACTCGGAGGTATGCCCTGGGATTTTTATTACGCGATCACTTTGCAATAGAAATACCCCAACAAAAGAACGAGGGGTGTTTCTGAAATGTGACAGAAGTAATTATTGTCACATCAAAATGACAATTACAGATGTTACAATTTAAGATCTGTTTTGCTAATTACAAATTACTGTTGTAATATAATATTTATCTGGCTAGAAATACAAATACTTACATTGTAACAATTCTTACATAATTATGTAGCAATTGCTGTTTATGCACGTGTGTTGCATCGTTGCATGTAGCCTAGGGTTGCCATCCGTCCCGATATATCGGGACTGTCACCGTTATTGAGCCCTCTGTCCCGACGAAACCTATAATGTCCCGATTTAAACTTACTCAGTGCAACGCTGTTAATCAACAAAAATCACAGCCGTACTGACAATGCGTGTTAAAATAAGGTGGCAAATGGTTTCAGCAATTGGTATATCTTAAGAGCTTTATAAAAGCTGAACTTGCCTCGATATAGTGAAAGTTGATAGGTTCTGTGAAAGAAAAATGTTCTTTTTGTATTTTTTTTAAATTGAGCGATAATTTTATTTCCATTCCTGCTCATAAAACCATAGTGGAAAAATTTATATTATTGATGTTGGCCCAGCGAAAAAGACCGATAAAAAATATCGTCTGCTGCCAGGGACTGACTCTATGATCAATATTGCAGTAATATGTTGATTTGGAATCATAGACAAAATACGGACTGCCGTCTTTCTTCCGCAAGAAGCAAGACATAAAATGTACGAAAATTATTTCTACTATATTTCCGATAATTCGTTATAAAATTGCCCCTTTTGTTACAACATATCCGTATTCCAGAACGTCCCGATCAGACCCAAGCAAAACATGGCAACCCTAATGTAGCCACAAGTTTATGTTGTGTGTTGCGTCGCGGGCACTAAAAATAACGTTATTCTACATATCGGCATATTTTTAGATAACAATGGATTTTTAATGACAGTTCTACAATCTTTATACATGTATGAACTTCCTCAGCATATGGCGCGAAGAATACTGCGTTTAAATATTTAACTCCCGTTCAAATTTTATTTAAAACGGAAAAGCATAAAAGATAACTAAAAGAGGATAAGAATGTTTTTAGAGTGTGGGCAATTTATATATTTCTTTACCCGGTAGTTATGGTTTGAGTATGTCCAAACGCTCGCAGACTTAACTGGATTTCCTCCATAGGGAGTTATTAATGCTTGAGTTTGTTGCAACCAGAGGGAACACATTTTCGAGAAAGAAATATGGAAGTCTAGGCATTTACAGGGCTTATGACTTGTCGTTGGCTGGTTTAAGTTGCCACTTTACACAAATTTAGATCTAATTAACTCCCTGGAGAGGAAATCCAGCCAGTCTGCAAACATTTGGACTTACTAAAAACATTATTGAATTAACTACCTGGTAAAAAAAGAAGTATGAAAAGTTACATGTATTTTTTTTTATTATTTTTTTTTATTTAAAATTTATTTATTAACCCTTACGGATTACGGATTACATTCACTTTACAAAAATAATAAATATTTTTTATTTATACTCGGTTGTTGATAATTATATTTTTTACGCCTTTTGAAAAGTTTGTCCGAGTCTTTTGTTTAGTTTTGTCTGGTAGTTTATTGTATAATTTCAGTCCCTGATTTATTAGTCTCGATTGTCCTTGTCTTGTTTTGGAATGTTGTATGCGGTATTGTTCTGATATTCTTGTATCTTGTCCATGTTTATTACATTTTTTTTCAAGTTTTAGTTCTTTGTCTGCAATAATATCAGTGACTAACTTATGAATAAATTTTAAAGATTCCAGTTGAAAAAGTTCATTCACATTCAATTGCTTGGTTTTTTCAAAGATTTCTTTACTTGGTGTTAGATAAGGGAGGTCATACGTCATACGTCAAAGCTTCAACATTCTATTTTGCTGTCGTTGTAGTCTGTTCATGTCATTTAGGTTCCCTGTTCCCCAAAGTTGTGGCATAAAACATATTTTAGATTTAACAAAGGCTACATGCATAAAAAAAATCCGTTTTTCGAACAAAATTTTAGATTTTGAAAAAGGTCTCAATAATGTTGCTATTTTGCTAATTAAATTATTGATGTGAGCTGTCCATGTCAATAGTTTGTCTATTGTTAGTCCTAAATATATTTCGTTTATGTAAGCATCTATTTTATATAATTTTTTTCTAGATTCAAAACTTATAATATTGCTTTTTTTTCATTAAGTGTAAGTAAGTTTGTATTGGTCCATTTAGTCAGCATAGTTAAGTCAGCGTTTATGTCTTTGTTAGTAAATGCGTCAGTTTGATTTTTGTAAAAGAGTAGTATGTCGTCGGCATACATAATGATTTTCCCTTTAAAATTAATTATTGATAAGTCATTAATATATAAAATATGTAATAGTAGACCTAAAATAGATCCTCGTGAAACATAGAAACGAACTAAAAAGCGTTAAAAATAAACTAATTTACTTATTAAATTTATCCCCTTTGTTTAATTGTGTGAAAGGTTTAACAAAAACACAACTAATTTTGGGCGTTTTGAAGTGACCTTTAACTTATTCAAATATGTTTCGATTTTAGTTTCGGCCGAAACTAGGACCGAAGCGAAATTCGGTTTCGGCGAAAAATCTTGTTTCGAAATATGCAGATACGTTCATAAATTGAAATGTGAAATGTTTTTACATAATAAAATATTGAAGTTAGATAGATAACATATAAATGTAACTTACTATGCGAAAATGTAGTATTCCCTCCTTCCAATTGTTCCAAGAAGCTAAACTTTTGGAAATAAGACAAATATATTGTTTTCAATAGATCAAGTCAAAAAGGAATCGTGTGCTAGAAATACCACATTGTAAAACGAGGCTAGCACAGAGACATGCATATTTTATAGGCCTAAATTTTGAAAAATATTTTTTTACTCATAATATATCGTTAATCACAAACTTTCAAAATTTTCCTTCTTTTAAAAAACACGCTCTCTCCTGGATTCAAACTAAAGATATTTACTTTATTTTTCTATGATATATTTTGTTGCCCTTTAATGATAAGGAATATTTTTATGTTTTTGTATATTTTTTTATTTCCTTTTTAATTACTATAAAATAAATCTTCTTCAAATAAACCTTCTTAAAATAAACCTTCTAATCTTTTACAGTATATTTTATTTTCTCTTTCTGTATTACACAAAAATATTATACCTGTCTATTTATTATTGGAGTAAAAATTCATATACATTTCTTTTATACCCACGAACAGGCCATGCCTTTGTGGGATTTTTGTTTACTATTTTTACTGTTAATATGTATTTTATTGCTTTGTAATTATCCTTTTTTTGGATATTCTGTTTTACATTGTAAAAAAAAGTCTGCTTTAAGTAATATAACAGGCGCAGTTGGTTAGACGGCCAACTGTGAAACTGGCGTCGCGGGTTCGATTCCCGCCAGTTGCAAGAAAAAAATCAAGAAAGATTTTTTCTCAATTGGTCTGGGTGTTGTGGTGTATTTTTCATTACCTCCCTCCATATCCCCTCTATCCCACCTGCTGACAAGCCTCAAGGGGGGGTTATTCCTTTTTTTTTAAAACATTGGGCTGAACCATATTTCAGCTCTGTACATAAAATCTGTGTTGAGCTGAAATGTATTGTATAATGATATAATACTAAAAAACTCGTTTATCAGATATTCTAAATAACAATGACAAATAAAAATGGTGTAAATATGCACACATATGTGTATTTTTAATTATATAAAAAAATATTGATACAAAAATAAAAACGTTATTTAAATGAATTGTTAGTAAATATACAATCAATAGAAGAAAAATATTATACAAACAAATTTTCATGTTAAATAAAAAAAAATATTTAGGATTTTGATTGTAGAGGGTTGTGGAGCTCCTACCCCCTGGGCCCTTTTGCTTTGGGCTGGCGATTTAAAATACAAAATAAATAAAAAGCACATCGCATACCGTATTAATTAGTTATTAAAAGCACGGTTGTTATTTGCGACTAGTTCCCCAAAATCTAAATATTTAAGAAAATCATTTGAAATACCTTAACAGCAGGTAATGACGGTATAAACATTTATTATATTGTGTCGGACACCATTTAAGGTTTATTTTTGTCTATTTTTTAAAATCAATTTAAGGATAATTTTATAAGATAATATTTGTGGAATTTCATCCAATTAGAATGTAGTTGATAGTAAATTGGTAATTTTAGGAAATTTATTAAAGCCTATTTGATATTTGAACTTAGTTTCGATATTTGAAGGTCCGACGCACTCCTTTTAATTAATTAGGTTAATTTAGAATCATTATCTGTTGCATATGTTATTTATTTCAGAATTTTAGGACTAGCTTTCAATTTTCATCTGTTAATTTGAATTTAAGATCAGGTAAAGAACTCGAATCCATGAGGATTGGTGGTTTCCACGACAGGAGCGGGCCCTAGGGGGGGGTCTGCAATCGTTCTCGGAAACTCGGTCGGCCGGCTTCAGAAGCGCGAAATGTTGAATCTGGCCAGCGCTGGATCGAACAGACGATGCCAGGCGCACCCGGGAGCCGATCTCGCTGCGGTTTTCACCAATCATAATATTTTTTGACTATGTACAATTCGGCATCAAATTTCGCTTTTGAGATATGTACCTGGAATTTGCTTTAGAATTTTTACCTATCCGATTTCACCCGAATTAATTCCGAGATTTTTACGCTCGTAAAATACGGGTAAATCCAGTCCCCCGGGCCAGCCCTTAAATAAAAGGAAAGTTTTTTTTCACCCTAATAGTTGGCCGGGGACTGAACTTTGTTAAACCGATCTAAATATTTGTATATTTTCAAATATTTCAACCTTTTAACTTAAGTGAACATACATCAATGACTCAAAAGGAGATTGCAAATGAATGTTTTGTGAGTCAGAGAGCAGTCAACGAGATTATTTAGCAGAAAAGAGAAACAGGGTCAGTTGAAGCAAAGAGAATTGGGAAATGTGGAAGAAACCGGAAAACAGTGTAATATTATTTATTTATTTTAAAGAAACAAACAGTCGACAATGGCATGGTAATTTTTTTTTTAATACCGTTTAATAACAGACCAGCAAAGTTTCTAAATAAAAATCATACATATTATTAAATTGTGTTACAACAAAAGGATGTGTTTATGTGTATTTGTATGAAAGTAAGTGTAGATGTGTGTTTATGTGTATAGTGTGGGAGTAAGTGTTCAGGTGTAAGTGTGAGCATCATTAAATAGCAAGTGGGATCGTATCGCAGCCAGAAATAATAAGTCTTAATTTATTTTTAAATAAATTAAGGTGCGTGAAAAATATATAAATAGATGAAAAAAAACATTATATTTAGAGCAAAAACGATAGAGGAAAGAGTGTTGTGTATAGTTAGTGCTACAGACTGGCAGATGGAATAAATACTTATTTCTTGTCACGCGAAAGGGGACATTCAGATTTATTTTGGAGAGTAGGTTAAAAAAGTCCACTTTATTATTTAATAATTTATGTAAAAAGTATAATTCAGATACAGTGCGTCTATATAATATATTATGTGACAAAAAGCAAAAAACTTTTGAAATGTACACTTTTTCGTGACCGTGGCACGGTACAAATTGTGCAATTGAGGGCATTGGAAGCAAAGACAGCAACCTCAAAATGTTTATTTTATTTGTTATGATGGCATTCTGTAGTTCAACAATTTTATTTTTATATAAATCATGAGTTGAGTTGCAAATGTAGTTTAAAATCATACTTCTGATGTTTTGAAAAAAGTGTTGGGAAACATACCAATATCCATTAGCCATTTTATTCGACCTTATCCCAGTTTCGTGGAAATGGGGTGGGATTGCCAGGCTGAGGAAGGTGTTGACTGCATTCTTAATCCATATTGGTCGGAGGGAGTCAGAGTGTTTGTTGTCCGATGTAGAAGGACGTAAGCTGGTTGCTTGTTTTAAAAGTAATGACTTAGGACTTAGGATATAGAGATTTTGGTATTATTTATGTTTTCTCTGGATATTCATTATTTACCTTTAAGACTAAAAAAGCACACATTATGATAAAACTGTAAATATTTTTAAATATCATTATAAAATACATAATTTACTGCCTTAGAACGGGGAAGCTATCCCTAGTTAGGCAGTTTAGATGTTCCAATAGCAAAAATAAAAAATATGTATGTTTACTTTTACTACTGAATTAATTTGTTGTATAAATAATTACTTGTATATTGCTGTAATAAATATGTAAAAAAAATAAAATACTAAATAATAAATGACCGGCTTGAGATTTAAATGAAAGTTTTTAAAATTAGTTTTTCTATTAAAGCTAATTTGTTTGTATCTTAAAGTTTAAGTTCAGTGAAAATAACATTTCTAACATGAAGACTCTCTTTGGCATTAGTGTAGCAGTTTTGTTACTTTTCTCGAAAACACCAAAACGGGAGTTTGCTATCTTTGCTTCCAATGCCCTCAATTGTAAAGAATACATATTCCGTTTTTTTCTACCCTGCGTTTTATTTTGACATAGTCAAATCGCCATCCTTCGCCCCGCTCCGCTCCGATTCCTAAGATCGTTGGGCGCTCCGCCCTGCAGTCGTGGCGTCTGGAGCCCGGCCGAAGGTTCCTCCTGCTTGCAGACCGCTGCGTAAGCCAGGCTCGGACTAAGCAACGAGGCTCTGCGCTACAGGCCTCCGAGCTGAAGCAGGGTGCGGGCGATCGACCTTCACTAGGGACGGCGGCGTCTGCGCAGCGGCCCCTCTCTCGGCAACGCTAGTGCCCCCCCCCCCGCCCCACAACCCCCGGGGGGGCGAACGCTGCGCAGGGTGAGGCCGTAGCCAGGTGCATGGTCCCCGTATTCGTTTCACGACGAATTACAGGATCCTGCCGCTGCCAGCGACGTGCCGTCTCAGTTCCGGATTTACAACCAGGAACTGAAGCAGTGGTCGGATCGGCGAATTTTTCGTTAGCCTAGTGGCCGCCCGCGACATTTCAGGTCCGGGCGCGCGCGCGTGTCGGCAACATTCATATTACCTTTGGCGTGAAACTCTCTACCTTAAATCTTTCTAATTTTAAATGAATATAGGTCTATAAAATGCTGTCGAGTGAAAATATTATTTTTCTCCTTTTTGTTTTAGTAGGATCGGGTGGGGAGAAAAGTGCCATTTTTTTTACATAGGATTCAATAACTCGAGCGCTCGTGCGTTCAGAGAAATTTTAAAATAACGAACATTTAATTACTATATTGCGGCAAAGTTTTTATTTGTAAGAATGAAGTTACTAGCCGAGATAAAAAAAATAATGACATTTTCTTTAGGAAATCGATTGACACTTTTCACCCCGTTGACGGGGTGAAAAGTGGTTAAAGTTATTCCATCTGCGAGTCTGTAGCACTAACTATGCGCAACACTGTTTCCTCTATCGTTCTTGCTCTAAATATAATGTTTTTTTTCATCTATTTATATATTTTACACGCACCTTAATTTATTTAAAAATAAATTAAGACTTATTATTTCTGGCTGCGATACGATCCCACTTACTATTTAATGATGCACCCTCCTGAACACTTACTCCCACACTAATACACATAAACACATATCTACACTTACAAATACACATAAACACATCCTTTTGTTGTAACACAATTTAATAATATGTATGATTTTTATTTAGAAACTTTGCTAGTCTGTCTTTGTATTTAAAAAAAAAATGTTATTATTTCATTGTCGACTGTTTGTTTCTTTAAAATAAATCAATAAAACGGGGCTATAAAAATCGTCGAAATTTATTATTATTATTATTCAATATAGTAATATAACACGTCATGTTCGGGTAAACCGGAAGTCTAGCTTCCCTAAAAAGGGCCTCCACATGAGATAATATGCTTCCATTAATGTTATGAGGAAACCGTAGACTCGCCATGACGGCGAGTGTTGTTGTTCGGCGGGTTTACGCTTTCAGTGTCAAGGTCAGCCGACACAGTAGCAGTTTAGTGGCAGCCACAATATGGCAGCTGTCTGCTGGTTGTTGTCGTCGTTGTTGTTTATATAAACCAGCGTTCTTCAACCTTTAACAAAAATTCTTTATTCATTTTTAAATTTTCACAAGTACCTGTTTGTACTTCTTCACCTTCTGTGAAGAATACAGTTAAGTGTGTGAAATAGAAACAGAAGCCTGGACGAGTGTTTTCGACTCGATGGCTGCTCTCGAGTAAAAAGTAAATCGATGCGTCGCACATTGGTTCCGTCCCACGCAAGGCTAGGCCGTAAATGTAACTGGCGAAATATTTCATTTGCACTTTTTCCTTTGAGTTTTATTTTAATAAATGTTTGTTGCTTTATTTCCTGCTGAGAAAAAAAAAGAAAAAATATCTAGAGATCTCAAACAAACAAACCATCACGCCGTTTCCTCGTAGGGGTAGGCAGAGGATAGAACGCCTTATCACTCTATCTTTGCATACAGGCCTCGCTACCTCTACATTCATAAAGCTTCTCATGCACACGCGTCGATTATACCTACTTTTGACATGTCCATCTTCAAGTATTTGATGGAAATGATCGTGCCATGTCTTTCTCGGCCTTCCTCGTTTTCTGCATCCATCAACATTCGCATCGTAGATCCTCTTAGCTGTTCTTTCGTTGTTCATTCGCTCTACATGTCCAAACCAACGCAGCACCCCTTTCTTGATTCTGTCGATAATGCTCAATTCCAATGATCTCAAAGGGGACGCTTTACGTTTTCGATGTGACGCACACACAGTATATTTTGTAAAACGTCTAATATATCGTTTTAAACGGAATTTAATTGACTTTAATGATCTAGATTTTATTTTTGATAATCTCGACTCTGATTTTTATTAAATAATGAAATACGCGTTGTTCAATATTTTACAAGTTTTCAGATAAACTTTTAACTTGTATCGTGGTTTATCCCGATGAATATTATATAAATTAAATTGATTATAAATTAGTTTATAATGATACATAAAATCGAACAGCGCAAATGCTCGCAACAGGGGCCATAAGTGGATTTTTTTTCGATTATTTTACTCATTAATTGCTTATATGGAAGAAAACTTTTTTTCGATCCATATTTGTTGAATCATAATATTTTGTATATATGACTATAATTATAATTAAACGACAATAAATAATTACAAATAATATATTATTTTTTTTAAATACCACACTTAATATCAGGAAATTTTGTAGTTTTATCTTAACACTTTGTATCCCGGAGCCGTGTAAACACGTGATTATATAACCACGCGTTGCGTCCTGGTCCCGTGTTTTCACGTGGTTTACCAGCTGTCCAAAAAAGTGTATTTTATTGACATCTTGTGACTTTTATAAGTACTTTTTTGCTGCTGGTAAATTACGTGAAAACATGGGACCGGGACATAAAGCGTGATTATAATAATCACGTGTTTACACAGCTCCAACAATATATATACAAAGATACAAAGCACAAAAAAAGAAGAGAGACCCTGTATACGTGCGAACATTGCAATGTGGCTCTTCATAACGGCCAATGTTGGCAAAACTATCATACAAAAACAACTAATTAAATTGTTTCAAAAATAAATGAGAAATTTTAATTGATTTAACCCAGTATTTTCAAAATTATAACACTTTTAAGATAACCTTCACAAATAATGAAATTTCACAAAAATGGGCCGGGCACAGGGTAAATTCTATGTGTATTCGACCGGTACTCAAAGTGTTAAAACCGCAATAATAAAAAACTGTATTGATACATGATGCTCGGATAAAATTACAAGCGCTTTTAGATCACACAGCAAACAGAATAGTAATGGTAGAATCTATCGGTGATTTTGATAGTAATAAATAAATTTTACATCGTAAGTAGGGATGTGATGGATCTTCCAGACGGAGTGAGTACGAACAAATATTTACTGGAGAAAGTTCACTGATATCAGATGCTAATTTATTTACTTCATCACTAATCCCACTAAAGCTAGTAAATGAAAACAGCAGAGCGTAATTCGGCACAGTCAAAGATCTTCTTCTACGAGGTTTTGCAGGCTAATTTCAATTGAGTTTTCAAAAGAAACACCGGAAAAAACGAGAAATGTCGTAAACGATATAGAACTCTAAATTCAAAACCTTAGGGAATCCATTATTGAAGTTCACGGTAAATTGATCAAGCATGACCTGTTTCTTACTATGATAGCCAACGAACACGCCTTCTTCAACATGCATTGTTTTTTTTGCAAAACCAAAAGAAATTAATAATCTTGAACTTGTTAAGCAAAAAGATCTCAGAGAGGAGACATAGATTTGGTATTTCTATATTACAGCCATGGATTCGCTTTATAGAACTAATCTTCACATTTTATATAATTTATCATTTGTGAAGTGGTCTGTGACTACAGATGAAAATAAAAGCGAAAAAAATGCCAAAATGCAATACGTACGATAACGTTTTAGAAATGAACTAGATTTAATTTTTGATCAGCCTCGACAAGGCACTGGTAACAGCAATGATGGAAACACTGCTAGAAGATTTTTGCGAACCCTTCATGTACCGCTGATATTACAAAAGCTGACGAGGAGTTAATACACAGGTTTGTGATTATTTTACGTATTATGTCTTATGGAAGGGCCGCCATCAACCCAAAGAACTTTGGAGAATATGCCATAAAAGCCGCTGAATTGTATGTTCCTAAATATAATCGGTACGATATGCCAGCCTCGGTGCATAGTTTTAATTCAGGGAGAAAATATTATAAAATATAATGCTACACTGCCACTTGGACAGCCGTCCGAAGATGCTCAGGAATCAAGAAATAAATATTATAAGAGTTATTGGCTACACTATGCGAGGAAGTGCTCTAGATCGGCAACAAATGAAGATGTTTTACATTCATTACTTTACACATCTGATCCATATAAGTATATCCAGTATTAGAGTGTCTGTGGCACAAAAGTTGACGGAGCTTGATGATGGAACTAAGGAATTGTTAAAGTGACATACTGTTATATAAATACATTTAAATGATATATTTTATAAGTAGACACGGAACACAGCAAACGGCTGAAGATCGAGAAAAGTGGAGGAGAAGATGCGGGCATTGGCTGCTGCAAAACTGCAAACAGTTCAAAGCAATACCAAGGTATGAAACTATGGAAGAAGTAGGCTTTTTACTCGGATATGTCGACTTTTAAACTTTAGTGAAATTGAAATATATATTTAATTACAATTATTACATGGGTATTTTGTCAATTTTTCTACAATTATGCCAAATTTAGATCACATTAGTTCTTAAGGTATGTTCCAACCCTGTTGTAATTTGTTAATCTTAATGACTCCCGAGGGGGTGAAATCCAGTCTTTTGTATGCGGGCATTGGCTGCTGCAAAACTGCAAACAGTTCAAAGCAATACCAAGGTATGAAACTATGGAAGAAGTAGGCTTTTTACTCGGATATGTCGACTTTTAAACTTTAGTGAAATTGAAAAATATATTTAATTACAATTATTACATGGGTATTTTGTCAATTTTTCTACAACTATGCCAAATTTAGATCACATTAGTTCTTAAGGTATGTTCCAACCCTGTTGTAATTTGTTAATCTTAATGACTCCCGAGGGGGTGAAATCCAGTCTTTTGTATGCGGGCATTGGCTGCTGCAAAACTGCAAACAGTTCAAAGCAATACCAAGGTATGAAACTATGGAAGAAGTAGGCTTTTTACTCGGATATGTCGACTTTTAAACTTTAGTGAAATTGAAAAATATATTTAATTACAATTATTATATGGGTATTTTGTCAATTTTTCTACAATTATGCCAAATTTAGATCACATTAGTTCTTAAGGTATGTTCCAACCCTGTTGTAATTTGTTAATCTTAATGACTCCCGAGGGGGTGAAATCCAGTCTTTTGTATGCGGGCATTGGCTGCTGCAAAACTGCAAACAGTTCAAAGCAATACCAAGGTATGAAACTATGGAAGAAGTAGGCTTTTTACTCGGATATGTCGACTTTTAAACTTTAGTGAAATTGAAAAATATATTTAATTACAATTATTACATGGGTATTTTGTCAATTTTTCTACAACTATGCCAAATTTAGATCACATTAGTTCTTAAGGTATGTTCCAACCCTGTTGTAATTTGTTAATCTTAATGACTCCCGAGGGGGTGAAATCCAGTCTTTTGTATGCGGGCATTGGCTGCTGCAAAACTGCAAACAGTTCAAAGCAATACCAAGGTATGAAACTATGGAAGAAGTAGGCTTTTTACTCGGATATGTCGACTTTTAAACTTTAGTGAAATTGAAAAATATATTTAATTACAATTATTACATGGGTATTTTGTCAATTTTTCTACAATTATGCCAAATTTAGATCACATTAGTTCTTAAGGTATGTTCCAACCCTGTTGTAATTTGTTAATCTTAATGACTCCCGAGGGGGTGAAATCCAGTCTTTTGTATGCAAACATTTGGACAAACTCAAATATTGTAAACACACTTATATTTAAAATTATGTATATTTATGAATAGGTATTCTGTTCTCATAAAATATAGATGCAAATCTTTTTTTTTTAAATTGTTTTATTAATGAAATATTGAGTTTATTTTTCTACATTTGTGCAAAATTTTAAGTAATTAGGTTAAAAAACGAGGGAATTACAGATTTATGGTTCAAAAACGGTTTTCTGGGACCATCGTGCGTCGGCCTCCCAGTGCAGTAGTTGGTGCATTCATCATTCTTAAGGATGGTCGACGTGGAATATATGTTTTAATGGCGGTTTCAACACTGCAATATGTCATTATCTCTGCATTGGTACCCGAAGCGTAAGGCTGATCACCTTACCCTCCACGTAACAAAAATGATCTACATGCGCTGCGATTGGAGTGCCATATGCACCACTGCCGACTGATATGGAAATTATGAATGTCTAGCTAAAACTTGTGTTGAGACTTCGGACTTCCATAATAAACCATTTTTCGTAATTTTTAAAGATCCAACAACAGTTTTCACCTTATACTGATAAACATAGACACATAATATATAGACATGCCCTATAGGGTAAAATATTTCAAAACGTAGTGACACGAAAACCTACCCAGTACTCAGTACTGTTTATTTAATCCAGGGCTGCATGCAACGAGCATGCATACGCTACCAAATTGAAGAATACTCATTTTTGGTACATAAACAAATGTATTAAATAATAGACGAGGCTGGATTTCACTCCCAGTAATGAAGATTGAAATTTATGAAACTATTTAACTATGTCCGCTCCCTAGCTGTAGCTACGCAATATTGCGTCCGCGGGGCTATTTTTTGGCTGCCAACTGCCAACTTCTGTGGATCCTGCCGCAGCAGCTCGTCCCGCGGCTCATGAACTGTCAGCAATGGACGTTCGGAAGTAAAGAACCTAACCCCCCGTAAATAGTTATCCATAGTCGAAATAGTGAGTCATTCTTAATCTGACCTTTCTCTTGACGCTCAAATTAGTAGAACGATAAGTTCATGCTTTTACCAGTTAAGACAGATTTAATGCATACGCAAAAATTTGCCAGCTGATGCCGCCCGTCAATTAATAAATGCGTTTGTAGTGTCTAGAGTCGATTATTGTAATAGTATCTACGCAGGTCTACCAATGAATAAAATGATTCGCTTACAGTCTGTATTGAATGCCGCAGCGAGACTTATTTTTGGAATCTCAAGTTCAGTCATATTACTCCTCTACTTCTGGAATTACACTGGCTACGTTTACCACAGAGGGTGGAATACAAACTCTGTTGGCTTATGTATAAGTCACTGCACAACTCTGCTCCAGAATATCTAAGGGAACTCTGCATTCCAGATGAACTAGCTGACAGACGTCTTACGCTTAGATCAGCTACATCAACGTCGAAAGAAACAGTTATTATACCTCTACGCAAACAGCGCACTAAATTCGGCGAACGTGCATTTGCGGTCGCAGGCCCTACGGCATGGAATGCTCTCCCAGCAGAGGTCCGAAGCTGTGAGAGTGAAGTGATGTTTCGGAAGAAACTTAAAACCCACTTGTTCTCTAAATCATTTGAATAAATTCTGAGCATGTGGTGACAAAGTACATTATTTTTCTTAAATTAATAAGTTAAAATTAAATGTGTATCGTTATATAATCGTATAAGTGTATCGTATAATCGTAAAAAGAAAATGGCGCTGTATAAGTTATCCATAATTATTATTATTATAATATTACGTATTTCTAACTTTGCATTTCAGAACAAGCACGCCTGTTTTGCCATCCATACTCAACATGGACACGAAACAACTC
The DNA here is from genome assembly GCF_059751315.1 of Micrasema longulum. Taxonomy (NCBI): domain Eukaryota; kingdom Metazoa; phylum Arthropoda; class Insecta; order Trichoptera; family Brachycentridae; genus Micrasema; species Micrasema longulum. The sequence goes on from NW_028277293.1 coordinate 1,977,164, forward strand.
CATACATTTTATGAAGGGCATCATAATATGAAACAAGGGTAAGTACTAAGTATTTCTTAACTAGTGAATATTTTGTTTCTCGTTTTAAGTCCTCGCTTAGTTTCTAGTTTTTAAAAATGATATTTTATTAAATTTCACTGGATTCTATTCTTTTTCAATCAGTTTATACCTTTTTGGAGTTTTTTTGTGCAAATGTGCAAACACACACTCACCCTGTCCATAAACCACCCCCCTCACACCTAACAAAACCACACTCCACTCACTTACCCACGCATCCTCACACAAAAACTCGCACACATGCACTTCTACACGTATTAATATATAACTGAACTGGATATTTACAATTGTATTTATGTGAAAAACTGATTTGGCATTATTTTTTTAATAATATTGTATATATTTTTTTGTATTGCTGTTTTTTTTTTCTAAATCAACCAATTAAATCAAAGTATTTAAATATTTTTTTCAGTTTCATCAATTTTGTTTGATTTTCATATTTTAAAGCGTAATTTCATTTTCTATAAGATTTCCACATTCAAATCATCTTTAGACATTACTAAGACTAAATATGCTGTATTTTATAATAAGTCAATACAACATATGAGTGGCAAAGAGCCAAAGGAGCCTATTCAACAAATATGTTGAAGTGAGATAATGGGACTAACAGCTCATGGCTAATCATAAATTAAATGTTGTGTTTTTTAGGTTTTTAATATTTTTATTAATTGAACAGATACATACTTAAACAAATACAATTAAAATAAAAAAATTAGGTATGTTACCATGGCAAGATAATGCATGATGAAAATCATAGGCATGTTTGGCTTTAAAGAAATGACAAAACAATCCAATATTTGTGGCATAGGCACAAGTATAGGCACATTTGGCTTACTCCAAAGTAGAAATCCAGTCATGAAAATAAAATAAAACATTTTTCAATAACAATTGTTACTAAATTTTAAATCAAACTAGTTAATCTTCGACATCTTGATCATATATGTCAAGTCCATCGTCAATAACATCATTATTAGTTTTTAAACCTGTGTAGAAGGCATGACAACTTTGAGGGATGAATTCAAATAATGATATCAAATCTTTTTTCTTTTCAACAGTTATGGTTTTTCCATCTGGATATAGTGGGTCTTGGTTGACGAAAGAACTAGAGGGACGCCCTCGTATTTTTTTATTCAAATCAACTTCGAAAACTGAATCTTCTGAATATTTTTGTTTGTAAAACATTTTTTTCGGTTCACTTTTCAATAATTTGATCCAAGTTATTTTTAGCCAATCCACCTTGTCACCTTTCACTGATTTCTTTCTTCAGCAGCAGATCATGCAGAATCTTTATATTTAGGCATGGAGACAAATACTTTTTTGAAGAATGCGATCTAGAGTAGTGTGATTCGTATGCTGGAATTTTCTTAATAAAGTTCATTACAAATGATTCATCTGTGGAACTAGTTTTATTGTGAGGTTCGTGTCTGCCTCTTTTGTCCGGTAAAGCTACATTTTCTTCAATATTTGGTTTTAGAGTGAGTGTTATTTTACCATCGCTGATGTCAATAGTGTTTTTAAAAAATGTTTTGCAAACGATCTCATCATCTCCGTTTTCATCAGGGAGGGGGTAGACTCTAGTTTTGTTTCTGCGAGATAAAGCTTGATTGGTATATTTTCTTTTTGACGGTTTTGTACTAACTTTACCCACTGTAAACGAATTTTTAATGACCAATCCAAAGAGTAATAATTATCAAATATTTTTCTTTGTTGCTCGATTGAGATTGTTGTGCTGCATTTTAATTTGCAATCGCTATTGCAGGCTCCTGTTGCAATACTCTAATTATGTTCCCTCCTTTAGAAAAATGTTGCAGTCCTCGTAATTTTTTTTGCTTACGAATTTCTTTTTTCCATATCTTCATATTGGGTTATTTATTTCTTCCTCTGGGGTTTTCTGTTACCTCTTCAGATTGTTCGTAGAAAAAAGTTGTCATGGCTGCCGCATTCACAGTAGAATTATGCAAGTTTTCAATATCTAAACAAATAAAAATGCATTTAGATTCATACTAAAACTGTTAAAGCCAAATATGTCTAAGCAACATTCAAATAAAATCGATTTTTTAGACATAAAAAAATAATTTTTGGAGAAAATAGTTATTGTGATCAATAAACACTTACGTTCCGATTCAAAATCAACTGCATCTGGCACATAATCCTAGTCTTCAACACTGCCATCACCAAAATCCGAGAGGAGCGATTCATCTGATATTTCAGCGGATGCCATTTTATTGTTTGATAGGCATGTGGCATAGATTTTTTTTATGAAAATGCTACGCCAAAAAAACGATAGATAGCAGTAGTAATACGGTTTAGAATTTTGAAGTGTAGGCACTTCTGGCTTATAAAAGAACACAATTTGACTCAAATTAAATATAGCAATGTAAAAAAAATGAGAGATGAACTAAAATGGTTATCTGTAAGAAGGAGACATAAATTTAATATGTTGATATTTATACATAAATTTTTTCACGATAAATTACCAAAATATTTTAAGGATAAAGTTGACTTAAACAAAAATTGTCATGAATATGCTACTAGACAAAAGGATAAAATAAGACTACCATTATTGAAAAGAGCTGAGTCGCAAAATTGTTTGATGTATAAGGGTTTAAAAATGTACGATGAGATGCCTGAATGTATGAAGAATGAAAAGTGTCTGAAAGAATTTAAAAATAAATGTATAAGTTGCTGTAAGGAAATGTAAATATATATAGATGATGTAAATGTACATAATAGTTTATATTAGTTTTAATATAAGCTAACTTAAGAAATAAATAAAATAAAAAAATATATAAAAAATTTTACCACTAACTCATTTTTTTAAATTTTGTTGTATAGGCTGGTTTGGCTCTTTGCCACTCATATAATCTATTTGAAATCTTGCCCTTGCAAGGTGATAAACTAAAGCAGAAAATGTGTTTTTACCAATAAAGATAAACAGAAAACATTCCACCGATTGAGGCAGTTTCGGGATGCCCATATATAGTTATATAATTTATATGGCGCCATTTTTGTGAAAATCACCTCAAGGGCGCTGTACAATAAATAAGTATCCTTGCACGTCTAGCAGCTACAGAGCGTATGTACGATTGGGATTTTTGTTCTTCCTTTCCAATTATGATATATTTGAAATTCAACATATAGGAGCTATAGTCCTTAAACCGCAACATGATTAGAATGACAGTTGTCAGAAAAAGTGACGACATAACTTTGTAGTAACGTCAAAGGCGTTATTTTTATTGACACACGAAAAATCATTTGTATCTGGCGTGTTAATTATTTTTTTTATTACAATGCTTGAAACATAAATCAACATTAATATATATAATCAGCTTTATAACTAAAAAAAACTACACTAAACCTAATTATTAAAGACGTTCATACAAGGTTACATCATTTTGCAAAAACGTTAGAGATGGTACAAATTGATCGAATAAAAAAATAATTCATTTGATGTTGTTCATGAAAAAAGTATAAATGTCTCATTTTTTGGTGAATTATTGTGTTAAACACACTATAATAGGCTTGTTTTTGCGTTTTTTATATCAATTTTCGGAAATAAGAGTTTCATGATTGCATGAAATAACTGATAAAATTGATTTGATCAGTGATCAGTAATTTCCCATCACTAATGAACTTAGTTTGACAGCTGTCTCTAATCAAGCTATATTTTAAGGACCATAGGTTACAGCACATCCTGCAGTGACAAAGCGCATGGACGGTAAGTAATTTATCTCCCATTTACATTTTGTTTTAATTTGACAATGAAGTAAAGTGTTATTGAATGATATTAAAATAAAAACATTTAAAAAAAATAAATTAAAAATAGGAGTTAGATTATAACAAGTCTTGCAGCTACTGAGTTGAAATGGACTGTTGAAATTCTAGACCCCATTTACAAAATTTATGGTTGATTACATTTACATATTGAAGCAATCGTCCTGCAGCTACAAAGTGCATGGACGAGTGAAATTCTAGCAACCGTGAATAATATCAATAAATTTATTTTTAAAAAACATTAAAAATAGTAGATAATTCGTCAAGTGCTCATGCAAAAAAGTAAACACTAAATAAATAAAGCACTGCTCTAACATTATGGTAAACGAAATAAAGAAAGATATCCGAAGGGTAGCTATGGAGACTGTAGGTATCATAGCCGGACATGTGGCCGACAGGCTGCTCGCTTATTCCTGGAACTGCTGTAACCGAGGGATGGTGCGTATTGTTCCGATGACTCGGTGTCCATTTTGGCCTGGGTCCAATTATTTCGTTATATGTTAGGTACGCACATTAACGGTATTAAGAAAGTGCCTTGAGAATTAGAACGAAGAGGTAAACCACGAACTGATAAGCGCTAAAATTTTTCACGCAGGTATATAGGAGCGTTAGGACTATGAAGTACATTTAACAGAAATGAGAGGGAGTGATAGTCTCTCCGCTGTCTAATTTTGAGCCATTTCAGTTGCCTACGATAATCAGAAATATGGACATATTTTCTAAGACCAAAAATGTACCTTATGCGTGTATTCTGAAGTCGTTTAAGTTTATCGAGTTGCCCACAGTCAGTCAGTCAATGAAGTGTCAGTCAATCAGTCATGGAAACATCAACGTTGTCAACATCAACATCATCAACAATGACAAGGTCACAATCATTTTTACAATGTTTAATCCAAGGGTTTTTACACGTTTTCATGATACAAATAGGCATTTTTATTTCGATTCTAAACGTCACGATAGCTAGCGGTCGAAGATCGACTAAATACGCGCTGGGCATGACTGAGCGTTTGAGCATGAGTTGAGTGTTATCATTTGTGACGGCTCAGGTATTAATATGTCAATGTCCTAGAACCCATGTCCCATTACGCACCAATATGGGCCTGCCACACCCTCGAAGAGTGGCATGGGAAGTAGCGAGGAAAGGAGGCAGAGACGTAGTGTGGAGACATTACTCGTCATGCCACACGTCATGCTCCTCTTCGTGCCTACCGCTCCCTATTTTGTCGGTTTTTGAGCACGAGTCGAAGGACCGGCAATATGAGCGCGAGTGGGTGGCCACATAATCGCGCGGTTGCAGTACGCATCGAGCGCTCACACAAGACGCACGCGTCATTTTTGAATGATGTTTATTTTATTTTATTTATTTTTTACAATATACATAAGAGGTAAAACAGAGTATTAAAAAATATAGGTTAATTACATGGCAATGAAATACATATTAATGAAAAACATATTAACAGTTAAAATAGTAAACAAAAAATTCCACAAATGCATGGCCTGTTCGTGGGGGTATATATAATATAAGAAAGAGAAAAGAAAATATTATGTTAAAGATTATAAGGTGCTTTTTTATTTTATAGTAATTAAAAAAGGAAATAAAAATAATAAATAAAATATCCCATTATTCCATATTAATATACATTAATATAATTAGCTGTACTAACAATGCATAGCGCGCACGCTCTCACAGTTTCATCGTCCATTGTATAGAAAGACAAATGACAAGTGCGGAGGGTCGCGATTAATTGCGCGAGTAAAGCAGCGTGCGGGCGGAGAGGGCATCATCAGGCGAGAGGGCGGCAGCGCGAGAATTATCTCCAAAAACCAGTCCTCCAGTCCAAAAACCGCATACGCGCATCAAACTGAACCCGACTAAACTACTCATAAATTAGTAGTTTTACGTTTTGACCATCAGTTACTCTGTAGATTTCGCTCAGAACACAACTCCTGATTAAATTCAACTATGCCGTGTTGTGTCGTTTTAAAATGTCAAAATACTACTGTGATCAAAAAGAAACGGGATGGGATCGAATTTCACGTGTAAGTACTGATGGATTTATGTAAGCTGGCGCGTGCGCTATACTTACACATACGCATTGTGTAGTATCCGTGAATAAGCCCATAGTATAACATCGCACGGTTTACGCATTATTTTTTTTTATTTTTTTTATTATTTTTTTTTTTTTTTTATTTTCTTTTATTCAGGAAACATACAGTACAGTTACAAAGTTTAATATTTTACACAATTGGACTTAATTCTAATGGACCAGTGAAGTTTCCATATTAAATTCCATATTAATTATGAAAATAATCCCTGTCTCTCTCGCGCTCAGATGCGCTTATGAGCGTGACATAAACAACTATTGCTTTATTAGTTGCTAATGATATGGTAATACAATATATACAGGATGCTTCTGCGTTCGTCTGAATTTCGCTGCGATTCTTAATAGTAAAAATATAATAATATGTACGAGTATTAAGTTATGGATTAAAAACACTGGTTTATAAATATTTGGGTATTTTCATTTAATCGAATCATGAATAGGTCGGTTATGCAGTGATGGCGCTTTCACAAAACTAACACAAAAACATTTTTAATGTACAGAATACTGATTTTAAAAATCTTGATGTTGTATATAGTTCTGTTAAATGTTTTTTTTAAATCTCTTTTGGATTAGAGCGGAAAAAAACAATTACTTAAGAAAATATCATATATTTACAAATATTTATTTTAAAAAAAGCATGTTTTTTACTTAATATTTTGTGTTCATCATAATAATTAATATAATGTAATTAAAATGCACAGTACAAAATATATCGGAAAAAATATGTATACACACTTATTGATAAACAATAAATCTTGTTATTTTATATACTTAAAACAATCTTCAGAACTTCGCATTCTGGTCCTAGAGTAATTGACGATAAAAAAAATACATTTTGTCAAATTAAAATTGCCCCTTGTTCTTTGAAGGACTATAATTAGTAAAATGCAACATTTTAAAGAATAATTTGAAAAAATAAAAATAATGAAACAAAGTATTTTAGTTAATTAATATTACATTTTTTTAACCCATTATATATTTTTTATATACGCAACCCTCTAATTCAACACCGAATTTAAAAGAAAGGTAGCACATTTGGGTAAAATTGAATACAACGTTTTTTTAAATCAACATCCTGTAGATTTTCAATGCGTTAGTGTGAGTTTTCTGAACGCGCCAGCTTAAATTAAACCACCAGTAGCGAATTCACAAATCACGTTACTTAAGATTTTCATTATTTTGCCGTCTGTCAGACTGTCGAAGAAAATACGGTGGACAAGTGTTACCAGGATAGTCGAATTTTTCCACACTGCTTTTTATTGATTCATTAACATTCGTTTTAATTAATTTTGTGGAATTTTAGCTTTTCTGCTGGTGAAACAACACAAGTGATGTTTGTAATGAAAATGAGAAAATGATAATAATTACAGCTATTCACTTTAAAAAAGAAGCTATTTAAATTTGCCTTTTTTATCCATAATTTCAACAAAATTTGAAAACTAAACAAATTCAAATAACTATTCTTTATCATATATATTATTATCCTTATGAAATTCATTTAACAGTTTTGAAGCTATAAAACATGGGTGTAAAGACAAAGCAAAGGCGCGAGTCTGGATTTACAATAAGAGTTTTCTAGTTCACTAAGGTCACTATAGTTCTTAAAATATAGCTTGATTAAAATGACAGCTGTCAAACTAATTTCATTAGTGATGGGAAATTACTGATCTCCGATCAAATCGATTTTATCAGTTATTTCATGCAATCATGAAACTCTGTTTCCGAAAGTTGATATAAAAAACGCAAAAAACAAGTGTGTTTAACACAATCACCAAAAATAAGATATTTATGCTTTTTTCATGCACAACATCAAATTAATTATTTTTTAATTCGATCAGTTTACATTGATCAATTTATCAATGTTTTTGCAAAATGATGTAACCTTGTAAGAACGTCGTTAATAATTAGGTTTCGTATAGTTTTTTTTTTAGTTTTAAAGCTGATTTTATATATTAATTTTGATTTATGTTTCAAGCATTGTATTAAAAAAATAAATTGACACGTCAGATACAAATGATTTTTCGTGTGTCAATATAAATAACTCCTTTGACTTTACTACATAGTTATGTCGTCACTTTTTCTTACAACTGTCATTCTAATCATGTTACATTTTAAGGACTATAGGTATTCAATCTTTGACTTGATCTATTAAACATTTTAGGAAATAAATGTTAGCGCCATTAAATTATAATAATCCAGAAACCGCGTACGCACATCAAACTGAAGCCGACAAAACTACTCATAAATGAGTGGTTTTTATGAAATAATGAAGTCATACCAAGCAGATCGGAAACATAAACTAATATAAACGAAGAAAAAAGACATTTGAAAGCTTATAACTCTGACGTTTCAAGAGATTGTTTTATTTTTTTGACAATTTATTATTATTGTCTTTTGTCATAGTTGCCAATTTTCTTTTAGGGTAGTAACGTCAAATCGGTGTCTATATCAATAAACCAAAAACAAATAATAATAAAAATAAAAAACATTCGCGCTGGATTACGACTATTAATCAAAGCCATGGTGGACATTCGACCGACGTTATCTTTAAAACATAATGGCATCGAGTATAATTTAACTCAACATAAAAATATCCGCCTTACGTGAAATAAAATTTGTTTTATTTTCAAAGTTCAAAGAAATCATTTCAATAAATCCGTAGCATTTGACAAAAAAATAAATTATTTTAATTAAATTACAAATTTAAAAGAATCACTATGTAAAGCGCCCTTGAGGTGTTTTTTTTACGAAAATTGTGCTATATAAGTTATCCGTAATATTATTATTATTATTATATTACTATTACTCTTATTTAATTATCTACTCTGTTATGTTCATAAATGTTTCCGTATTTACAATAAAATTTAATAGAAATAATCTAATTCAAAATATATATATATATATATCGTACATGTGTTTTGATAATATCGCTCGCTGTCTAGCAACATTACGCGTCGACTTTACGCATGCGCGTGCACTCGGCAGAGGGCGAGTATTCAAATGTGATATTACGCTCCTGTATATTAAAATTCTATGCTATTTTATTTTTAAAATCTGATAAATGCATTGATATACGTATACACTAGATGCAGCACTAACCGTCTTGTGTTCCATACAACCTAAGTTCCGGAACTTGTAGTCGGTAAACGTGAAGCATCGTAAAAAGGCGCGATATGCAGCTTTGAGTCCAAAGTAAACTGGCATAGTATTTTTTACTCTATTTAGCATTTTGCACGGCAATGTTCACGCGACAATGCTCATTTTTCGAAGCGTAATTTCAAATAAAAAAAAATATTAACCGTTACGGATTATTTCATTCATTTTACAAAAAAAATATATCATTCTTGATTCATACTTTGTTGTTAACAATAATTCGATTGAATGATAGTATTTTTAACATCTTTTGTTTAGTTTTGTCTGGTAGTTTATTGTATAATTTCAGTACCCGGTGTATTAGTTTCGATTGTCCTTGTCTCGTTTTGGAATGCTGTATGTGATATTGTTCCGACATTCTTGTATTATGTCCATGTTTATTTTAAAAAAAAAACAAGTTTTAGTTATTTGTCTACAATGATTTCAGTTGCGCTAACTAATGAATAATTTTTAAGATTTTAGTTTAAAAAGTTCATTAACATTTAATTGTTTAGTTTTTGTAAAAGAGTTCTTCAGTTGGTGTTACATAATGGAGGTCATATGCTAGCTTCCATATTTTATTTTGCTGTCGTAGTAGTCTGTTTATGGCATTTTTGTTTCATATTCCCCATAGTTTTCGCATATAACATATTTTAGATTTGACATAAGTTTCATACATAAGATTTTTTTCTGTTTTTAATGTTGCTAATTTGCTAATTGAATTATTGATGTGAGTTATCCATGTCAATTATCCGTCTACTATTAGTCCTAAATATTTAACATGCTCAATTTAAATTAGTCGTTTTTCGTTTATGTAAGCATGTTTTTTATATATTTTTTTTAGATTCAAAATGTATAACATTACTTTTTTTTCATTATGTGTAAGTAAATTTGTGTTTGTCAATTTAGTCAACAAAGTACGGTCATTGTTTATGCCTTTGTTGGTAAATACGTCAGTTTGATGTCTATGAATTTGTCCGATGTCGTCGGCATACATATTTATTTTTCCTTTAAAATTATACATAGGTCATTTATATACAACATACTCGTATATAACAGTAGACCCAAGATCGATCCTTGTGGCACACCAAAATCCACTTTTTGTGTTTGAATTTTTTCTTTATTTATATAGGTATATTGTTTCCGATCTCTTAGATACGATTTCATCAATTCATATTCTTGTCATTTTACTCCAATGTTATTTAACCTTTAAACCATGGTCTCTACTTGAACAGTATCAAAAGCTTTTTGAAAAATGTTCTACGAATCATCATCTCTATTTAATTATACCCCAGTGGATAAATGTTATTATTATATACTTAACAATAATGGAACAAGGGACTTATTGCTATTTTTTTATTTTGTAAATATCTCTAAAATGTGTAATGTTATATAGTTTTTGAGTTATGCGCGTACAGGTGGATAAGCGAAAACAATTATTGTTTTTCTATGTTGTATTATAACAGGTTGAAAAATTGGTTACAAAAATAAATTCCTCGTATTTAGTTTATACGAGGTCAGATACAAAACGTTAAAATCGGTGTACCACAAGGATCGAATAAAAAAAAATATTGGAGTAAAATTTCAAGGACATGAAATAATGAAGTCATACCCAACAGATCGGAAACATAAACTCATATAAACGAAGGAAAAAGTCAGATACAAAATGTAAATTTGGGTGTACCGCAAGGATCGAATTAAAACAATTAAATAACACGAGTAAAATTTTAAGGACATGAAATAATGAAGTCATACCCAACAGATCGGAAATATAAACTCAAAACGAAGAAAAAAGTCAGATCCAATATGTTAATTTCGGTGTACCACAAGGATCGAATTGAAACAATTAAATGAAATTGGAGTAAATTATCAAGAATATGAAATAATTATGTCATACCTAACAGATCGGAAACATTAACTCATTTGAACGAATAAAAAAGTAAGGTACAAAATGTTAATTTCGGTGTACCACAAGGATCGAATTGAAACAATGAAATGAAATTGGAGTAAATTATCAAGAATATGAAATAATTATGTCATACCAACAGATCAGAAACTATAAACTCATATAAACGAAGATAAAAGTCAGATGCAAAAAGTTAATTTCGGTGTACCACAAGGATCGAATTAAAACAATCAAATAACATTGGAGTAAATTATCAAGAATATGAAATAATTATGTCATACCTAACATATCGGAAACATTAACTCATATGAACGAAGAAAAAAGTCGTATACAAAAAGTTAAATTCGGTGTACCACAAGGATCGATTTTTGGTCCACTGTTATTTTATATTTTAATGATTTATCATTATTTGTACAATTTACATAAAAAATAATTGTGTATGCCGATGACATAGAACTATTTTATAAAAATCAAACTAACGCATTAAATAACAAAGGCATAAACAACGATCTAACTATGCTGACTAAATGGACAAACATAATCTTACGTTCACTTAACGAAAAGATATGTGATATTACACATTTTAAATCTAGAAAAAATCGATAAAAATACATGCCTACATAAACGATGAACGACTAATTGAACATGTTTAATACTTAAGACTAACAATAGACAGATAATTCACATGGACAATTCACATTAATAATTTTATTTGAAAAGTAGCAACATAAACATAGCAGTACACGAGATATAGGCGCATCAGGAAAGGCTGCCTGCATATAAAGAATAAATATCATTATTATTATAATAACTAGGGGGAGACGGGGCAATTTGGTGCAATAAAATCTTATCTACCTACGAAGCCTATGTAAAAATCTAAAATATGTTATATGCAACTATGGGGAACAGGTAACCAAAATGGCGTAAGCAGACTACGATTACAGCAAAATAAAGTTTAAAAGTTAGTAGGTATATGAATCCCCTTATTTAATATCAACCAAAGGACTGTTTGAAAAAACTAAACAATTAAATGTAATATTATTTATCTTCAAAGCATTAACTTTGAGGTCAAACATTTTCAATCAATGTTAGTAAATATTTGTATTTAACCGACTTTTTACGTCTGTCGAAACCGGTACCGCGAAACCGTCCAATTTTGCCCGCTTTTTTGCAATTATGTTGATTTTCTCCAAAAAAATGTATGTTGTGCTTTGTTTTTTAATTACGAAGAATGACCTAGGTAATCGTTGAATTGGGTTACATTTGTAAATTCAGTCGTATTTAAATGCGATTTCAAGCAATTAAAAAAATTTATGGCGGGCAAAATTACCTGAATGTTCCTCCATGTTTGCCCGCAACCATTATTTGTTGAACTGTAGCTCATATGACGTTCTTGTCTAAGAACTACTCTATTGAATTATTAATTCAAGGGCAAAATTGTCGTTTGAGCATATTTTCAATGGCTAACTAATAAAATATTCGTCTAAAAACGATTGGGCAATTTTACATGCCAAACTTTATTTTTTTTCATACAAGCAATTTATAGGCCTTAGGGTTGTCAAAATCTGGTTGATAGCTTAAGAAAAATTAATAAGTCTTGTTTATTTAAAGAAATATTTTATTTAAGTACACATACCAATAATCCTAGTCTTGATTACCTAAATGACAATTTTTAATATCAGGTAGGTACTAGGGTGGAGTGAAAAAATCTTTTTTTGAATTTAGGATTTCCTGTATTATTAATCGATGTCTTGGAAGTACTCCACTAATTCGGGAATTGCACTGGCTACGTTTTCTACAGAGGGTGGAATACAAACTCTGTTGGCTTATGTATAAGTCACTGCTCAACTCTGCTCCAGTATATCTTAGGGAACTCTACATTCCAGATGAACTAGCTGACAGTCGTCTTACGCTTAGATCAGCTACATCTACGTCGAAAGAAAATGTTATTATACTTCTACGCAAACAGCGCACTAAATTCGGCGAACGTGCATTTGCGGTCGCAGGCCCTACGGCATGGAATGCTCTCCCAGCAGAAATCCGAAACTGTGAGAGTGAAGTGATGTTTCGGAAGAAACTTAAAACCCACTTGTTCTCTAAATCATTTGAATAAATTCTTAGCATGTGGTGGAAAAGTAGTATGAAAAAGTATATTGTTTTTCTTAAATTAAAAAGTTAAAGTTAAAATTAAATTTAAATCTTTATATAATCACTTTGTAAAGCGCCCTCGAGGTATTACGAAAATGGCGCTATATAAGTTATCCATAATTATTATTATTAAGTACATATGAAAGAATACAAAATATCATAAAATTCCAACATTATCTTCAGGTGGCGCACTGACACCAAAGATTTGAAAAAAAGTTATTTTTTGTCAGATATTGTCTGTGAGCAAGCGCCTCAAGTTGTCTAGTTTGACGTTGCAAAAGACATCTGGCAACCCCCCCCCCCTCCCTCCTCGTAACATTCTCAGACTGTCTTGCCGTGCGCTTTCACTCCACTCTACCGCACCACAAGTTTTATTGCGAGTAAGAAATGACTTACTGTGGCTATCTAATGGAAAAGATCCTTCTGCGAAAGACAAATGGGAAATAATTGCAAGTGATGTGATTAAACTGTGGAATAAAGCCATTATTCCTGTCATATCACTACTCACAAACGAAAATACACCTATTACTATGACTAATACAAACAAATGAAGAAATCACAGAATAAAAATACAGAAGAACATATTTTTTTGCTCTCCGAGCCAGATTCTTTGTACATTTGCCACTGCAAGCCTTTTTCTGGAACCGCTAATTCCATTTAAAAAAAGCATAGTGGAGTTTTTTAATTTGCACATCGGAGATATTATATCAACTATTGTCGCTATTGGATGTGACGGAACAGTAGTCAACACGGGTTGGATTCCAAGAATGGAGCAATGGAGAAAGACAGTTAAATCGACCCTTATATTGGTTTATATGTAAGTTGCATGCTAACGAATTACTACTGCGTCATCTATTCAACACTTTGGACGGCTGTACGTTAGGTCCCAATATGTTTGCAGGAGTCTTAGGTAAGATGTTACAGTACTGTGAAGACTCACCTGTGGGAGAATTAGAGAAGATTGAGGCAATGTTACCTGAGATTAACTCGAACATTTTAAGCAATGATAAAAATACATCCTTCAGATTTGCCAAGCTGTTACACAAGGTAGCGTGACAACTGACTTGGCTAATAAGCAACCAGGAAATCTGGCACACTCTCGTTGGCTAACCTGTGCAAACAGAATATTGAGGCTATATGTGGCTAAAACATCCCCATCCGAAAGTATGATCGAGCTTGCTACGTTCGTAATAAAGGTGTACGCGCCAACAAGGTTCAGAATAAAAACTAAGCCTTCTTGCAAGTACGATCCAGATCATACCTTAAGCATGATAAAAAGATGCTCTTATTTAAAGAATGACCTGAAAACAATTGCATTTCGAATAATACAGCGGAACTCTTTCTTCGCACATTCCGAGAATATTTTGTTAGCAATGCTGCAAGACAAAAGGCAACATATTAAAGAATTAGCACTTAGACAAATACTTAAAGCGCGAATACTGCAAAGAGAAAGAAAGCAAGAGAGTTTTTGACCCCCAAATTAAACTTCGAAGCAAACTACTATTTTGATTTGATGAACTGGACAACAGAAAAAATATTCTAGCTGCCATTTACTTTAGTGAAATAAGGGACAAAATTATGAATGAAAATATAAATATCTGTAGGAGAAAGGCGTAAAACTGGTCACTGATGCAAGTTTGGCTATTTGTGGAACTGCAGCAAGTGATGAATTCATCCGAGCAAGAATAAAATCGAGAAAATAAATGCCAACATTCGACACAAAATCTCAGTTTTTCTCAGATGTTCAACGAGCTACCCCGCATATAGGTGATATGACTGAAGGTTGAAATAATAAAAACGAGTTAAAATCTTGAATTTTTTTAAAATTGTAAATTGAGATAATGAAGTTAAAGTGGATAAAAATACTAGTTTTATTTATTGAAATATTTCGAAAAATTCCGTCTTTTTCTTAATTTCAAGTCTTCTGCGCCACCTGAAGATAAGTAAAAAAATAAATTTTATACCTATTTCAACAGCTACTTATCCATAACATCGTTTAGTAATACAGGGTCAATGATATATAAAAAAAAAACAATTGCCACATTTCACTCCAGCCTAAGGTACACACATTTTTCGAAATGGCAAATACTTATACCTATGTAGTGAGAAATAATAACTGTTTTAGGAATATAGTTAATGAACAACTAAGAAGGTTAAAACTAGACGACATCAATTTTAAAAATGAATATAAATTATTTCGGAATTAAAGTCGATAGCTACAAAAGTGAAAAAATATCGTTTGAGGATGGATAATAATGGAGGCTGGTTAACTCCAGATATAATGAAAATGATCTAATATGGAAACAAATTGTATACCATGCAAAAAATGAGAAATGCTTCAGAATCTATTAAAAAGGAATATAAAAACACATTATCAAATGAATAAGGAAGACAAAGAATAATTAAATTAAATTATCTACATTAATGATAATATTTTTGGAAATCTAAAATACCTAATGTGTGCCAAACTTGTAATATAGTTTTAATTTAATTTAAACTAATTATTAAAATAAGAAAGTGACAACCCTAACACATTTTTCCGTTTGGGCAAAATTGACAACCCAGAGGCTCAACTTCTGCCTTTTAATTTGCCCATCGTCTTAATTCTCGATTTAAGCTATTGAGAGCACATAATATAAACAGGAAATGATCGAAAAACCTTTGTCTATATTATGCAACAAGAAAAACTAACCTTTATTTTTGCTATCGAGCAGTATATTAAAAAACACAGAGTCGTAAATGGCCCGCATCAAATTACACGCGCACTTTGACAGGTTCTGACAAGCCACTGAGTAAAGTTAGTGACTAAAGCTTCCGAGGGAAGTTAGTGAAATAAATCTACTTTCGTCCTTAATGTACCAAATTTACCGAAATCAAATGGAAATATATTTTTTTAAAGGTTGATCATAGATTAGACTTTTTGGGCAAAATATCCGTTCAGGGCAAAATTGGACGGTTTCGCGGTAATATTATTTATGTTCAAAGCATTCACTTTGAGGTCAAACATTTTTGATTAATGTTAGTAAATATTTGTATTTAACTGACTTTTTACGTCTGTCGAAACCGGTACATAAACATAAAAAGTGGGTAGGTACTCGGTCTTAAAAATCTTTTCGCCGGCAGATCCATACGGAGTAACCCCAGATCAGCCTTCATCTATGCTTCTTTCAAACAAGAGAAAATAATTACAATATGAAAGTATTCAAGAGAAAAATAAATTATTTATATATATGTATACCCATACAGTTAGATTAAATTATGATAATAATTTTCAATTAAAGTTCTAGCATTTTCTTTTATAGTTGTTTAAAGTGAGGAAATATATATCGATTTCAGAAGAAAATATGAACATTAATACCTACTTACATATTATATTTACAATATGATATATATGACTTATTTTATTATTTAAATTAATATATTTTAGTCGGTAGATCGTAGACAAAAAATAACATTTGTGGAATTACGTAGAAACAAGACCTAATTCTTGCAGAAAACATACAAAATACAGACATTATGTTACCCGTGTTTCGTGTTATTGTACCTATATTATAATATGGATTACGTTAGGTATACGCATAGCCGCGTATAATGGGTAATAGGTACCTCCGTACCGCACGGAGTGCTGGGTAGATAGATGGTGAGTTTATCTGTGTTGGTGCAAGTCCATGCTGCTTGTGTAGAGTAAATAGTGGTCCTTGCTCAGCAAGAGGCGCGCGGCAACGTCGGGCCCCGAGTCGACGGGCCGGCGCGGCCGCGGGGCGGCGAGAAGGCGGCGCGCGCGCCCGCGCGCCGGGCCGCGCGCCCCGCGGCGCGGGGCTGCCCGCGCGGGGCCTTCAGCAGGAGACGGAAGGCGTGCCGGCGCGGGCCGCGCTGCCATACTCTTGGGGCGGCTGTACCGGCGCGCGGCCCCCCGCGCCCTACCTCGCCGGGCGATACCCCCCGCGCGGCCGCCGCGCCACTCCCGCCCCGCTACGCTCAATTAGCATTAGCACTGCGAATTCGCATAGTATTTCATATTAGCATGTGTAATGCTAACTGTACTTGCTAGTTTTAATTATTTGAACAGTAATTACGTGCAGGTTCTTATATTATCATATGTGTCTAGTATACGGGATTTAGGTATTATACTTGACACTAAACTTTTTTTACAATTCATTTTCAACATGTTATCAATAAATCCTTAAAACTCCTTGGATTTATTAACAAAAGCGCAACTGACTTTAAAAATATAAATACCCTTAAAACTCTGTTCTGTTCCCTAGTTCACCCGCACCTAGAGTATTCCTCTGTTATCTGGTCTCCATATTATGATGTTCACATCAAGAATATTGAATCAATTCAACATAGATTTTTGAGAAAGATAGGTTGGAGGTTGGGCTTATCCAGAGACCAATATACGTATAATGAGTTAGAAACTAGCTTAAATATATTTTTTCTTTAAGACCGTCGAAATAAATCCGACCTAGTCATATTTAAAATTCTCAACTCGCTCATTGATGCGCCTGAACTACTAAGCTCGATAAAATTAAATATTCCAACTAGAAACCTCAAACAAAACATACTCTTTCATACCGATAACCATAGAACTAACTATGGTTTTCATTCCCCTATGCCCAGAATCCTTAGGTCTGCCAACAAACATACCAGTCTTGATTTCTTTAATAATAAGTTGTCTTCATTCAAACGACCACTAAATCAAATTAAATTATAAACACCTCTCTCCCGCTTCCATTCCCACAAAGTCTACTATATACCATTGTGTCTTTCTACTTTTCTTAATAATAATTTTCTATGCATAAATATGTTATTAAAAATGCCCATTGGGCGTATTTATTAATTAGACTTCTATATTACCTTCTCTTAAATATTCTTCATCTCTGTTGTAATATGTTAATAAATAAATAGTTATAATTTGATAATTTATAAATCACAATTTTTGTGAAAATCACCTCAAAGGCGCTTTACAATAAGGAAATATTCAAACACGACTTGCAGCTACAGAGCGCATGGAGTGTTTGGATTCTAGTTATTTTTTTCTCAATACTCACGATAGGGAATTAATTTCTTTATTTATTCAACGTCTTTTGCTTTCAACAAAATATAAAAAATAATCATAAAAACAAAACACTGTGTATAAACAAAATGAACAAAAAAATTAATATATCAAATTGATGGCAAATATTCTTAAAAATATGCAGAATTTTTAGCATGATTTTCTAAAGAGGCGCTCTGTATTAACCAATATGACTGATTTTAACAAATGCGTCACATCCAATATGCATAACTTTTGTTACTTTTTTGTATTATATGTTCACTAATTTTTTTAGTTTTAATTGATCTATTTTCGTACTATGTACTAAATGATTATTGTGCACTGCTGTGATTATTTCTGAAAATTGTTTTTTTTTTAAAGGTTCTTTAAACCGTTGATGTATAAATAAATAAATAACCGAATGCAAGTTGACGTCGTATACACACTAAACTGTTGTCGCATGGCTAGTGTCTTGGACTCACGGATCAGGGGTCCGTGGTTCAAACCTCACTTTACTACAACTTGGTTCCAATTTGTTAATAGTGAGTTATTTAGAACTCGATGAAAATGGCCGTAAAAAAATAATATTTGGGGAAATCTTGAACGCAAATATTTATTATTAAAAACGACAATATTCTAAAGCGTTTGATAAGGTGGATCATCGATTTCTTATGCGTAAATTAGAATATTTGGAAATGCACGGTGACTGATAGAGATGGTCCATCTATTTCTTAGATTATAGACGTTTTTTTTTATTTTTATATGGGAGTTGCTTTATTATTTACCTTGCTTATAATATACAAGGTTTATATATAAAAAGGTGGATTTTTCTGCAATTAAATTTCTTTAAATTGATCTAAACTGTTAGGATCAGGAGGGATATACTTATGTGAACCAATCGGGAACTTCTCAGCATTTGCTCATGTAGAGAGGAAACCACTTAAAACTCTCCAGGAGAAACCAGCCTGTTGGCAGTAGTCAACAGGCCTTCCGTTTCACTAGAGGAGTGTTCGGCATTTTCTTCCTACTTTGGTTTATTTTACCAATTGCCTGCACTATATTGACCATGTATGATACTACCTCTCGTGTGAGTTCTTTATTACCTATCACCGATAGGATGTTGCGTAGATCCTCACCCAGGCTTCTGCATCGTGCCTCCAGCTGTTGCCTTTGAAAGCTGAAAAAGGGGCAATGCATCAGATTATAGACGTTAGTCAATTATGGTTGAAGAATAAAAGTCCGATTTCATCATCTTCATAGAACTGTTCTGTATATCCCACTTTCTATCCTTAGTAACTTTTCTTACTCTCTCAATCAGTATTCTTCCAATACATTTTGCCAACAGCGTTCAAAAGGCTGATTGCTCTATAATTTCCGTATTCCAACCTTTTCCCTTGTGTAGAGGCATAACAACAGCCCTTCTCCAGTCTGAAGGAATGTATTCATTTTCTAAACATCGGTTAAAAAGCTTGTGCAGCCATAAAAAAAAAAATCACCACCCGCTTTTATAAACTCTGTTACAACATTATCAAAACTTTGCGTTTTTCCATTCTTCATATATTCGGCAGCACTTCTTATTTCATCCATTCTTATCTCTATCGTACCATCATCTGCATTTAAACTTACTTGAGAAGGTGCTGCAGTGCTTATATTTCCTGTATGTGTTTCGTACACCTCGAAGTATTCCTTCCATCTTGTTTTTATTTTACTATCGTTCGTCACCATTTTTGCATCTTTTCCTTTTATAGCTGTCATACGCCTACTTTTATTACTTTTTCGGTAATTTTTTACCGCTATCCAAAATATCTTTATATTTTCTTGAAAGTCTAAGACTTATCAATAGAAATCCGGGTGAAAAATTCAACTACCCTGACAATACTCCAGATAATAATTTACCATACTTTTCTCGGGAAGAATGTCTAGACACAACGAATTGTAATATTTATTTTTCAAATAAAATTAGTGAAATAAAATCATAAGATATTCGTAAAACAGCTGGTCCGGATAATATTCCTCCTAATTTTTAACATAATTATGTACATGAATTGAGTTTTCCATTAAATTATTTGTTTAATTTGTTATTGTCTGAAGGCCTGTTTCCGAATCTATGGAAAATGAGTTATTTGACGCCAATATTTAAAAAGGGTAACAAAAATGACATAAAAAAATTTAGACCTATTTGCATTCAATCAACTATTCCAAAACTATTCGAAAGCCTTGTACTTGACAAAATAATTTCACAAATAATACATGCGATATCACCAGTTCAACATGGTTTTACTCTCGGCAAATCAACTCTGACAAATTTGATTATTTACCAAAATGATATAATTAATGCTTTAAATGAAAAATGTCAAGTAAATTCGATTTACACTGATTTTAGTTAAGCTTTTGACACGGTTTGTCATACAATTTTGGTAAAAAAGTTATATTTGTTAGGATTTAGAGGGAATATGCTGAATTGGTTTTAATTAACTGGTAGATATATGATGCTGAAAACGAATGATTTTATGTTACAGCCGTTTTTGGCAACAAGTGGGGCTCCTCAAGGATCCCACTTAGGACTGATTCTGTTGATGTTAATATTCTACTGTTTGCCGACGACTTGAAAATATATAAGATTGTAAAAAATGAAACTGATTATTATATTCTTCAGGAGAATATAAATAGATTGTAAAATTGGTGTAGTTTAAATTAAATTCAGTTAAATATAGGTAAATATCAAAGTATAACCTTTTGCAGATGTAAAAACCCGATTTAATTGACTTATTTGTTAAATTGTATCGATTTGATAAGAGTGTCTCAAATTAAAAAAAATTAGGTGTTTTGCTCGATAGGAAACTAAAGTTTACCTTTTATATTAATCAGATCGCTAATGATGGAATGAAGATGCTTGGATTTGTTTTGAGAGTAGCATCAGATTTTAAAAATGTATTTACTGTGAAACGATTATACTGCACATTAGTAAGGTGTAGACTTGAATACAATTCTTCGGTTTGGTCACCCTATTATGAAATTAATTCTCATGTTATTGAAAGGGTACAAAAAAAATATTGCGCTTTATGAACTATAAATTAAAAATACCTATAGAAGCCTTAAATCATGATTCTCTTAGAAGTGAAATGAGATTACTTGAATTGTCAGACCGAAGAGTTATAGCTGATTTGTTATTCTTATTTAAAATAATGAAATCAATAATTGACAGCTCTGCCTCTACTTGAACTAATTCGAATACCTGGTAGGTGCACTAGAAGTAATGAATTTCTTTTTTGTAACAATTCTCGTACAAACTTCGAAATGCATTCACCTATGTCCAGGATACATAGGTTTGGAAATAAGTTCGAAGAAATGTTTGATATTTTCAATACAAACTCTGTTAATGCATTAAAATGTAATCTCACTCGTTATTTTTTAGAAAAGTAATGAATTTATTAAAAAAAAATACTGTTAAATTTTACTTTGTTTTCTTGGAAACGCATTTTTGTTTATTTCTTTGTATCCATAAATAATACTTTTGTAGATTTATTGCCAAATTCCAACTTCTTCCAACCAACTGATAAAATAAAGGTGTTATTAAGATTATCTAAGTTTTCATATTGCTGCAAAAACCTTATTACTTATTAAGTATTATTGTAGCACTATTTTTCTTTTTCATTATTACCTAGTTAAATGTCAGAGATTGCATCGTCAGAGATTAAAATGAAAGAACTAATTGACCGAATAGATGCTGCTTTTTCAGATCTGGGACTCTCAATGAATATGAGCAAAACTAAGCTTATGATCATTGATCGAGCTAATAAAGTAGCGCCATTATCCTTACCGCGCAACTTAGAAAGAGTCAACAATTTCATGTTCTCTCATTAGCGAGTGTGTGAAGGTGAAATACGGTGACGTGTTGGTATTGCTAAAAGTGCTATGAGTCGGGTGGTGAAAATCCGGAAGAATCGCAGTATAACCATTAACACCAAAAAGAGACTGGTGAAGGCCTTGGTTTTCTCAGTGTTCATGTATGGTGTGGAGTGTTGGACACTGAGGGAATCTGAAAAGAAAAAAATCGAAGCATTCAAGATGTGGTGTTGACGGCGAGTGCTGCAAATTCCGTGGACAGCCAGAAGTACAAATGTATCTATTCTCCAGGAACTGGACATAGGAGAAAGACTTATATCCTTGTGCGAGAAAAGAATCCTGCAGTTCTTTGGGCATATTTCCAGGGGAGATTCTAATAGTTTGGAGAATAATATTCTCCTGGGAAGTGTCGAAGAAACAAGATTGCGTGGACGTCAACCGACAAGATGGAGCGGTACAGTCACTGAGTTATCAGAATCATCACTGACGAATGCCTATAGAAGAGCACAAGACAGTTCCAGATGGAGGGAGACTGTCCACAGACGAGCCATGCCTGGAGTCAGGCGTAATCACCATCCTCAGACATGAGGCACGGATTGAAGAGTTAAATACTAGCCACTTTATGTATATGCCGAATTATTCTCAACTTTACTTTGTCATATTTATATTTAGAACATAAAATTTTCTCACGTTAATTGTCATCTTTTATTTGTTATCTTGGATATGTTTCTTTTTTACTTTTTCGCTGTTTTTTTTTATATATTTTACTTTTACTAAGTTGATTAGTTTTAATTATTCAACTATATTTTACAAAATATATATCACAATGAATTGTCCACGGCTGTGATTATTTCTGTAAAACTTTTTATTGCAAAAGATTCTTTGAACCGTTGATAAATAAATGAATGGTAAAAAAATGACAACCTTGCGTTAATTAACAATATCACAGACGGTAAAATAATATAATTCTTAAATAATCTTTGAATTCGCTACTTGCACATGAAATGTGATCCCGTATTCCCCTTTAATCCCAGCAGTATTTTGACACTTAAAGACGACACAACACGGTGTTATTGAATTCAAATCGGCAGTTGCGTACTAAGCGATATGTACAGATAAACTAATGGCTAAAACGTATAGTTTTATCGCCTTCAGTTTGATGCGCGTACGCGGTTTCAGGACTGTTATAATTCTATGAATTAGGTAATACATGTTATAGATTTTTGATTTGTCATTATCACATGTTAACAAATGAATAACAAATCTTTTTACATTTTTAGGCAATTGTAGTAAAATGAGAAATTAAAATTTAAGAAAGTCGCCTTTTTATATTTGTTTATGTTGTTATTGCATATTTTAAAATTAATTGTAAATAACCTTATCTTATGCTCCTTGGATAAAGCATCGGAGACTCCAGAGATAGCGACTGGTAGTAAAATAGCAATAGCATTTCACAGTACGCGTAGAATTATTATCGCATGGCAATGAAGTGAAATAAAAATAGCATTAATTGTCGCGGATGGTCCCGTTGTCAGACCTCGAAGCCGTCGCGCGCGCTCTTGATTCCCCGACGGCCGCCTGTACGGACGCTCCGCGCGCTAAACTCGAGCAGCACCGCCTTCGGTAATACCATCCCCCAGCCCGTGTGTCGCGAGTTCCTCCCCGTGGTACCACTCGCCCGACCACGTGTTCCTACCTCCGTATTTTGGCGGCAACCTGTGAACCGAAGTGATCTGTATGTGATATTTGCGCTTAAGGATAAAAGTATTTCATTATAGACTGTTTATCGCTGTTAAGTTTTGTAAGTTACTCGAAGATATCGGATGTCCAATAACATGGAACAGGATTTCGACCTCGGCTTGTCCCCGGAAGGACATGATCCCATATTCGGTGCCGAAGATCAGGAGCAGCAGAGGTATGTTTCGTACTAATCGCCCATCGGTACATTTATAAAATGTATTTCCCACGAACGTGCGGGAGCGGCCATTACGCCCGCGCGCATTCGCTGTTATCACGACCTCGTGACTACGAAAATGAATATGTTTTTGGCAAGTAAAGTAATTTAACACACCCGTAGTTAAATAATGTACACATAACGTGTCGTACGACGCGTATCATTAAATATTCCCGCCCCGGTGTCCCGATTGACTGAACAATCTCGTTCGAAGCAGCTTTTTCGGGCCGGGCGTGCGGATTTATAACTAGACGCCGTGAACATAGACGGGTGAGCTACAGGCTATAGTCGATTGAGCGACATCAATGCTCGGTGGGACATTTCTCTACGAATACATCTAACCAGACTTATGTAACCATCATAAATTATTGTTAAAGTGCCGGCATCATTTCAATTTATTTCTATTCAATAGGCGGAAGAATGCCGGCCGGCGAATTTCGCGCGCGGCTCAAAAAGTTCTATTAATATTGTACGATCGGGAACTGTTGAATAGTCATGCGCGGGACTTTTCTACTCGGCACATATATCTAGATAAACACGATGACGTTTGCCCTCGCTACATAGCTACGTGGATTGAACCCGCGGCCGCTATTGGCCGCCGGCACGGGGCACGCCTCTCGCCACCCTCGGCCTATTGGCCGCGCCGGGCTTCAGGAAAACTATTCTGCCGAGCCCGCGTTTTGCCGGAAAATATCGACACGCGCTTCTCCGCCTAATTCATCGCGGCGGGCACCGTCGTCTCCCAACAGACGCCGATGCCCACCGCATGTCGGGTTCCCAGTTAGCTTATTGAGATTATCGATGACCCCGCCGGGCCGGTTCCCGCGCGCACCTGTGGGCTGTGCGCGGCGCGCCGCCCCCGCCCGGGACGCGTCGCCAGGGCGACGGCCGCCGCCACGTGTCGCCTAGTAACGGCCCCCAGACCGTCCCGCCCGCCGCCTGGTTTCCGGAATCTGCACCCCGTCAGCGGCGTTCCGGGCCCGTCAGCCGCGAACCAGTTCAATGGGTCAAAGTTGGGCCGATCCGAGCGTACATACATAATGCATACTGGGTGCTGAAGGGTGAAGGGTACACGTATCGGAAATTAACCCCTCTGAATTTACCTCTGTCGAGGGGTGTTAAACTAAATTCGGTTATGCACATAATATATCGGTCGAATTTAAATTCGCGATTTCGCGTAACATATCAACATTTTTGAAAAGGGAAGAAATATGGAGGTCCGTCCTGTCGATGACCGACCCGTCATGATGTGCTAACACGCGTAGTCACGAATTTTACAATCAGTCGATGACAGTTATCATATGGCTCATGAATTACTGGAGTTCAATTCTTTTCATCTCAATATTGATGGTGTAAAACATCTTTCATCTGACAAAATCTACAAATTAGAAAATCCTAAGTAATATAACAACAAACTTGTTGTCAAAATACGACTATGCGCATGACAGGTTCGAGATATTGAATGAAGTTAAAAGCTAAGCATATGCAAACCTGTTTAATGTCATAATGCCGATATGTGTTTTGGCGAATATAACTGGTAACATTCAGCAATAAGTATTCATAAATACTCGAGGTACCCACCCACAGAACAAATATGAAGTTGCATGTTTAGTATGACTTATGTTACGAGTGCCTCATGAGAAAACAAGAAAAAACCGTTACGTTGTATTATAATACATTCGACGATTGACCTATCGAGAGCTGACAGAATGCATTACGTTACGCCCGTGGCACACCTCCGCTGCGAAATACGAGTAGCGAAACCGCTGGATGAATTCCGCTGCGGTCGAGTGGCGAAACTGGGCGACGGAACGTCACGCCTTCACGCGAGTCGGTTGAGTTAAGGCAATCGGAGCGAAATGTCGTTATCAGTCAGAGGAGGAAGCAATATTATTGTGGACTTTAACTTTGAAAAGGCGTAAAACTCGTAAAATTTGGGGGTTCACGAGATTAATGAAAAAATGAAGAAATTAGGAGAAAACTGATTATATAAAGAACTAGAGAACTGAAGATCGTTCCTATACATATTTACTAATGAGCCCAAAGAGTTTAGTAAGAGTAATAGTAATAGTAGCAGTGCCACCATTATGACGATAATGTTTCTTTTATCTATGTACAAATAAATAATTAAACATAATTCATGTACTTAATACATAATGTTATCTTATGTACAAATAAATAAATATACAAATACATGTAATACAGTATATTATTATTATAAAAATACTATATACCATCCTTATATAATTTCATCTGAATTCCTCTCTATGACTGCAATTTAATATATTATTTTATAGTCTGGATGTTATTTAATAAATAGAGAATAGGTCTATTTCTGACAGCAGATCGACAAAACCGCGCGGGGAAAGAGATAGAATTATAGTCAAATCTATGCGTTAGAACGGGCAGTTTCGCTAGTGTTCCGCCTTTCCTACACACGGACAAGACAAGGCGAAATTACCGCGGTTCCGCTGTTATGATTTCGCAGCTGAGGTGTGCTAGGGCGTAAGTCATCAAAACAAGTTGCGGGATAATCGCATTTAAAGGTTTTTTCTTTTGACGCATTATTTCTGTCACAATTTTATTTTTTATTTTAAAGCTTTTAAAGAGCGATCTTTATTCTAGGCATATCCTAAAATTTGAAATCAACATCTTGCACCTATATTTAAAAATGTTTTCAATATATCGAGGCTATACCGACGGCCCCGTGGTGAAACGGCTAGCGCGAATGCCTACCATGCAAGAGGTCTTCGGTTCGATTCCCGACACGGTTGATATTAAATATTTATTTAAAAGGGTGTCATCACACCGGAGTATTTCATAGTCCCTGGGCTGGTACCTGAAGCGTCAAACTGATCATCTTAGCGTCAAACTGATCGTCTGGAATAAAGATTACTCTTAAAGCTTTAAATGCGATTATCCCGTAGCTTGTTATAATGACTTAATGCATTCTGTCAGTAAATCCTCGCTTTGTAGTAATAAAATATCTTGGTTTGTGATTTTAACGATTTCGGGTGATTTGATGCACTATTGACAACTCAATATTATATATATATATAAATCTCCACATATGATAGGCTAAGAGGCCACATCGCGCTCAAATCAAAATCGTGTAAAAATCACTACCTATGGAGAAAATACGTGAATGCGTGTTAAAGAAAAGTCAGACAGAGTTTTACCCTGACCCTTCTAAAATTATGACACTCAACTCATGCCCAACGCGAATTTAGTCATTATTTAACCGCCAGCCGTGTTTTGACGTGGGCTTGACATTTGATACCAAAGTAAATGAAAAGAAAAATGTCCGTGTCATGAAAACGTGCAAAAACTAATGAGATAAAAGGATAAAAACTTCATTGATAATTATGTACCTAGGTACTTCCTTATTGTTGAATTCTAACACTAAAAATATTTACATTTCCGAACATTGGCTTACCTGTTATAAACTGGTTCAGCAAACGTTATTTCGTAAATAAGAACACACGTTATTTATTATACCCTTTTTTGAGATATTTATTTATTTGTAATGAGGGTTAGTTTTTTGTTTTATCTCTTCATGTGATTGGCTTAGAGACTTCATCGTGCTCAAATCAAAATCGTGCGAAAATCACTACTGAAAAGAAAAATGCCCGATTGTGTAGTAAAAGCGTGCAAAATCTGTCCGGATAAAAGGAAAATGACTTTTCATTGATAAGTAGTTACTTAAATGCTTGTGTATGATTGAATTCCAAAACTAAAAATTATTAATATTCAAATAATGAATTAAAGTAGGCACCTATGTACTTGTTTATGGTTGAATTCCAAAACATCAGTTAATTGTTTTGAAATATAAAAGAAACTGTCTAAAAACTCTGGTCTACTTTCTAACAGTGGTGCATTTCGTGTAAGAATCCGTTTTTCAAAAGTCAGATAAAATTATTCAGGCATTACTAAAAATCCATTAAAAATAACTCGATATGTAAAAATTAAGAAATCGTTAGGAAATTATTCAATTTGTTGATTGTTAACGTTAAAATACAAAAAAAACATATTTCCATTTTTTTTGATCTGAAAAATCGATGAAAACACATATATGCTTCTAATTTATTTTTTTACTCGATATATTGAAGATGTTATTGTTTGTAAAAACCTTAAGGACGTAAATTAGAAAACTTTGCTAAAAACCTTACGTAAATCTGTCAAGCCATTTTCGAGTTTTATTTTTATATATACTCGTAGTACAGAAGAATAGAATATGGTAAAACTGATAAATAACAAAATAATTGCTATTCACATATTAGGAATAAAACATGAATATACTGAATGGTTTTTTGCCATTTGATAATATATTTAAATACATTCAATATACACCCATGGACAAAAAGCAGTTATAAAATTCTTAATTTTAAATGTACCTTATCTGCTTATTTATATTTTTAATACATGTTTTGGTCGATCTGATGACTAATTTCAAATGCAGAAAATAACTCGAAGGTGAAGACAATAGAATGTACTCTCCTCACCTTAAGGTTTGTCTCCGCATACGGGTATAAGTAATGCTTAGGACATATTACGAAATAGGTTTTTTTTTCTTCTTGGTTATAGCTCAGCTACCATTGTTCTCGTACCCGAAATATTGAATTTTCCAAAACTGTTTTATATTGTGTAGCATTCGTGGTGTCTTGGACAACGGATGAACCCAAACCATTAGCTGTCGTTTACCCCCATATCCTGATATAGGGTGAATGCTTTACGGTTCGGGTAATACATTTAAGGTGAAATCTTTCGCCAAGTTTTCGCTGGACTGTCGTCTTCTATCTGGAGCAAAAACATTAAATTTAGTAGCATCAGTGAATATTACTTGTTTACAGGCGTCCGTCTTCCGTCTTTCAAAAAGGCGTGTCTCATTTTTTGCCAAAATTCAGTTACGAACATTTCAGTTTTATTTACGGAATAAAAAGGCATAATACTTCTTCTTCTTGAGGTGCTTTGTCAGGTCCCTCCGACGTTGGCGATCACCACAGCGAAAGCATCTCGGTCCTGCGCTACTCTTGTATTCAGCAGCCAGGACAACTGCTTATTGAATGTATTCGCCATAGTGATTCCTGGGAAAAGATGACCAGAGTGGTTTTCCTTGGCCTTCTCTGGTGGATTTTTCTTTCGGGGTTACCTTCCCTTAGCTGGTCGGTTCTGGTTTGGATGCGCCAGAAACTCGCCTTTCACCCTCTCCTTATCTGCTGCTATACTTACTGTCTTCAAATTATTTTTAGAAACCCAGCTAAATACAGTAAGATTATTATTTTTTATCATATTTAAAGTCGAAAATTTTCTAAGAAAATTCTTAAAAAGTCATCTTAAAAATTAACAAATTCGAGATACGCCATTTTGAAAGATGGACGACGAATTTCGTTGCATTTTCGCTCAATCTAGGCGAACCTTCTTCATTATTTTTTCCGCTAGAAGGGGTTTTTTTGCGGGGGGCTTCTTGCTTGGAATCGCTGTTCCGACAATCTCCTGGAAATCGCCCTCACCGAGAACTCTGTTCTATAGAGATATTATTTTCATAATGCGTATGCCGTGCGATGTCATACCATGAGCTTTAGTCACAGATACTACACGATGCGTTTGTGTAAGTATTGCGAACGCACCAGCTTTAAAAATTCCACCAGTATGGTTCACCGAATCACCGCTAACGCGCTGACTCAGCTGACCTGATATTTAACGTTCTGTAAAGTGTCGCGTACAGAACCAGGTACGATTCGAACAAAACTCGCTTTGTACCGCGGTGAGCCGCCTATTAGAAATTGGCACTGCAGCAAACGGCTCGGAGCGTCCGAACCATATTTTTGAACTGGTTCAAAATTGAGTTACCCGTGCGGCTCGCTGGATCCGTCTCGGCCGGTTGCAGGCCGGTTGCAGGCCGGTTGCGGGCAGGTAGCAGGCAGGTAAGCGAGGCGTTCGGGCGGCGCGGATCGCTACCCCGTCTCGACCGCGCCCGCTTAACCCACGGCCGGAAAACAACGATGGAATTAAATAAAGAAGCCTAGCAAAAACGGGCTCGGGAGGTCTAAAAGCCTAACATTGGACAGGTAGTAACGCTACTCGCAATGGTCTCAGTCATGGTAGGCGAACGCGTCAACCTCTACACCGCGAGGTGGACTTTTGTGTAGTCGATTTTCTTCTAAAAGATTAACAACTAAACCCATAAGGATTTATCAAATCCTCGTTTTGGTTTGATATATTTGATTATATATATATATACATATATATACAGTAGTCTCGATTATCCGACCTAAACCGGCCGAGGCAAGGTAGGATAAGCGAAAAGGTCGGATATTACGGAAAATGATAAAAACGACATTGAAAATGTGTTATATAATTTTATTTGCACATCGAAAACTTTTCAAGTATGTACATAACTGAATGTAACGAACTAAAAAAAATGCACTTACGGCAAAGTAATGAAACATGTTTTACAGTGGGTAGTGGGTTCCAAGATTTAGAAATAGTGTTCGCTCCAACACTCTCCCATGATTGGGCCACGTATTAAGCCACGTTTTTTAAATTAAGATGACGCAATTTGTTCACCACGTCTTCTCCCTGGTCCATAGGACTCGCCTGGCGCGCGAATATAACGCGTGCAGTCGGGTGAAGGAAAGGAGCATTGCCCCACTAGGTCGGATAACTCAGAAGGTCGGTAAGGGCCAGACCGCGAAACTTCCGAGGAACATTATTAATGGTATGCTTTTGAAAAAATCCTATTTTTTTTTTCCCAAAACTTATTAAATTTATTTTTTATTTACACTCAAAATGGAGTAATTTTTTAATTTCTTGGACTAGCTTTCCTTCCGCAAGCCCCCCTATCCCCTCCCCTACAAAAAAAATGTAAAAGGGCTGCCAGTCCGAGAAATTAAAGATTTTACTCAATTTTAAGATTATGAAAAAAAAAAAATGGTTTTTGGAAAAAAATATTAGGATTAGGAAAAGCCGTGTATTCAGGTGTTCTTTAAACCCTGTCATATCCGAAACCACGATGATAAGTATGAGCAAGAAGACGTATTGGCACAATAAAATACATTTTAGAACGACTAATATCTTGAAAAATTAAAGATAAATACAAAACAAATGGTTGCATAGTTCTGCAGGGGAGAAACGAGGAGGGGGGAGTCTGATACACCGTCAACCGCACGGCCGCGCCCCCTCGCTTCTAACCCTGCAGAAGTAAGCTGCCATTTGTTTTTTAATATTTAATTTTTTTAAATTTTTATCTTTCTAAATATTTTTTTTAATGTCTTCTTTCCCATACTTATCGTGGTTTCGAATGTGACAGGGTATAAAGAACATCCTATATTTTATATAACCTTACGCATTGCACGGTGTACCCAGTAACTTAAATCAATAAGGAATCTAATTCGTGCTTTTACATTATGCTTATTGGAAAACATTCGATGTATATATTGTTCAAATATTAGAAGAGACATTCACAATTTAGATTGAAAAAAAAAAACTAGGCCCTATTCGATCACGTGATTGTCATGCATTTGGTTTGTTTACATGGAAGCTCTTGTAAAAAAAGACAGACTTAAGGATATGTTCACTTACTTCTGACGTGTATTTAGTTTAGGACCCGGGTTGGAGTGGAGACAGGGCGACAGCCGGACCGGCGTTCTTTCGCTATTGTACGCTCGGACTACGTCCGAAAGCGCGCGTCGGCAACTAAAGCTAGGGTTTCCTAGGACAGCGGTGCCCGTATTTTAACGGCCGTAGTGAACGGTGATGCGGTGGATAACCGTCGTAACGGTGACTAGTGTGGTTTTCTAGGAAAACGGTGTTATCAACACCATTTCCCTAGGAAACCACTCTTTAGTCGACGTTACGACGGCTGTCTACCGCACCACCGTTTACTACGGCCGTTAAAATACGGGCACCGCTGTCCTAGGAAACCCTAGCTTAACACAATATTCATTTACGAAATTTAATTTTCATTACCAAGTCTCTCTGAGAGATAGCTTTTGTCTTCCGATCTATTTATTTTATATCTTAACTAGGCAATAGTCCGTATTTTTAATTAGACCAGATTATCCTAATTTAAGTTGATTTAATCTCATAATGCATCAAGGTGGTTTCCACAAAAATAGCGCTATATAAATTATCCAACTACAATAATAATGCATATGGTTACAATCCAACAAATGCACGAGATGTATTGATGTACGGGAAGCAAGGTCTGTAGTGATGTAGCGTTCTATCCTCTATGTTCCGACGAATCTTATGTTTGTAAGTTCTTTCTGTGATTACCTAAATAACTTAAGTACATAAAAATCTGATATGCTTTTTTCTGTTTAGCCACACTCATTGACAGAATCAAAAGAAATATATTTTTTCTATAAAATATGTACATTTTACTGGTAATCTCAAGGAAATTGTGGATACTCCGGGAAAAATAACTGTATTGTAAAATCAACTAAGTCGAATGAAGTCGGTTGCGTATTTTTAAAATGTGCCACGCATCTCATTCTAAAATGAACAACTAATGCAACTGATTTTTTTTTCTCTCCAATATGTTCTTAATGAAAGGTTACCCATCACCATTGCTAAGTTTATACAATTTATTTTACGCTTTTTTTTATTTTTCACTTATTTATATTTCACCATTTATTTTTCACTTTTTTTATATATCTTTTTAAAATTATTATTATATTTTTATTTTTAATTAATAATTTTTCAATAATTTTTCACTAAAAATTTTTCATTTAAAATTTTTCACTTGATAATTTTCCACTCATTTATTTATTACATGTGCATTTAAAAATAAGCAAATAGTTAAGAAGTAAAGTGCACCACGAGGG
Organism: Micrasema longulum; assembly: GCF_059751315.1. Classification (NCBI taxonomy): domain Eukaryota; kingdom Metazoa; phylum Arthropoda; class Insecta; order Trichoptera; family Brachycentridae; genus Micrasema; species Micrasema longulum. The sequence goes on from NW_028277293.1 coordinate 2,009,949, forward strand.
TTGATCGATATGCCTTCCACACCTGATCTCCTGCGAGTCGACTATGTATAGTTGTCATCATGTAGTCCAATATGCCAACTTTGTAAAGTACAGAGTGATGACCTCAGCAAAAGCTGACTGCAAGGTGCTATTACTATTACTCCAGCACACAAGGCAATCAGTATCAGTGGCTGCTATTTTGGAAGCCAAGTTTGAATAGGTAAAACGGCTCCCACATTTCACCCGACCTCGAGTGAGGGGCTGTTTCCAAAATATGCAGAACTCATAGAAATAAATTTTTGGACAACAATGAGGTCCATGTGCGGTTACCCGGTCAGACAATAAAACCCATTCCAAGGAGTCTGAAAATAAAGTACAAAAACTTTTCTCACTCACTTCAAAATAGGTCAGGGTGGAGCATCTTAATCAACTCTCGCATTTCATTTTATTCTAACTATCTAACTGCTATACATAATTCAATATTTGTTATTTTTCTGCATCAAAGCTGAATGCTTATTTGAAATCAGTATGTCTTGTGTTTCCCCCCTTTCCCCAATTTCATATTATTTATTATGGAAAGTGTTGACATTTTTTTTAAAGAATTTTTAAATATATTTTTTAATTACATAATCTGTTCAGCATATACAATAATATCTTGTTATTATTTATTCATTATTAATCATTGCAAATGAATGGAATGCCCCCAATGACAATATGGCATCCTTCCCAAAATTCCTTTTAGTATTCAGAGCTTGAAAATGATGTATATTATCCTTAGAGTAATAACACGCCACTGGTTAATAGTCGCCCATAGGGACAGAAACCGTTCTATGAATATTAACCACAAAGTTAGCTACATCTTATAGCAATACAACAGGCCGTAGGCACTCGGGTCGAGAATTGCGAGCCCAAACCGAAACCGTCAGTTGCAGGTTTTTTGTTCAAACTAAAACCAAGTTAAAAATTTGGAACGCTTTTGTTCTATGCTATAGAGCTGAGGGGCTTCTCTAGCGAATTATTACTCTGAGATATTATCCATTTCTCTTCCAATGGAAACATTTGATGTAAAATGTAAGCTCTGAAAACATCCTTAAATATAATTTTGGAATAACTACAGCTGGGTAAAATCGGTTTGTTGACAAACATGCATCGATTGAATAAATGCACCGCGCTTGTTTGTCATTTTTGGCTCCCATAGAAAATGTCCTGACTGAAGTTGACCAGCTTTGACCAGTTAAGTTTAGTGTTGTGATGTGTTTCAGCTTAACTCGAGTGTTTCAGTTTGTAGACTTGTAGTTTTCAGGGCTGTTTCTACTGCTGTAACCGTAATTCTTGTCGAGTGGATGTTTTCAGATTTCCATTTTACAACGTATTGTGTCATAGCTGTTAGGGAGGCGTTACGCCACTGGGGAGGGTTAGGGAGCTTAGTACCATCCGGGGGGTACCAGAATTGGGGGTGTTTTGTGTCTCGGTCCAGCTGATTAATGTGTTGGGGTTTCCATACAGCCAATTCTCCAAGATACTGATCAGCGGGGTGCCACTCCACGCGGTGTTCGAAGACATAGAGCCGTTGCTAGCGCCCTATGGCACTGTGCAGAGGTGCGACAAAGGCAGCAGCAGAGATGCCAATACCCAATCCGTGTACATCACCTACCAGACGCAGGAGCAAGCCCAGCAGTGAGTACCTTGTAGTCTGGTTCCCCCCAATCCCCTCCCGGTAGCGTGCGCTATGGCCCGCTGGACAAACACCCACGTGCGCTCTGTTGCAGGGCCGTGAACGGGCTCAACGGCATGGAGATGGACGGCAGCCGCCTCAAGGTCGAGGCCATGGAGCGCCGGGGCGCGCGCGCCCGCGGCGGCGCGCGGCAGGGCGCCGCGGCGCGCCCCACCGACTTCCCCCTGCGGCTGCTCGTGCAGTCCGACATGGTGGGCGCCATCATCGGCCGCCAGGGTAGCACCATCCGCCTCATCACGCAGCAGAGCCGCGCGCGCGTGGACGTGCATCGCAAAGACAACGTGGGCTCCTTGGAGAAGGCCATCACCATCTACGGCAATCCCGAGAATTGCACTGGCGCCTGCAAACGCATCCTCGAAGTCATGCAACAGGAGGCCAATAACACCAACAAAGGGTGAGTGTCCCGTCCATCTGATTATTTCCTTTCTCCCCCGCTCTTTGATGCAAAGTGATCTCTAACTGAGTGTCCCTTCCGCAGAGAAATCTCCCTGAAGATCCTGGCCCACAACAATCTCATAGGCCGAATAATAGGCAAGGGAGGAAACACCATCAAGCGTATCATGCAGGACACTGACACCAAGATCACCGTTTCGTCCATCAATGACATCAACAGCTTCAACCTGGAAAGGATCATCACCGTAAAGGGAGGCATCGACAACATGGCTCGGGCAGAGGCACAGATCTCCGCCAAACTGCGGCAGAGCTACGAGAACGATCTTCAGGTATGTGACTAGTGTAAATAGCGCTGGTGGAGTGTTGGCAGATGTGAGCAGTTGAGACTAAGAGTGGTTTGTTTCAGGCCCTGGCGCCCCAGAGCATCATGTTCCCCGGGCTGCACCCCATGGCCATGATGGCCACCAGCGGGCGCGGGCCGTACTGCGGCGCGCCTCCGCCCTTCGCTTCCTCGCTGTACTCACCCGCGCCGGGACCCCAGGCGGGCGCCAACGACGCCCAGGAGACCACCTACCTGTACATCCCCAATAATGCGGTCGGCGCCATCATCGGGACCAAAGGACTGCATATCCGCAACATCATCCGCTACAGTAGTGCTTCCGTGAAGATCGCCCCGTTGGAACAAGACAAGCCTGACCAGCAGGCTCAGGAACGCAAGGTCACAATTGTGGGTACGCCTGAAGCTCAATGGAAGGTAAAATATCCTCGATTCGAGGGTTTGGAAGTTCATTGATATTGATACCGTTGATTCTTCTTACCAATGTTTCTCGTATCTCCCTAATGTCAACTATCATAATTTAGTTTAGTAATCAAACTAATAAGCATTCAATTTTACAGGCTCAGTACTTGATCTTTGAAAAAATGAGAGAAGAGGGCTTTGTATCCGGTACTGACGACGTCAGGCTGACTGTGGAGATCTCGGTGGCGAGTTCACAAGTGGGACGCATTATCGGCAAAGGGGGGCAGAACGTCCGGGAGTTGCAGAGGGTCACTGGCTCCCTCATCAAGTTGCCAGAGCAGGGGACGGCGCAGATGCACCAGGACACGACTGTTCATATTATCGGCCCATTCTACAGTGTTCAGGTACATTGACTCACTGATTCATAAACGGGTTGCTCTTGCCGCACCGAGGATTCTTGAAACGCAGTTATTCAGGTAAGGAGCTTCATACCAATCTCATCATGTACGAGCACAGATATGGGAGTAATGAGTAAGCCAAGTTTTAATTATCATTTCCACGTATTTTGCAATACTTTTTATTTGCTGTGTATTATGTTAACCTCACACGGCCTGATCTGCCAAGTACTGGTAATTAGAGTATGAAGGTGATTTCAAACATTGTGTCACCCCGTGACTAGTGTATTATATTGTATCCACCCTAGCCTTTATTTATAATGTATTTAAAAAATCGCCACCATGGTAAAATTGTTTGGTAAAATTTGAAGGAAAATGTCATTTGCACTTCTTCTGTTAAGTATAATTTAGCTTAAGTTCAAATGTACCATGTTGTTCGTTTTTAAATAAGCAAAAAATTACAATGATAATGGTATTAATATTTTTTTCATGCGACCTCAGATAAATTTTCTAGAAAGCTTAAAAATACGCATATTTCAAATTACACAAAAATGAGAAGTTTCACACTGTAGGACAAACTTCACTTATGACGTTTTGGCGCCAAATTTCTACGCAATGTTAGAAGCGCAGTTGGCAGTCATTACGCGTGACATCAAAATGACGCGATTTCGACTGTGAGACATTTTGTATGTGCTTATTTTTAAGCCTGGAAATTATAAGTGAAAAAATTTTGTGTACTTTTGATAGTCACATCATTAGAATTTAAAAATTCGCTCTAAATACACAGTCGAACTTGGTTATTACAAGGAAGACAGGACCGACTGAATTTGCTGCTATAAGCATTACTCGTTCTACCAGAGAAAGGTTTTTTTAAAATCCAATCGCCATTGCATATAGTCACAATTGAAAATTATAACAAACGCTTACAAACATACCACTTTCTAAATTTCAAATTCAGATAAATAAACAATTGTATTTTTTCACAACACTTCAACATATTCCACGCCACTTTCCATTTTACAAATATAATTGACAGTTTTTCGCAAATTGAAACACTTCCGCCAGTTAGTAGTAATGTTTACAATTCAAGGGTTAGGTTTTAACTTGTCTGACATCACCCACCAACCATAGAACATAAAATATAAAAAAACATTGTTAAAACCCCGGAAACAAGGATATAATTCATTAACTACAAAAGAAGTTATACATTAGCCTGTGATACTTTGTCAATGTTGTCAGCGAAAACACTAATTAGACACATAAACGCAAACCAATCCCAACGCCTAGCGGCACCAGTAATAAGTTAGTCCCCCCATTTGGATTTTATTACTTAGGTTCTTATTTCTAAAATGATTTTTTTAACAATTGAAGAGTTTATGCTTAACTGTTGACAATATTTTTGTTCGGTATGTCCAAGAAGAAGCTTGTTATAAAATTGAATGAATGTATGGAGAAAACCACCAACTAATGTTTCCTCATTATATCCAAGATCTCAATATTACTGTGATCGCTATAACCAAGTTTGATGCATACTATATTTTTATCATTATATCTGACTTGTGGAAATACCCTGTTTACCCTGTATTATTGTATTCTCTTTAACGCCTGATGTGGCATATTGTCAGCTTACCTAAAATAAAATATGAAAATAAAACAAGTATCTGTATTGAAAAAAAGCATAAACAAATATATATATGTTTTTAATTAGAATTAGAAAACTTGAGCAGTAAAGGTGTTCAGTTTGAAATTGTCTTTTAAACCCTGTTTTCTTGCAATGCGAATTATATGCGATTACATGCGATTATATGCGATTATTTATGTACAGATTTGTGAATTGATGATTTTATTGTTTTGATGGCGCTTGATTTATCGCGATCTTATTTCTGTATTCTCATTTCTGCGACAACTTAAGATAAGTACATTGATATTTATTTTTGTGAATTATATGATCAAATATTATTTGTTATTTTCAACTTGCAAACAATCGATTATGAAATGTGTTTAAAACAAAAGGTGCAAAATAATTTCCGCCAACCATTACGGCGCCTGATTTCGTTGCGACACTTACCATCCACGCTTATCGCATAGTATCCTCGGTCATTGGATGGCAATAGGAAAAAGAAAAATCTGCATATTGGTTCTCCAAATTTTATTAACATACTTGACGCAATGCAACCATTTAAATCACTGAATCCAAAATTAAAAACTAAACAAGCATTTAGCCTATATTATGTTAAACACAGTTCACATTTGATGTTGCAATCTTAGTTTAAAATAATTTTACAGAATAAAATTATTTGTCAGAAAATTATGTTTGTAAATTTTTCATTTTAGAATGCTCCCGAAGCGGGTTGAGCTGATGACATGAAAATTGGTACCCGGAAACCATCTATCGGTGAAGAGTTTCGCCCCCCAATGCATTAGCAAGAACGCAGGTAAACAAGCCTACTTTATTGACGTGATAACTTGCTGGGTGATCTATGCGACATGTGCGAGCGACATGTGCTAGCGACATGTGCCAGCGACATGTGCGAGTGACCTGATTACATTTTTAATTGGCGTTTTAGACAGACATTGCGTTGCAAATAATTTTGTTTTCTGTTTATATCTAATATGAAACTATGCAATAAAGATTTAATTTGAAATGAGTTATTTTTAATACATCTTTTTACCTGGGTAATAAGAAATAGGTTATCAGCTAATTGGACCAATTTCAGCATAGGTAAGACAAAACCTCTTTAAACAATAAAATATATGTTTTCATTGTATTGTTCCTCAAGTAAACTGTCATATAGAAATATGATAATCACGAACAACTTATAAATAGCAATTAATGGTTGTGGTTATTTAAGTTATAGCAGGGTTGAGATGATTGAATCGTTGCTAAATTCTATATGAAGAATGTATAAAGTATTTATTCATTTATTTATTAAGGAAATCATACAGTCTTTATATAAAACAAGGTACAAAAGAACAATTAAAAAAAGTAAGACCAATTACAGATTTCACTCTAATTTATTATGAATGCAGGAGGAGAGGGGAAAAATAATTGAATTCTTAAAAAGTAAAAATATTAAATAAAAAGTACATAAAAGGGAGAAGACATTGTATAGCTCCCACTCTTTGTATAGCTACTTTTCTCCCTCTCTGGTTCCATGAACATTTAAATTTCTTTGTAAAAATTCACAACCAACAATAATTTATTAGATGCAGGTAGTAGATGTACATATGAATAAGTATAAATTAAGAGTTAAAATCAAAAGTATGCAAGGAGAAAACCATTCAATGGCATTATGAAGGATGCCAGCAGATATTCATTATAAGGCGGTAATAACTGGAGCATTTACTTTTAAATATTACTAGTATCAAATAAAGCCAACATTTTTTCATGTATGATTTTTTTTTTTTAATCTATGTAGTTTTGAAATTACATAATTATGCAGTCCACAATTTTGAAAAAATGAGATATTGATTTTATAGTGCAGTAAGGTCAATGAGGATCTTCAGCCCTACGGGAAATTGGATACAACAAATGTTTTCTCGTGCGGCGTAAAAATTGGAGCATTCAATTGTACGGAAAAGTTTCTTGAATATGTGTGAAAAAAATAATAAAAAATATTTTTATAAAAACGCACTACTTTGACATCACTGGTTCATATGACCTATCCAATGATGTGAAAGCTGTGAAGGATATCCGGTTGGCTTACCGTAAATGAACCAATTGGAAGAACTAATAGAGAACAACCTCCGACGTCACACGCGGAGTTATCTCAGAAATACAAAGCTTTAAAAAATCATAACGCTGAAAATACGACATATAAAAATAAATTTTGGCTTAGTTCAATAGTCTATTAACAAATATATATTTTTTTTTAACAGGCACTGAACTTCATTCTATGTTCTGATTAAAACAGCCAGACAGCTTTCATACAAAAACTGTATTAATCGCATTCTGAAAATCATGTTGATCATAAAAATGGCATTTCTCAATTTGCAAAAAACACCCCAGCACTAGAAAAATCTTATGGTGCTAAAAAAAATCGTTAAAACTGGTCAAATACATAATTAGTTTCTTGTTTGTAATGTAAAATAAACTTATGTATTCATTGTTTATCATTTGTTAAAGTCAAAAACATTCCAACTGTTGTGTAGATTTGATAATTCACTCTTCACAAAAGTGCTAATATCTCAGTTTCACTTTTCTATGTCTGGCTGCTTTCTGCATAACTACATTCAATTTATCCTCGTGTGAGTTGTGCTGAAATTTAAAATTGGGACCTGTAGCTGTCAAAATTAAAAAATGTCTGCCTGGAAACAATGCTACAATTCAGTATTATTCATAAGGAACCGTGAAGTCTCGAAGTACTTAATTTTGCGTTTTTTTTTTTTCATAATTTTTTGAGAAACTTTGCTGCACAATTAAATGCTCTTATTTTGTCAGCGTGTAAGAAAAAAAAATTGTGTCCTATTTCCTGTAACATTTTCGAGACATGATCCTAGATGTTTAGAAATTGAAATAATTTGATTAACGTCATGTTAAGGTAATGTTTTAAAAGAAAACACCAAATTTACTCTCAAAATCACTTGTTGTGGCACTAATAAAGCAAATTGGAATCACATAAGAGCGTAAATCTGCAGTGAGTAGGGAAAGGTTTCAGCGTTTTTTAGTGCCTTAAGTCCTACCCGTTCAAGAATATAAATCCCACCTGTTAAAGAATATAAATCCCACCCGTTAAAGAATATAAATACTTTTTAATCCCCCTTTTTGAGTCTGGTTCCAAAAATACGAAAATTAGATTCAATCATTGGACATTAATTCAAGCCGTAGAGAGAAATAAAAATGAAAAGGGCTTAATCCCTAATAAATAAATATATTTTGTAAAAAAAATAATATTGAAAAACAAAATGAGTTTTTGCTACATTAGTAAACTATGAAATTTCATAAGGCGAAAATGGCCTGAGAAATGAAAATAAAATAATGCATTCAATTATCGTTAAAACAAATCAGAAATCGATATAATTTTCAATGCATGACCCACAAATAGTGTCTCTGGGAACCATGCTGAAGCACCAGCCCTGATCCGGTGATGCCCCATACGGGAAGCCTTTTACTTAATAAAGTAATCACTTATAATTTCTGTAGTTACTAACTACTGCAGCATGTGCAAATTTTAGAATTTTGGCCGGTATTTTTAAGAATTTTTCTGGGCCAAGAATTACCTGAAGATTTAAGTATTTATTTCTGGCAGATATTACAATTTATTCCGCCCCATTTCGTTGGTCAAACATATTTGTCACATTTTTCATATCGAATCTCTATATACACATCCGGAGTCTAGTGGCTTGTGAAACGCGAAAACTTGCGCGGTTCTTTGTAATATCTTAATGAGACTGAAAATAGTTTATTCCTTAAGAGTAATAACTCTCTACAGGAGCCAAGCCCTTAAGCAGCTCTATTGCATAGAACAAAAGTGTTCCCAATTTATGGTTTGGTTTTTAGATTAACAGCAAACGTGTAATGGACAGTTTCGGCCAGCGCTCGCAGTTCTCTGCCCGAGTATCTACGGCCCTTTGTATCGCTGTAATATAGTCACATCGAGAAAACGAGGTTCTATCTAGCAAAATATCTATCAGGTTCTATCTAGATTTAAATATCCGTTCTATCTGCATAAGAATTTTACCAAAAAATGAAATCGATACTTAATTATTATCAAGTTCTTTAAGACAATATTAATTGAAAATAGACGATGAAATAATATCTTCATTTCAAACTTTTATGTATCAAAAAAATTATGAATCTACATAGAACCTTGTTTCCCTGATGCGACGATATGTAGGTAGCTGGATGGTCAATAATCATAAAATGGCTTTTCTCCGCATGGGCGACTATTAGGTTATTACTCTAAGCTTAGTCCTTATATTTTTGAATACTCTCTTTCCCTTCGATCAGGCTTGTATATTTTTGGCTCTTAAATTTAAAAAAATATTTTTTTTGTTACAAACAAAACAACCCCTTATCAAATTCATTTTAATGGCAGAATTAGAAGAAAAAAAAATAGGTTTACAGCTTAAGTTGTAATATGGCAATATTTGAGACATTAAAAAATTTCTCCCCTTTAAATCAATCAAAACATAACTATGTCTTCTATATCTAAATTTGCTGCAACAGAGAGGGAAAACCCTTTTGAGAAGGGAATATGGAAGTCTATGGATTTACAGGGCTTACGATCTGTCATTGGCGAGTTTAAGTGGCCACTTAACACTGCAGCATTAACCATTCTGCCTCTGCCAGCCCGAAGGAGATATCTTATTTTAAAACAAAACATATGTCAACTTCAAACTTTTTTTGATGATCATCCCTATTAACTCTAAATTATCAGTAACACAATACCGAATTCATTACATTATCATTTCTTTCTTGACCAACCCTCTCAGAACCTTCATGTTTTATATATATAGAGAGAGAGAGATAGAGTATGTAAGAACATTTAACAGAACAGGCTACATTTATCCTCATTCATGTCCTGAAATTCAGAATTCTATTGACAGTAAAAAGATTTAATGACTGGCGCGCCATAAGCGTCTCGCAGAGATCGATAAAAGATTTAATAAAAAAAATAATAGAAAACAATAATTTCCAGTCCATGGACGGGTGTAAAATTATTGAGGGTGTGTGATAGATAAATACACGCATGCATACGTGCATACATGCATACATACATACCTAAAACAGATATTAAAAAAGGGTCCCGAGAAAAGAGGTATACCATGCGTCGTCCTGGGCTCATTGAAAATATACCTGAAAAGTCTGTCTATAAGCAAAAAAATTTAGAACGGGTAAATCATTTTAGTGGTATATATAATACATAGCTTTTACCTTTCAGATCTGTTTTTGTTGCACATTGTATGCGATTTGTCAAATGTGGTTTTCATTCTATATCTAGCGGTGAACAACTAATATGTTTTCAAAACGATGCCTTGCTCATGTGGCAAGAGCCAGTGTATTCCTTACCTCTATTTCTATGAATTTCGCATATTTTTCAATTTTTGTATATTATAATATAATTATACTAATTAATTAATTGCAATATTCTTTAAATTGACTAAGTTTAAAAAAAAAAACTTAAGTGCATGCAAGGTTCAAACCTTGGATCACCTAATCAGAGCCTGCAACACTACCAAAGGGCCACAGCCCAGCCCAATAAAGGTTATAAATGAGAAGGGTCATAACAAAACAATCTAATTCCATAGTAATGCTTTGGTGCCGCCGCACCGTTCGAGGAAAATATAGTAACAGGTATTTTGTATTTTCAATGAAATCTATTCACCTCCAAGAAAAGTTTGTAACCATGGGAAATGAGACTCTGTCGATGGCGTATTTTCAGTGTCAGGATGAGATGACCCGCGCGAAGGGTTGATCGGAGCATTGGAGGAGTAGTGTGAGGTAAGTGGCTCTCTCTGTTCACGGTCCGGGAGGCTAGTGTGAGTGTGCTGGTGTGGGCGGGCAGTAGCGGCAGTAGTAATGGTGCGTGTGTGTTGTTGCAGTCGGCGCAGAGGCGCATCCGCTCGACGGTGCAGCAGGACAGTGTGCCGGTTCGAGCGCGTCGCGGGGCCTCGTCCAGCGGCTCTCCCCAGCAGCAGCAGTAATGCGGTTACCACCTATCGAACATTTTGTACAGCAGCATTGTGTATCTTCGTGGAATCTATGTAAAAGTGTCTTGATGTAAATTATTTACCTTTGTGTGTTTCTCTTGCGGGAAGAGAGACCATTATTCCGTGTGGACCCGCCGTGGTTATGAGGTGGAATGACCCGCATATTGTGTATGGTGCTTTGAAAATCGGGAACATCTGAAATTTGTGTATATGGTTATTAGTTTTAATTATTTAATTATAATTGTTCGGTTTGGAAACACAGTTAACATTTTAAAATTGAATGGCCATGCTCAGGCCGTCCTCTGATTTACTAGCCCGTTTCTACCTCCAGTAATTTTGGTCGCACACTCGCGGAGTACCTAGTTTGTTGGCCACGTACGACCGCCGGTGTGCGCTGCAATATTGTACAGTGATGTGCAGTTAATGCCTCTCGAGTGCAGCTACCACTTGCTCATTACGAGTATGCGGTTCTCCAGGAGGTACAAAGATACAATTTATTTACACTGATTGTTTTTATACCTACTACTACCTCCTCTATGAATTATGATAATGATAGCAGAATTATAACTACAGTGTTTTCAAATGATTGAAAGGGTTTATTAAAATAGTTGATTTACATAATAATTAATAGATACAGTTGTATTTTCCTTTTACAATTTCGAAATCAAATTTTACCCGTGTTGCATGTTCTCATATTTATTTACAATACAAACAATTTTTATATTTATTTTTCATTTATAGAGACAATAATATGTTGCATTTATCATGTGATGCGCTAAAAGCCAGAGGAATTTGAGTGACATACTGTTTTTGGCAAAATGACTTCCGAACATTTACAACTTGTGTTGATTATTTAAAACAATATATTTAGATGAAATGACAGTGACTGTGGATAGTGTTACGACTTTTTCTTTACATAAATAAAAATAAAGTAAATTGACAGACAACCAACTCGTACGAGTTTGGGGGCTAGGTTTCTATCGCATATTTTTTTTCCATGAAATCAGGATTTTTTTTTGTTTAGTTTACAGCTATAATATTTGCACCCGGGTTAGTGTGGTTTTAAACATACGATTTTTTACACCAAGCCACATACTCAAATTAAATTGATGTTGCTTAAGCTCCTATGGCTCTCAGTGCCTAATATGGTTATATCAAAGACCGCAACCATTTAAAGGTTAAAGGTTCTGGGAAAAATGCCCATTACTCTCCTTAAAAAGTGTGTGGATTTTATGAATTTTTATTTTTTAGGGTTAATAATTAGTCTTACAAAAAACATCAAAAGTTGTTAATTATACATCTTCCTGTGAGGCAGGCGAATGAATCAATTAATCAAATCGCATCAATCGATTAAAAGTATATCTGGAGGCTGTTGGTGCTTTCTATTTATTTATTTATGTACATAAATATACATCACATATTGAAATTATGAGCTTAAAATATGTGTATTTTACAAACAATTGATTTTAATGAAATGTTTCCATGTTTTGACTATCACACTTAGATTGGAACATGCCTTACCACGGCTGCTTCTAGGAATTTCTGTCTGATATACGGCCTTAGTTTTTCCAAAAACTGCCTAAATATCGAGAGATTTTCTTCGCTAAAAAGAGACAGCAACTGTGCTGCAAAATACCGTCGCCGACGAGTGGAAATTTCACAGAATGTTCCTATCTACGTGTTGACATATTTACCAATCCCCCCCCCCCGTTTTCCAAATGAATTACAAAATGAGTACTTGATTATTTTATCTTAATAGTTTGAGAATTTATAAATTTCAAAATGTGTTTTTATTTATTGAATTAATGATAATCTTATTACCTACGTAAAAAATACAGGGTTATTCAGGAGTATTGGCAAGTTTAATGCAAATTATTTGTAGGTTGCTGAACAGAAATTATAATTTTTATCTAATGCTCTGGCTCTAGGCACATCAGCTGAGTCAAAATTTAAACAAAAGACAACATCATACAAATGAAATGTCGATAAATAAAAAAAATATATTACTGTTCTTGGAAGTTCCGGCAACTGGGAGAGTTAGAAGATTGTCCTCTGTTGACTCTGTATTCATTTGATATAATCCCCATTATGTAGGTAGTTGACAATTGTAAATATATATATGTCTGGAACTGTGTTGCATAAAATTTCAGTTACATTGTACTTGATTAAGCTCTAGTACATAATTTGTGGCCGGATATGCCATCCCTTTCTTCTGGCACATTGGTGACTCTGGCAGCCGAGCAGGTGTTCTTGCAAATGTCTAGATTAGTGTTGTGATAGCACGCTTTCCCTTTATTTTGTATTTAGTAACTTTATAAGGAAGGGTTATTTGAAGTGATACCGTAGCAAATAGTGATATTTTGTCATTGTTTTCTATCATAGGATTTATGGAATATTTGTACATTTTTACATGTGCCAAGTGAGATATTTTTAAATGAGATTTTTATCCAAGCGTAAAATATTTCAAAGTGTCCCCTTTGAGTATTTTTATATGAATTTATTTCCCAGAAATCAATTTGCCTTTTACATCTTCAGGACTAGGGCTCTCCATAAATAGGTACTTCTCATTTCAATATCTCATTTCCGAATTACAATTATGCCGAACAAGCCAATAATATTGCACATGCTACGGACCTCGGCTCACGGCTCACAACAGCGCCCCCCGAGAGAGGGAGGTTATGGTACTATTTAGTTTCGGTCGTGTTTGTAATGACCCCGTTGGAATGGTTTATCCCACTTTGATAATATAGACAATTGCAAAGCACAAAACAGCATATCCCAAGTCAGTGTTGCGCGTTTATTGAATAGTAAAGTGCTCAGCATTTTATTGTGGCTTTCATTAGTGCATTCAATGTCTCAATAAAGAATAAGCTGCGCTATGTATATTTGTGTCTGGATTTATAGTTGGAAGCATGCAGAGGAATATAAGAATGTTGAAGTAATTATAATTGTGAAATACTTTCCTAATTTTACATAATATAGTGACTTGTGTGTTGTGCATTACCGAGGTAATGCGTTTACTCGAGATTCTGTTACCTAGGATTTAACAATGTTTGCTGTTATCTTTCACCTTAATGTTTCATTTTGTATGGCTATTTGTTGTCCTCTAAAGTTGATTAGAGCAGTCGTGATGTAATGAATTCAAGTTATATATTATTTTTACATTAGATTCTATGGATTATTGTGATTGTGAATTATTATTAGAGGATTTCCTATTTTGTATAAGTTTTGTAGTAGAATTTTTATTTGTCAAGGGTCTTGGGAAGGGAATATTGGTTGACCAAGATCGGAGTTAAATTGCAGCCGCCCCCTGTACTGCTACAGGGTGGTTGCTATGGACAGGGCATTATGATTCCATTTTGTATGATTTGCTTGAATTTTCTCTGGAGATATTTTTCTTGTACGCTGTAATGTAAAGGACCTCATTGTTTTTCGGAATGAACTACCTCAATAAGATTTTAAAAACATATTAAAGGTTTTTAAATATTTCTTTGAAATAACATTACATAGAGTTAAGGAGCTAAATTGAAAAAAAATAGTTATTTGTCAACATTTCTTCATGTAATAAACGAATTAAAAAAAGTTATGTGTTTTTAATTAACGCTGTCGACGGGAGGAGGTCCCTATCAACAAACATCTGAAAATGTCCTCTGTCAAATGAATGTAGAAAATACAAAAATACTAGAAAAGAGTAGTTTCTCATAGATAAAGTATATCGAGCATTCAACAATGTTTTGTGCATGTCCAAATGTTTGCTGGAATTCCTCATTGCCTGGTAGGTGATTGGTTCAGCTGGATGAATTTCGCCCACATGATAAAAGGTTTAAGCTCCTTTGCTTCACATAAGTCAACAGATGGAAGAGTTAAGGAGATGTGGATGTTGAATCATTATTGTGGATATATATTGGATATAAACCGCAACATATTGACTACTTTTCTGTCTTGAAGAACTTGTTGGTAAGGAGTGACTTCGATGTCCGATGTTAAAAAAAGTTTTAATGAATCTAAAATTTCACCATCATCATTTTCACAATTTGCTCCAATGGAGCGAGTATGAGATAAGTTTGATATGAGAAGCGACTTGAAAGCATCTATAAAATTTGAACTAGAGGGGTTAATGTTACGTGCACCCTGACTTCTTACCATGCCAAAAAAGTATTCAATGGGGTCTTGGTTAAGGTTACATGGAAGCACAAAAGTAAATTTATAACATGTAAGTAATTTATTACTCAAATATGATATTGCTTCCAGAGTTGTAATTCAGTTACGCACTGTAGGTGGTATTGATATTTTTTGGTTTTAGGAATCTACAAATTTTACTGATTTTAAGATGGAAATAGCTTCCTGCCAAAATTTCCAGTGGGGAGATGTTAATCTGACTCCACAACGGTATTTACAAATAATACTATTAGCATTGAGAGAACTGCCATTTAAACTGTCGAAAAGTTTATTTATAAAAAAGACAAGATCAGCAGTCTGTGATGCCCCATCGTCAATATCATACACAGTATCTGCCAAAGATTTCATGGTAGTTCCTACTGTCCTGCTGAGCAGCAACCTTGACCTTCATTTTTCTAAGTTTATCGGGGAAAATATGACAATCTGTTAATTTGTGCATTTGGAAAAAGTCTTCCCCTCTTGCTTGATCGTATGTGTATGATTGTACAATATGGGACCACTTTGCTATTTTTGATACAGAATTTTGAACAAAATGTACATCTTTTACTAGCATATTATTTCTAAATCCCTTCAAAAGATGTGGCACATCAAACATTTGTACGATTTCATGGCCTTCAATTTCAAACCCGTGAACTCTACATTCAGTACCACCCCGAAGGTACAAATCACGGGTTTCCCGTTTCAGGATATTTATTGCACTAACATTTGAGCTACCTTGGTCACAAATTATTGAAACTAATTCCGAATTGCTACGAAAGATATTTGAGATTATTGATTTTAAGATAACAACCAAATCTGAAGATTTCATGGGTCCTCCTGTAAAAACAAATGCTAATGGTTGTTTCCATTTATTATATAAACCCTGTAGCATAAAAACACAAACGTGATCAGCTAAAGCTGGAGTACGTTTTCCTTCACCCAAGTCTTGGAATCCCTCAATAAAATCTTTTTGTTTTTTGTACATTAAATTCTGACTAATTGACATCTCGTCAAACATCAAAGAGCATATTCGAGCTTTAGCAGAAATTATTATTATTATGGATAACTTATATAGCGCCATTTTCGTAACAAAATACCTCAAGGGCGCTTTACATAGTGATTCTTTTAAATTAGTAATTTAATTAAAATAATTTATTTTGTTGTCACATGCTACGGATTTATTCAAATGATTTAGAGAACAAGTGGGTTTTAAGTTTTTTCCGAAACATCACTTCACTTTCACAGCCTCGCACCTCTGCTGGGAGAGCATTCCATGCCATAGGGCCTGCGACCGCAAATGCCCGTTCACTAAATTTAGTGCGCTGTTTGCGTAGAGGTATAATAACTTTTTCTCTCGCCGTAGACGTAGCTGATCTAAGCGTGAGACGCCTGTCAGCTAGTTCATCTGGAATGCATAGTTCCCTTAGATATTCCGGAGCAGAGTTGTGCAGTGACATATACATAAGCCAACAGAGTTTGTATTCGACCCTCTGTGGAAAACGTAGCCAGTGTAGTTCCCGAAGTAGTGGAGTGATATGACTGAACTTAGAGATTCCGAAAATAAGTCTCGCTGCGGCATTCAATACAGATTGTAGGCGAGTCATTTTGTTCATTGGTAGACCTGCATAGATACTATTACAATAATCGACTCTAAACACTACAAACGCATTTTTTAATTGACGGGTGGCATCAACCGGCAATTTTTTGCGTATGCATTTAATTTGTATCAGCTGGTAGAAGCATTAACTTATCATTCTACTAATTTGAGCGTCAAGAGAAAGGTCAGAATTGAGTAAAACTCCCAGTAGTTTAACGGTGGGTAAAGCGGTACTTCCTACAGTGGGTAGGGCCGTATCCTGGATCAAATTCTGTCGTCTGGCTGAAGCGACCCATAGTTGTTCAGTTTTTGATGGGTTTGATGTTAGTCTGTTTTCAGCCATCCAGTTTCCTATTTTCTCGATGCATCTATCAATTAAATTGACAAGCACACTTCTCTCACCTGGTTTGCAATAAAAATAAATCTGAGTATCATCTGCGTAGCAGTGAGACCACAATCCACATTCTTTGATTATGTTCTCTATATCTTTAGTGTAAAGGAGATAGAGGAGTGGTCCGAGTACTGACACTTGAGGCACTCCTGTAGACGTCCGAAAGTTGGTTGAGCTTTTACCCTGGAACACAACTGCATATTCTCTCTCATTAAGATATGAACTGAACCACATATGTGCCTGATCACGGATACCATAAGTTTTCTCCAGACTTTCAAGCAAAATATTATGGTCTACAGTATCGAATGCAGCACTCATGTCCAGAAGAGCCATCAACACCAGATTACCAGAGTCTACCGCCGTTATAATGTCAGATAGTACTCTTATCACTCCCGTCTCCGTGGAATGAAAACGTCAGTATGCCAATTGCCTTACCGAAAATAAAGAATTCTGCTCGATATATTTAACGAGCCTATGAGAAACTATTTTTTCCGGTATTTTTGATACGATGGGAAGATTTGAAATAGGGCGAAAACTGGAAAGATCTTCCACTTCCAACAAAATTATTAAATTATTGAATCCGTTTTATTTGCATTGAAATTTTGTTCTGTGGAAAAAACAAGGAAATGTATAAAAATCGGTAGAATTTCAATCGAATTCGGTAGATTGCTCCCAAAATTGGTAGATCTACCGAAAAATCGGTAGATCTGGCAACGCTGGTTATGATAAATCATGACCATATAATTTCATGACATTATTGAAAAATTCATATATATCTTTGTTTATCTTATGAAGAGAAAAGATCACCTTTTATATAAAAATGATAGAAATGGTTTTTCTTCAGTTAATTATATTTTTAAATTTAGTTGAATCATTCTTTTAAGCAATCTTTTCAGTACTTCAGCAGTTTACAGTTTTTACATTTAAAGAACTTTAAAATACTAATTATTTCTTTGTTTGGCAATTTTGTTTGACAGCAAAGATTGACTGATGATTGTAAAAATGACCAGGACATAGAGAGATAGAGAATACCCATCAATGTCAGGGCCTCTATGCTGCAAGACGCTTCTACCTGCAAAAAAAACTTTTCAGACTAGGCTTACAAAACACAATACTTGAATTTCCACAGAACGGGTATTATCATACATCATAGAATATATTTTATGGAAAAACATTCAACCGATGTATCTTTGTGCATAAAAAATTGCACTCATAGGTGACTTAGTGTGATTTCATTAATATGTATGCCTTTGAACCTTGAAAAGTTTGTATGGTTACACAAAATACAGTATTGTTGAAATAGAAATGTCAACATAACCTCAAAGTAATAAAAGAAAATCCGGAGTCAATATATTTTGGTAATTTACATAGTGAAGTCCTTTTGGTTTTCAATTGTTCATTTATCAAGCGTTTTCGACTTTTTAAAGTAACGGCCTTAGGCGAAACGGCGCTTTAATTTTGAACAACTGTCAAATTTACTTTCCTTCCTCCCCTCCCGATTTATTTTTCTGAATCTACCTCTTTTCACTTGATCCAGTCTGGCAACCCTAAGATAACTATATAATCTGTGGGTAGATACATACACACGATCGCTAAGCGTACCGTCTAAGCGATTTCCAAAAGTCATGCAAAATTCTTGTTCAAGCGAGCATTTTTTGCTTGAATTGGGATTTATTGGACTTTATAATCGCTTTGAAGTGAGCACTTTTTATTAAAGAAGCCTATTTAAAATATAAATAAGAACTATATAAAATGTTAATGACGTAAGGAAAGCGGACTAATTGTTTGCGGTCATTCCATTGGCTTGTTTCGATCATATGATGTCGATATCAGAGATAATGTAGAACTATTACTAGTTGTCGATATGACAAGTAGGTAGAACATACCGAGGTAAGATTCAGATAGTAAAGAAGTTAAGTATACCGCCTAGATTTTGTACAGGTGAAGACATCTGAAGACATCTGAAGATATCTGTAGTCTGTGGGTGAAGATAGCGTTCATAATCGAGGAACTGTTGTAATGAAAACAAAGAAAACTGGCAAAGATGAAATAACAATGAAGAGGGCATTCAATACATATGCCAACCAATATTGTGAAAAAGTAATACGAATAAATGCAAATTTATGCAGTTGAAATGTATTTTAAACCATTTTTAGGTTATTTATATTAGTTATTTAATTTTGACCTTTTGACGTCGAGTCCATCTGGGTTGACAGATATTTTTTTCTTTGATATGTGGCTGTCGAGTTTACGTTTTTTTTAGTTTTTGGACGGGTCCTACTTGAAAATGCATTTCTGTTTCGGTATTCAAATGTTATACTCGAATATTTTCTGCTGCTGGCTCCTATTTTATCAATTTTAGGAGTTATTAAAGATAAATGAGTTTTGAAGGCGGAGGAAACAAATTATTTCGTTCCAAGACAGACCGTAGCAGTAACGGCAACAGGGTTGCCAGCTGTACAAAATTAAAATTTAGCGTTAATATTATTTTAAAAAATCATAAGAATTTGATCATAATCAGTATGGTAAATAGTAATAGCATAGAATTAAGAATAGTCTAGAAACCGCATACGCACATAAAACAGAAGGCGACTAAACTACCCATAAATGAGTAGGTTTACGTTTTGACCCATTAGTTTCTTTGTTTATACAAATAGGGGGTGGCTAGTGTTATGGACTCACGGATTAGAGGTCTGAGGTTCGAACCCCACTCTACCCCAACTTAATTCCAATTTTCTAATAGTGAGTTATTTGCAACTCGTTGAAAATGGCCTCAAAATTGAAATATTTGGGTAAATCATAAGAACGCAAATATTTCTTTAAAAAAGTCAACCTCACTAGTCTTTACTCTCCATTTCGTCTCTCCGCTCCCGCCTCTGTTTTCAACCCGGACCTCTCCGCCTTAGAACATTTGACTGCCGCTACCCCCCTGGACTTAGAATATTCATTGGACTGGATTTTGGACCCCCTTGAAACACAACGCTGTTTCTGCTGACGGAGCGATACCGGCCTTACAACCCGGTTACTTGCTTCAGGTTGCACCAGTGCTACTGAGCCTGCAAGAGGTCTCTAGGCAGCGTTAATCTCCTTAAGAGTTTATCGTTCGCTGGCTGCGGTCACATAACGCCCGGTCATTCTGCGGTAACACTGCACCCACAGTATAGAGTTCCTAGTGACGGGCGCGATTGCTAGGAGGGAGAAAGTGACCCACTGTGTCTGTTACATCCCGTATTTGGGTATTTGAGTTATACTCTATATTTAAAAGAAAATGGCCGACAGTCACTCGTTGGTAGATAAATATGACAGATCCAAAAGCATTAGAATCAAAGTTTGAAAAATTCACATTTTATTTTTAATAACCTTCAAAAACAAAAAATATAATGAAAATTAAAATTTAACATTGTAGCACAAAATATTGAATCAACTAAAATATTAAAACCAAAACACAAGATCGTCGGTTCCATTATTCAATAAACATTTTCTGGATTTTTCAAAACTATGAAGTGAGAATACTTTGGTAACAAATACTTATTTAAAACAAAATATCATTTTGAAATTATTTTTATTATATCTGAATACACATTTTATCTTTAACATTATATGTATTTTTAATACCTAAAATAATTTTGTTTCAACATAAAGTGATTTTTTTTTAAAATCAAATATAAACTAAACAGTTTTTGATAAATTATGATAAATGACAGAAGAATCTAATGACAAAATAGTTTTTATACTAAAACTTTTCAGTCTTAAAACTTAAGAGTAACACGTTAAATAATATAGTTTTTGTTGATTAGTTTATAAAAAACGCTAGTTACAAAATTGCATTATGTATAATGCAAATTTCCACATCGGCTAACACAACCCATATCAATACATATAAGAAAACCAACCTGTTCAAAGAGTAGATACTGGATGCGATCTGGGCCAAACTTACATTTGAGAATCACTTACTGACCATAGAAATACTGACCCCGTGCACATAGAAATCATGGTTTTGTTTTTCGTACATGTCAGGTATTTAAAGATATCACATGTATTAAAATGGTGGACTTTGCATATTTTCGCAGTTTGCTCGAGTATGGCTCTTCTGTTTGGTCTCCACAGCATGTCACCCATAAAGAAAGGTTTGAGAAAATTAAATGGAAATTTGAATGAAAATCCAGATTTTTCATATTTTATAACTTTTTGATACTTGTGCAATAATATACACACACATATGTCCATCCTTGTTCGCAGGGCAAGTATTGTGGGCACCTGTACTAAAACCTAAGTTGTGGGGTCCTACCTTTATAACTGACTTAGAGGAGTGTAAAATTCATAGGCAAAATAGTCCTATCTCTTTCTTGACAGAGATAGAGGGGTCTAAGTTTTTGACAAAAATAAGTCTTGTGCGGACCAAAAATTTTATGAGGACTGTCCGCACTCTCGAGGAATTACATGTCAAATTTACAAACAGTCCGTAATTTACTAAAAATTTGTATGTATTTACACAACGTCTCCATTTTATCTATAATTTTTGCTTTAATATTTACACTCTCGATAATAAATTGCAACGCCGGATTTTTATCATAGAGTAATAATTTTAGAAGTCACTTAGTGTTGATCCTTAATCGTGATGGGACGTTTTTGCGTCTTTTGTACAAGTTTTACATTGTTCATGACGGTTATGTTTTCATACATTAAAATATTGTACGTGAGTCTAAAATGAGTTTTAAGGAAAAAAAAATATAAAGTACATTTTTATAAGTACATACATAGGTGTCATGAAAAATGACTCTGCCAGTAGCAGACGACGCTTGCAAAGGTTTACAGGAAGTTCTGTCCAAAATGAGGCAGGATGATCTGTACCACATTCTACGTAAGGATGGACTGATTTTGAGATTTGGATCGGAATTATATAACAGATTAGGCAACCTTAATTATTTACATGTTTATATTGCTCAAAGAATGCGGCAATTAGCAAGATATTTGAGGGAAATGAAGAAGATAAATAAGGAAATTTCTAGTTTGTCGGATACAATACATCCGAAATTTTAAAACGATTTCTTAAAAGCAATAAAGTTATGGGAAAATACAATGAAAAAGAAGGAACATATGGAATTCCTTCTTTGCCTTTAAAGCTACGTACATCCATTCAACAATGTGCTGGTATATATAAATCAGATTTAATTATTAAAGGACAAACAAGTAAAAGAGAACAGCTGGATGACTTCGTTACTCTAATAGAAATTAATTACAGAAACAAAGTTTCGAGCCAAGCATTGACTACAACTTACAAAAATAAACGGAACAAGCCCGATATTATACCATTAACATCGGATATATTCATACTTATTATATAAAGGAAAAAGCAATTATATATCAATCTCAGCTTGAACAGCAAATCAACCTTTTTTTAAGTCTGCATTTTAGCATATTTATTAACTAATTTGTACACACTTGTAAACTAGTGGCGCCATGTGGTGGTGACACACATGAACTATATTTCGGCGGGTGTTATTTTAAAAAAAAAAAAATACTCAAAATGCGTGCCACAAATGAAATTTGCCCAGATTTTACCAGTCGACCAATCAGAACGAGAGAATTCTATGCGTAAATTTGACGTGCTGCCAAAATATTATGCGGACGTCCCCACAATCAGGTGCGACCGCACAAAAAGGATATTCATCGAGTTTAAGTCCTCACATTATATGGCCTGCAAACACACCCTCATTCCATTATAACACCCACTCACCCGCCCTCTCACACACTTGCACTCACTCAAACACACTAGCATGTATTGTACGAGTATTTCATATATTTCTGTGGATATCTGTCATTGGTTTTATGGTCTGTATATTTTGTTTGTTATATTTTTCCCGTGTATTACTGTTGATATCCCCAATAAACAAAATAAAAATCTGAAAATTTGATTAAAAAATAACTCACTTATACAGTTACTTTCAATTCATAGAATGTCTAAAATAAATAACTGCTGTAATTTTTTATGCCGCAGGTCGTTACTTTGTTTGCATGGTAATACAATTAATAAATCAAACTTGAGAAATATACTTAAATAACACAATAAAATAAGCATATTCATAATAAGCGCTGACCATTACATTTTTATTATGGTCTTCTATAAGATGACAGATTCCATATTTAGTTACAATTTAATTTAGGGTTATAAATAAATACATTTTTGCTAGCCGAAGGTCTTCATTTAGTTATTTGTCAAGAAAATAATATGATACAGAGCGTTATAAAAAAAAAAACAAAAAAAACATTTCAAAGAATTATTATATTGTGAAACTTCTTGCAGCAAACCAACAAAGATAAAAACTTTTCGAACCTTTGATTTATACTGTCTGATCTTTGGAACCTCAAACTTATTGAACCAATACTGAGGTAAATTAAACCAACACCGACTAATCCCTCCAAGATCTGGATAGTGTTTTGCGGATTATATAGTTTTCAACAATGTATGTACATATTTATCAAACACAACTTATTTCATAAAATATTCTAAATAGTATATGATTAATTGTATACTAGGCATGTTCAGAAAGTAGATGTACTAGATTTTTTCAAAAAAGTGTTTTGAAAAATAAGTTACAGGGTGATACATTTGTTGACTGGCATAAAGAAGCTTGTGCTACGGTTCACTGCATCCATTGAATGGGATGGCGATTATGTGAAAAAATAAAAATCTAGTACACTTACTTTCTGAACATAACTCGTAGTATGGTGCAGTCAATAATTTGTGACGCCGAGAGCCATAGAAGGTTAAAGGACATTTGACATCAATTTAATCCGAGTAAATAGTTAGATGAAAAAGTTGGAAACTAAATAAACAAAAAAATCTGTATGGCTAAATTTATGTTTTGCAAAAAAATTATGCCAGAGAAACATAACCGGCAAAATGATACAAGCTGTCAGTTTACCTAATTTATTTCCTTTTCATTTATGTAAAGAAAATACAGTAACATTAATCTCAGTCTTGCTCATTCTACATAAAAAACCAAAGATATAAGTATTTGGAAGCCATTTTGCCAAAAACTGTTTAAATGTCGCTTAAGTTCCCTGGTTCTCAGCGCCTCAGAAGCCTGTTTCTGGGTGTGCGTTTAAACAAAATTTCAAAATGCTTTAGAGTTGCGAACACCAGACCAGGTCTGAGATTCAAACCCCACTGTACCACATCTTGTTTCCCAATTCCTAATACAATACAGTTATTCACTATCAACAGAAAGTGGTCCCTTAAATGAAATGTTTGAGTAAAACATAAGAGCGCTAATATTATATATTTATTTTTGAATCACAACAGGCCAGAAGGCCCAATCACAGTGGTAAATTACAGCACAGAACACCCAGAAAAAAAATATAATGAATTTTTGCAGTCTCACTGGGAATTGAATCATGAACATTCTGTGCGTGAGTCAAGCATCTTAGCCATTACACCACAGAGGCCGTCCTATATATATGGCGTCAGTAAAGTTAGGGTTTCCTAAGACAGCGGTGCCCGTATCTTAACGGCCGTAGTGAACGGTGATGCGGTGGACAGCCGTCGTAATGGTGACTAGAGAGTGGTTTCCTAGGAAAACGTTATTGATAACGTTTATTAACACCGTTTTCCTAGAAAACCACTCTCTAGTCACCGTTACGACGGCTGTCCACCGCATCACCGCTCACTACGGCTGTCCACCGCATCACCGCTCACTACGGCCGTTAAAATACGGACACTGCTGTCCTAGGAAACCCTAGCTTAATTCAAATCTAGTCAGTAAAATAATTAATTTTAAATTGAATTATACAAAAATAGATTATTTAAGAATAAGAAGCTAAAACTTTGACATTTTCCACTAAAAAATAATAAATGAACTTGTCTTCCGTTTTCAGAGATTTCTATTAGGGATTTGTGAAAGTTGGTGTCCGAACTCTGTTTGAAATTTTGTCAAAATCAAAATATTTAGATTGCAAAAGGGCATAATAAGTACACTATGCTAAAAAAAGGCTGAGAAAATTATATTAAGGGATTTGGAAAAAAATCTTAAACATGTAAGAAGATTAAATTGATGAAATATGACCGTATTAATAATATAATGCATTATTATTTTTTTGTCTTTACGTTCTTTTTAAAAATAGAATCTACAGAAAACATAAATTTGTATTTTTGTAGTCTGGAATCGCACCTTTTCACAGATGATTTGTGAATTAAGACATTTTCAATCTTAAGATGACACACTTGAGTTAAATTTTTAAGCATTTTCACAATATTTTTAAGCTTCGGCAAAAATACATGTCTTTAGACAGCCATTTTAGTAAAAAATTATAACTATGTTTAATTTTGTTTGAATTGAATTTGAATAAAAATAGAGAAAGGTGTCAGACAAGGGGACACAATATTGCCAAAGTTCTATACGCTTGCCTTAAAGGATGTATTTAAAAACCCTAAATTGTGAAAATAAGGGTGTAAAAATCGATGGCATGTACTTCAGTCACCTCAGTTCGCAGGTGACATAGTGGTCATAAGTAGACATGGATTAACTAGGCGACATGATTATGGAACTTCATAAGGCTTCAAAAAGGATTGGTTTGGAAATGAATATTCATAAAACAAAGACTATTACCCGTATGCAGAGACAAAACTTATGAGTCCAAAAGAGTGTGACAAAATACGGACTAGAAACCATGTCTGTAACACAAAAAAGTAGCTAGAAATTAAAATGCACGCAACGATCCATGGAAAGACAGAGCTCGGTGTATGTCTAAGAGACAGAATAAGGAATGAAGAAATAAGGCATCAAACCGGAGTCGTGGATATCATGGATCGTGCAGCAAAATTGATATGACAGTGGGCAGGACACTCGGTGAGACAAAATGATGGCAGGTGACCTACAATAATAAAGTGGAGACCATGGGCAAACAAAAGAAGTGTTGGAAGGCCATAGAAAAGATGGATCGATGGGATCGATGACATCGCCTCTATTGCCGGTAAAACGTGGAAGTTGAAAGCGGGTGATAGGAAGGAATGGAGACTTTGGAAGAGGCCACCATCCAGCAGTGGAGAGAATAAGGCTGAAGAAGAAGAAGTGTATAATTTTGTTTGAATGGACATAAAACAATTTCTGTATTAGTTTTTTAAGCGTGGAATGCAATATTATATTTTACGTTGATTGCTATTGGGACGCTTAACAAGTGTTTCACATTAAGAGCAAAATTCTAGAATGAATTATGTTCACTAAGTGAGGTTCCACTGTACTCGTACTTTGTAAGAAAAATGTTTTTTTTATTGGCATGGAGGAAAATGAGACACTTCTTCACGGTAAGTGACCTAATGTCAGTTTATGCTCCATGGTTGTTGAATGGATACATTTTATTATATTTGTCTGATAATTTATTATAGTACACATAGTTTATAAGAATTGGAATAAAATAGAGAGTAAATTAAGTTACTACTAATATTATAGATGATTCCTAGTCTATTCTCAGTATCAAGAAACATTATGAAATTATTTGTGAGTAAAATAAATTTCAATAATACTGCCGAGATTATACTTAAAAGCAATAATGAGCATTGAATACAAATAGACACACAATTTGTATTGGATTTAGTATTTCTGCAATTGAACATCTAGTAATCAAATATTTATGCATTTTAATTTTAATGTGGAAAACTTATGTATGAAAAATGAAACACTCGAGTTGATTCAGCGGATATCGAGAAACATTTAGTTGCACTTTTAATAGTGCTGTGGATAATACAAATATATTATCAATGGATATACTATAATAGACACAAAATACAAGTAAGTATTCCCACCGACTAAATTGACATTTAACATTGAGTGTAACATGTGTTGGATATTTATATATATATAACTAATTATAATTAACCCACTAAACGGTTAGATTTTAATTATATGTATTGTTACGTCAGTACATATTTGTGTTGCGTATGTAACATTGATGTGTTGCATTTACGACAATATAAGTGCTTAAATATTAAAGGCTCCATGGCAGTAAAAGCTATTTTTTAACTAGACAATGAACGTTATTCGCAAATCTATAGTTTCCCTACAAACATTTCTTTACAGGAAAACCATTTAAGTTTTTCAAAAATAAAATAAAATCCATACTTGAGGTTATCAAAAAATAACAGGAACGCGAGTGTCTCAGGAGACTAACTAAACCTCGGTGTGAAAAGAAGGCTGGTTATTGGTAAAACCTAATGAACAATTTAAAAAATTGTGAGATCAAAAAAAGAAAATGAATGCCACCCGATGTGACTTCAGGTTATAGAAAAATAACAGGAACGCGAGTGTCTCTGGAGACTAACTAAACCGCGGTGTGAAAAGAAGGCTGGTTATTGGTAAAACCTAATGAACAATTTAAAAAATTGTGAGATCAAAAAAAGAAAATGAATGCCACCCGATGAGACTTCGGGTTATAGAAAAATAACAGGAACGCGAGTGTCTCTGGAGACTAACTAAACCGCGGTGTGAAAAGAAGGCTGGTTATTGGTAAAACCTAATGAACAATTTAAAAAATTGTGAGATCAAAAAAAGAAAATGAATGCCACCCGATGTGACTTCGGGTTATAGAAAAATAACAGGAACGCGAGTGTCTCAGGAGACTAACTAAACCTCGGTGTGAAAAGAAGGCTGGTTATTGGTAAAACCTAATAAACAATTTAAATAATTGTGAGATTAAAAAAAGAAAATGAATGCCACCCGATGTGACTTCGGGTTATAGAAAAATAACAGGAACGCGAGTGTCTCTGGAGACTAACTAAACCGCGGTGTGAAAAGAAGGCTGGTTATTGGTAAAACCTAATAAACAATTTAAATAATTGTGAGATTAAAAAAAGAAAATGAATGCCACCCTATGTGACTTCGGGTTATAGAAAAATAACAGGAACGCGAGTGTCTCTGGAGACTAACTAAACCGCGGTGTGAAAAGAAGGCTGGTTATTGGTAAAACCTAATAAACAATTTAAATAATTGTGAGATTAAAAAAAGAAAATGAATGCCACCCGATGTGACTTCGGGTTATAGAAAAATGACAAGAACGCGAGTGTCTCTGGAGACTAACTAAACCGCGGTGTGAAAAGAAGGCTGGTTATTGGTAAAACCTAATAAACAATTTAAATAATTGTGAGATTAAAAAAAGAAAATGAATGCCACCCGATGTGACTTCGGGTTATAGAAAAATGACAAGAACGCGAGTGTCTCTGGAGACTAACTAAACCGCGGTGTGAAAAGAAGGCTGGTTATTGGTAAAACCTAATAAACAATTTAAATAATTGTGAGATTAAAAAAAGAAAATGAATGCCACCCGATGTGACTTCGGGTTATAGAAAAATAACAGGAACGCGAGTGTCTCTGGAGACTAACTAAACCGCGGTGTGAAAAGAAGGCTGGTTATTGGTAAAACCTAATAAACAATTTAAATAATTGTGAGATTAAAAAAAGAAAATGAATGCCACCCGATGTGACTTCGGGTTATAGAAAAATAACAGGAACGCGAGTGTCTCTGGAGACTAACTAAACCGCGGTGTGAAAAGAAGGCTGGTTATTGGTAAAACCTAATAAACAATTTAAATAATTGTGAGATTAAAAAAAGAAAATGAATGCCACCCGATGTGACTTCGGGTTATAGAAAAATAACAGGAACGCGAGTGTCTCTGGAGACTAACTAAACCGCGGTGTGAAAAGAAGGCTGGTTATTGGTAAAACCTAATAAACAATTTAAATAATTGTGAGATTAAAAAAAGAAAATGAATGCCACCCGATGTGACTTCGGGTTATAGAAAAATGACAAGAACGCGAGTGTCTCTGGAGACTTACTAAACCGCGGTGTGAAAAGAAGGCTGGTTATTGGTAAAACCTAATAAACAATTTAAATAATTGTGAGATTAAAAAAAGAAAATGAATGCCACCCGATGTGACTTCGGGTTATAGAAAAATAACAGGAACGCGAGTGTCTCAGGAGACTAACTAAACCTCGGTGTGAAAAGAAGGCTGGTTATTGGTAAAACCTAATGAACAATTTAAATAATTGTGAGATTAAAAAAAGAAAATGAATGCCACCCGATGTGACTTCGGGTTATAGAAAAATAACAGGAACGCGAGTGTCTCAGGAGACTAACTAAACCTCGGTGTGAAAAGAAGGCTGGTTATTGGTAAAACCTAATGAACAATTTAAATAATTGTGAGATTAAAAAAAGAAAATGAATGCCACCCGATGTGACTTCAAGTTATAGAAAAATAACAGGAACGCGACTGTCTCAGGAGACTAACTAAACCGCGGTGTGAAAAGAAGGCTGGTTATTGGTAAAACCTAATAAACAATTTAAATAATTGTGAGATTAAAAAAAGAAAATGAGTGTGTTCAATGTGTTCTGATAAAGAAAATATAAACATTAATAATTGATTATTTGTTACAATTTAATTTAGTACATCAATTATTATAAATTCGAAAGAAAAAGAAACAGTGAGGATGGATCCTGGAATTTAATTTAATATTAATTATTTGTATATTATTTCAGACCCCAATATAGGTTCCTAAGAATATAATACGTATACATATAGATCGGGTGTTTCTCACAGAATGCATTCTATTAACAAATGTGGCTGAGGAGAAGTGGGGAAGTTTACCTTTTTATAAAAAAAATATTTAATTTTGTATTAATACACTATTTAAAAAAAGCTTAAACTATTTTGTAATCTTTACGCCAGAATGATTATTTAAGTGCTTTAAATACTTCCAGATTACGCGAGAGGATATAGTCTACTAAGCTTAACTGAGTTGCACAGATTAAATTTATAACATCATGACGTCTTTCATTTTCCTTTTATAGTTGTTCTACAGAATCTGCCAATTTTTTTTCGACTACATATTATATAATTATAATGACATAGTTAATTGTGTTTAATTTTTACAATTATATACTCATATTGTTATGTCCAAGAAACCACTTATATAATCACAAAATTACACACACGTGACATGAATGTAATTTTGCAATTCCCGCTCAGCTCATAATGATACTATTCATGCTCGTGACTCACAATTGTGATCGTTGTGGGAATGTGAGCACACGAATACAGAACACAGAAATAATCAGCTAATTGTATAAATTTTGCAGCATATTTGTCATTTATGATCTCTTCAACTCCCCTTATAAATACAATGTAATCAAAAAGAAACACCCTGTATATGTTACATATTAAATAATAAAAATTCAAGTCTTTGACCAATGTTGGTGAAGTCACTCAACATTGTATTTATGTATCTTAAAATAAGAAGGCTTAAATCACTAAAGTGTTCAACAAATCACAATTCGAGGGCGTACGCAGTGTAATTAAAATATGTTGAAGAAACACAGCAATAATTACTATTTTTTTTATACCCTTTCGACATTTCAAATAATGTCTTTTACAGTCTGGCTCAGTATACTGAAAACGAGTTGAGTATACACAAGTTTCTAGGATTTAGGGTAGATACCCTGTATGAGGCAATAGCCAATGCTTAAATAAATATTTCTTATGTTTTCTATCTAGCTAGTAACCGATAAAAAAAATAAAATAAGAAAAACTTTCCACCGTACGTTTAAAGCGTACCCTTCAGTTGTTAAGACACTACTCAGGGTGGAGAGGCTTGCGCAGCAGTGATCAGGACTGCGACAGGCCCTTCGGTGACTGAGGCCATCCGCTCAGCCGCGTCCATTCTAGGTACAACCAGAGGAGAGTGGCTGAACTTAGGTGTTTTGGCCAAGTATGTACTCGATGGAGAAATCTTGGTACTTGGGGGGTGCAGCGGGGGCGGTGGCGACAGGGGGGGCGCGGGCGGCGGCGGCGAGGGCGGCGGCGGCTGCGCAGGCAGCACGGGCGGCGGTGGCGGGGCGGCGGCCTCCAGTTGCCACAGTAGCGACTCGGCGGCGGCCTGCGCGGTGGTGGGGTGAGGCTCGCCCCCCTCGGGGTACACGTACGCGCTCCAGTGCTGCGGAGTTCTGCTTGTAGTGTGTAATGTTCTGTTCTCACTTGGCGATGGGAGGGCGACGGGAGGAGCCATTTTTGATCTCTTCCCGCCGCCGTCTTTTGTCCGTTTTCAGCTGGTCCTCGGTTGTATATCACGAGTTGCCATCTGGAAATATTACAAAGATATCAGAAAATGTATGTTCACCCAAACCTAAAGCATATCGGGTGAAATAAATTACTTTAATTCCTCACTTTATAGGCAATCAATTAAAAGAAAGATGAATTTACTAATTGTTTTTTACCATTTAAAAATTTAAATTTTCTTCCTATGTGTCTTCATTCGAAATCCAGTTGCCAATTTTCCTTTCTATTTTTATATTTAAATCTAGACTTATTGCAAACTTATAATTTCAAAAATAATTATTCTGTATTTCTATATTTCCTTCTGTCTTTTTTGATGAGGTTGATTGTGACCTGTAACCTGAACAGTACCATTGTTAAAATCACCCAGAGCAAATTACCAGCGAGAAATGTACCATGAACAATTTTAAAAATTTAAAAAGGCATTACTGGTGTGCACAAAAATAAGTTTACTGACTTTTGTGAAACAAAGCACAAGAAGGCCATCTCCTATTGAACATGATTTATTGAGGAGAGATTCAAGTTTGAGAAATAAACTATTATGTATATTTGCTATTTATTTCTTGCCATATTAGTTTGAAGGTTTTTCAAATTGAATAACTACAAATATTATATATTATAATTATAGCCTCATTTATTGCATAAAGATTAAAAGTACCTAAAAAGATTTTTATCACAGTACATCGCATTTTTCCATTTGAAATATTTTTTGAGAATTCTAACTTCAGTTTCTATTTTTTATTTGCTTGTCTTTGCTTTGTATGTTGTTCATTTAATTATAATCATATTTTTTTTCTATATGACCACCTCACTGGACACAACCTGTTTCTGAGGCATTTATTTTCAATATTGAGAATATTATTTATCTAGTTATATAATTAGTACATGATACAACAATAAAGCAATTAAAAAATATTTTTAATTTAAAATTAAAAAATTTCAGTATCAAGTACAAAAAAGTACAGTACAGTACTTATTTCAAAACACGCTTTTGTCAATAATGCTTTTTTACATTTCAATTATATTTTAAAAATTTTTAGGCAAATAAACCTAATGAGGATGATTTTTACATACAATAATGATTAAAAACTAAATACATTAAAAGTAAAATAATTTATGAATTAACACTACAGTGGCGGCAAGGGATTTTTGACGTTTACACCCAACTCCGCGCTCACGAAGTATTGTAAATATTGACAACTACCGGTCGATTAACGAATGCGGTACTTCATTGTGGAGTCGCTTCAATAGTGACGTACCACCGCAAAACTTCAGTATCAATTTACAATATCGACATTGTGCTAGTTTTTTTTTTGAAAATCGCAATACTAGATTTAAATTTAAACGACGACAATATTAACGTTAATCTTTCCGCACAGCCGTCAAAAAGTCTTGACTAGCCGCTATTAATGTTTAAAATCATATTTATTAGTATTGGGCAGTGCAGTATTGTTGAATTTATTTTTATTACTTTTTTGGGGAATTCGCTTTCATTAATGACTTTTTTGGCATTACCAAAATTTATTGAAAATCAATATATTCCTTTAAATTGTGAAGCGTTCTCGGTAGGTCTCTCCGGTAGGCTTTAATTATGTTTTCGTGACTTGGTTTCAAACATAATTTCTATTAATTTAAAAATGCAATTCTTTTTCGCTTTTTTATTTTAACAACCTTTTATATATATTTCCTCATGAAATTTTATTATTATTTTATTTTAATAAGATTTTTATTAAAATTTTGAAAATTTTGTGCTTTTTATCAACTCTACATAAATTTGGCGAAACTATAAATTAAAAAAAATTTGAAATGCTATTGCACTTTTCTGTTATTAGATACCTTATCATGGATCATTAATTTTTCAACATTTATAAAATAAATATTATTTCTTTCATTGGTCTAGGTGGTGTGAAGTGTTTTCATAAACTCCTTACATTGCCCACCATAAATATAAAAAAAATGTTTTGTGTCATATTTTTCTAACCGAATAAATTAATAAAGAAATTTCCAATATAATAATAAAAGTAATGGGATTTTCTGAAACGCATTATTAGAATGCACTTAGGGAATTTACTATTATGTATTAATTTAATGTCGAAAAATTCCAAGAAATTTTAACCAGCTAATATTATGTTTATGAGCTTTCAGTTCAGATAAGGGTAATTAGTGGATAATTTAACAAATAAAGGATTAAAAAGGTAAACATTGCAATATATATTATTTTATAAGCTAACGTGTATTTATTTAAATAAACAAACATTCCGTTATTGCTTTGCAAAATTATGTATAATTAGCGATAAGAATTAAAAACTAATCGAACGACCGATTCACGGAATCATATTACGGATTTTTTAAATGGGCATCAATAATAATAGAAGTACAGTGATTATGCATTTTTCATTAAAATCAACTAAAATTAAACAATTTAAAGTTAATTTAAATCCGTCCCCGAGTTCTATAAAACATGCACGATTGTAATTAATAAATCAGTTTGCCTCGTGCCTTCACCATATTTTGATCATTTTACTTCTTTCACTCGCGATTATTTATATGTGATACATACTACAATTCAAAATGTTAAAAGAAAAAAATCGAAATAAACCAATTATTGTTTATATAATTATATACGTTTTGTTATTTTTGTTACTATGTTTATCGTCTGTCGAATGTAATCCTGTTGTAATAACTAAATAAAACTACGTGGAAATTAAGTCCTACGATTTTTTTTTATTAAAAAATGTTTTCTTATGCGCGGTAAAAACTAAAGCATTAAATATGGCGAAATTTCTTAAAAATACAAGAAAAAAAGATTTTAATGAAAACAAAATATTTCGAAATTCCTCGTCTTTTGTATACAGCTGTTTAGTCGTATATATGAAAACCTGGTTCTATTCACTCTATTTGACAAATTATTTGAAAATAAAAAATCCATATCGTAATAAAGACTGCCACAACACTATTTTCAACTGTCAAAAATACCTCCCAGGATCAATTCTACTATAATAAAGCAACATGCATGGTTAATAGTGCAAAATTAATTAAGCATATTTTAAGTACACACATTTATTGGTTATTAAAAGTAATATCTACAGCACCAAAAAAGTTGAAAACAAATATTAAAATATACATTACGGTAAATTATCTGACAGTAGAGCAGTACTACCCAAAAAATAATTTATTTAGAATCCATACCTGTATTGTAAAAAACCTTTCAAACACATATGTTTTAAGACGACATCTCGCGCAACCTATTTTGGAAAATACTTATAAAAAATAGATTTGAGATTTAGAATGGTGATATGACATGTTTAAAGATTAGAATGAAATGATTGTTAATGAAGACATATTAAAAAATGTAAGTTAATAATATTGTTTAAAAAAATAAATAAAAATAGGCATAAATAGATAGATAGTAGAGTAGATAGTTTTATAGAGAGTAATAACTACTTTTTAATAATCATTTTTCCCATTTTATCCTACATACAGTAAAACCTCGTTTTTACGTTTTCCCGCCTTTTTACACCAAAATATTTAGGTGCCATTTTTTCCATACATTCTCATTCAATATTCTCCCCAATTAACGTTTTTTATGTTTTTCATAACCCCGGTTTTACGTCAAAATTTACCCATAACTCATTCGATCTGTCAAAAGACGAGCCGCGCGCCACCGCGTGAATGGAAAATAAAATCGAGGTAAATAAAAAAATGTGTAAATTATTGTCTCCAACTAAATTCAAAGTAGGTGCAGTGTAATTGACCGTTTTGTTTAAGTGTCTAATTTTGACATTTTACTAAACAGTGACATGCAGTTCACACATTTTTAGGAAGATTAGCCTTTACATCAATAAATTACGATGCAGAATGTATAAAACATTGATAATAGAAATATTATTTGATGTTTAAACATAATGTGAAAAGGAGATAGTTTAAACAGTAATTATAAAAGTGTGAAATTGCCGTGATGTAAATGACCATTGTAATTTAGTGGTGCCATACTAAAAAATGTGATACTATTTAAATAAAT
This sequence comes from Micrasema longulum, assembly GCF_059751315.1. Taxonomy (NCBI): domain Eukaryota; kingdom Metazoa; phylum Arthropoda; class Insecta; order Trichoptera; family Brachycentridae; genus Micrasema; species Micrasema longulum. The sequence goes on from NW_028277293.1 coordinate 2,045,112, forward strand.
TTTCCCAATATTTAGGGAAAAAGGTTGTATGCATTTTATGCAAATTCAATTTTTTATTTTCGTGTTTTAAAGGTTAAGTACCCAGATAAAATTATTTAAAAATGTTATTTTGATATTCAATAAAAAATAACATATTGTAAGTGTTGCTTGAAAAAATACAAATATTTTTTATTAAATCATTGGTAAATATGAATAATCCCCAATCATGACAGTTCTTACAGTTTTTCTGCAGTATATTTAGTATAGTTTTGTACAATAATTATATTTTAATGAAATTTATTTTTTCCCATACATTTTTAATTTCCACACTTGAAAGTTTTCCTCAGTTTTACACTTTTTTTGTTGCTCCCTTGAAAAACGTAAAACAGGGGTTTTACTGTACTTATTTATTTCTGAGGACTACTTTGTTATTTTATACTTTTTTTTTTTTCATAACTGTTATATTTCTTTATTTATTTACAGACTTGTTATATATAATGTAATTTTTGCGAAAACAGTAGACAAGAACTGGATATCTCCCCCTAGGGAGTTTTTAAGATTAACAATTTACAGCAGAGTTGGAAAAAAACAATATTATTGATAAAACAAACGGGTCCAAGAAGTACAAAAATAGGAAAATATTTTTGGGTGTTACCTAGTACGTAGGTGAAATAATTCAAACAAACTAGAGTTACAGTGGAACTTGGTTATAACGATCACGGAAATAGCGAGATCTCGGATGTAACGAGGAAACTTTTATCCACATTTTAGTTTATGGTTTTCTCCATACATTTATTCGTTTCTATAACGAGCTGCTTCTCGGACATACCGAACAAAAATATTGCCAACAGTTGAGCAAAAACTCTTCAATCGTTTAAAAACACTATTTTAAAATTAAGAACCTGAGTAATAAAATCTAAACGGGCGGCTAGCTCAGGACTGATGCCGCTGGGCATCGGGATCCGATAACATTTATGACACTATCTATTTAAGTGTCTAATTGACGTTTTCGTTGACAACATTGAAAAAATATCACACACAATGTTGAAATTTCGTGTAAAAAATCCAAGCTAAGTACTGGCTCGGCACCACATTACAAATTACAACTTCTTTTGTAGTTTATGAATGGCATCCTTATTTCGGGGGTTTTTACAACGCTTCTCAGTTTTTAAAATGTTTTATGGTCAGTAGATAATAAACAATACGAGTGGGTGATGTCAGATCAGTTAAAAACTAACCCTTGAATTATAAACATGTCTACTAACAGGAGGAAGTGCCTCTCAATTCGTGAAAGAGTGGCAATTATTTGTGAAATAGAATGTGGCGCGAAAAATCTTGAGGTGGGTAAAAAAATCTTCTTATTTACACTGTAAATATTAAGGGAAAAATAATAATGTCTACTTATCTGCATTTTAAATTTAGAAAATAGTTAGTATGTTTGTAAGCATTGATTATAATAAATTGTATTTAATAGTTTTATGTTTTTAATTATCTGTAAAAACTATGTGTATATTTATTTGTTTACTTAGTGACGATACGTAATAGCGATTAGATTGAAAAAAAAAACTTTCTCTGGTATAACGAGTAACGCTTATCATGAGCAAATTCAGTCGGTCCCGTCTTCCTCCTAATAACCAAGTTCGACTGTATTTGTAGCTAGTTTAACATGGCTTCCAAATAGAAATATTAGCTTAAATCGTAAGAATGCAAATATTTATTTACAAAAATTAAGTTATTACACAGTTCTTGCAATATGTTGGACATGGCTAAATGTTTACGAGTAATCATATTCTTATTTTTTGTAAAACTATTAGTCATTCATTCTAAGCTAGTGTTACATTTTTCATATTCAAATAACTGTGGAATGTACTAAATATTAAATATAATACGAAAATTATAATTAAAAAGTATAATTCGTCGGCCTAGTGCTGTAATGGTCAGCGCGTTTGCCCACCATGCAAGAGGTCTCAGCTTCGATTCCCGACATGGTTGATATGAAATATTTATTTAAAAGGGTGTTTTTACACTAAACATATTTTATAGTCCCTGGACTGGTACCTGATCATCTTACCTTCATGTAACAAAAATGATCAAGATATGCTGCGATTGGTGTGCCAATCTAGTGCCCTATGCACCACTAGGTTCGGAAAGGGAATGATGATGATGATGATGAATATTACAGTAATTTTGATAAATCAGCTAAATAACTTAAACATTTTACTTTATTCTGTTTAACTTTGGCAACTAATAATATTAGTTTTCAAAGTTCCCATATTAAGCTGCAATATTTACAATGTTCTCATTGAAGATGTCTTCCTATCTGAATTTAATGTTTTTTTTGACAGCTGCATATATCCGGCAGCTTCCTCGGGTCTCTAGACCTGGCTTGTATTGCCACTGGATCATTATTATTTTGTTCTGTATTTTCCTACAATAATAACAGACAATATAATTTATACGAAATTACAGGGATCTGGCATTGGATAGTTATCAGAATGGTCGGTAACATTAAGCTCCGATGGGGAATCCAATAAATAGATCATATTAATTATTTTCATTAATTTAATTTCGTAAGAGTATATCCAAATTTATTAATTTTAGCAACATAGAGGGAAAACACTTTTGAGAAGGTAATACAGAAGTCTAGGCATTTACAGGGCTTATGATTGTGATTGGCTGATTTAAGTGGCCACTTTACACACTGTAACATTCACCATTCTGCCTATGTTTAAGCTTCAAAATTGATTTCAGGCGTTGCCTGGTAGGTGAACTGGTTCAGCCGGATGAATCTCACCTGCATGATAAAGGTTTCAGCTCTGGTGCTTCACAAAAGTCAACAGATGGAAGAGTAGAGGAAATGAGGATGCTTAAACATAGGTAGAATGGTTAATGTTATACAGTGGTAACAAATTTAGATTGTAATGTGTTATATTATCATAATTTTTATACCTTTCATGTACATAGGCTGCCTTTCAAGTTTTTACAAAAACAATGAAATGATATATTTGACGTTACAAATCATTTCATTGCTTTTAAAAATATTTATCAAGTTTTCGTAAATAAAACAAAGGTATACACTGTTAAATGTGGGACTTTTTGCCACTAGCAATTTCTTACAGTCTGACTAAAAACAAACAATAAATACAATAGTAAAATTAACAATAAAAAAAAAAAAAAAAAGTAAAAGTAAGAACACTACATTAGTTATGGTGTCTATTGCTTACGTTATTTACATTTGATACGTCATATTTGTCAATTCTAGAAACAATTTATCCACCCTGTAGGTAGTGTCTCCAAAACATGGTTTTGAAGAGCTTCAACAGCATCTTCAGGGGATGGAAATGGCTGTCCATGCATTTTTTGTTAGACATTCGGTAACACCGAGAAGATGTCAGATGAAAAATCGGGTGAATTCAGGGCAATGGTATGTGAATGCAATACTTTTTTCCTTCAAATAATCAATTGTTAGATGTGGTGAAGAATGAAGAAACATTTTTGGGTGTTTTTCTTGATTTCACCAATGACTTCTGGCAAATAAATGGTTATATACCATTCAGCATTAGGTCCAGCAACAAGAATCCAACTTCGTAATGCCCCTCTCGTAGAAGCCCTTGCCCCTATTGAGGCCAAATTTGTACCCCCGAGCGCGTTGGCCATAGACAGGAACAGGTAGTAGTCACTCGGTGCCAGGTCCGGACTATAGGGTAGATGTATAAGAACTTCCAGTTCGAGCTTCCGGAGCTTCTGGCGAGTCATCAAAGATGTGTGCGGCCTGGCGATGTCCTGATGAAACACGATTCCTCTTTTATTCACAAATGCTGGCTGCTTCTGTTTGATCGCCAGCTTCAAATGGTCGAGTTGTTCACAGTAGAGGGCAGAATTGAGCGTTTGGCAATAGGGGAGCAGCTCATAGTAGAGTATTCCCTGCCAATCCCACCAAAAACACAGCAACACCTTTCTGGCTATCAGTCCTGGCTTGACCATGGTCGGGGCCGCTCTCTGTTGCTCGACATTGTCGTAAGTGACCCACTTTTCATCACCAGTCATCACCCGCTTCAGAAATGGGTCGATTTTGTTGTGATTCAGCAGCGATTCGCAGATGGAAATTCGGTCCATGAGATTTTTTGTGTCAGCTCGTGTGGCACCCAAACATTGAACTTTTTTAAAAAATCCAGCCTTCTGTAAATGGTTCAAAACGGTTCAAATCGATATTCAGCTCCTGGGCGATGCTACAACTGCTAACATGACGGTCTATCTCTATATTTTCCATGATTTCATCGACATTTTCGGGGACAGGCCTGCCAGAGTGTGGGGCTTCATTCACCTCCACTACGCCGGAGCGAAATCGCTCGAATTACTGTTGTGCAGCACGAACCGAAAGAGTATCGGCCCCGTATACATCGCAAATTTTTTGGTTGCTTTCGACGCATTTTTCTCTTTCAGGTAGTAAAAATGTAAAATATGGCAAATTTCTTCCTTTGAGACCTCCATACTCGACGCACGATAGGTCAGGACTGAACCGACCAAGCGCGATACTGTCAAAGAAGCGTTTGTAGTATACACTCACACCTTTACAATGCCGTATCATATGATTTGATGAGACTGATAATGAACGAGATATACTTAGTCGAAAAAAAAGGGCGCGAAATACGAAATGACTTTTTCCCTAACCTGATATATACAATTACTTACGCTGCTTGATGATATTATTATACGACAAAAATGAAATAGCGTGTCACTGTCATTTATCGGGTTTCAATATGTTTCTTTTTATATTATTTTGGGTTGGTTTGTGGTTGAATTATCATTACCTTACTTGGAAATCTCGATTTATAATAAGCGCAGGCGAACAACTGATCGCCGATTGTGGTCGTAAAGTCGAACAGTTGTAAATCGCATAGGTCGTAAATCGACAAATATCTGTATAGGGATTTTACGATTCCTCAGCTGAATTTTTTAATCATTTCCTTACTTAGCTTCGGTCAAGTTATGAGGAATCCATCGGGATCAGATATTTTTTACAGCTTAGCTTCAGCTTACAGTTCATTCAAAATTGAATGTATTGCAGTCTTGGATATCTTTCAAAATCATCCACGAAAACCTTTGCATAATTTATTTTTTTTCAATCAGTTTTACAAAACGGCTTTTTCAAAAATTTTACTTTAATCAACTACTCGGACAATTTTTGAGCTGTTACTGTTGTAACAATTACAGATGTAAAATTTTACAAAAGTATTTATGATATCTAAATAGTGTCATCTAGTGGTCGTTTGTAAAAACCTCAAAGGCAGCCCTTGTAATTTAATCTAAGAACAGTCGTTAATTTTGAAATTTACTTTACTATGAAGATGACTTACCATTAGCGGGTTTTATTTTATACCAAAGCCTGAAAAAAATTTGGCTTAAAAATAAAAGAATTGTTGTAGAAATGGCATCTCAAGTGTTGTGTGTTGTGACTATATTTAACATAATGCATCGTTAAGTTTTTTTTTTTTACCAAATAAGGATTAAAAAGTTAAGCTGTAGTCTGGTAAAATGAACGCAAAATTAGAAAATCATACGATTTTGCCATTTTAAAACAAATGTTTGTTTAGGATCGCGCAACAATAAAAAAATTAAAAAACATAAATTAGATAAAAACAATATTTTTTAAAGGTATTTCTGTTAAAAAAATACACTTAAAAGTTTTATGTAACTAAAATATAATTACTTTTAGACCGGCAGATTATGCCATTTCAAATTTAGACAAAACTTAGGTATCTGGGATCTCAAAATATAAGGATTACCGAAAACGATTAGGGCTGGTCTGAAGGTCATAAAAAAGTCAAAAAGATATTGAAGTTTGGATTTCTTATTAAAAAAATAAAATTTGCAAAACACTTTATTGTTTGATTTATTATCTTCAAATTGTTACAACAAATTTTAGTTCAATACTTAGTCTTCATTGAGATCCCAGATACCTAAGTTTTGTCTAAATTTGAAATGGCGTAATCTGCCGGCCTAAAAGTCATTATAGTTTAGTTACATAAAACTTTTAATTATAATTTTTAGTAAAAATACCTTTAAAAATTACTGTTTTTATCTAATTGCGCGATTGAAAACAAACATTCGTTTTAAAATGGCAAAATTGTGTGATTTTCTTATTTTGCCTTCGTATTACCAAACTACAGCCTTAAAAGGCGATTAAATTTGGCTTGAAAAAGAATGCCTGTTCTAGAAATGGCATTTTAAATGTTTTGTCCGAATTTCAAGTCTCAATGACTTTCCTCCAATGAGTTTATTATTTTTACCGAAAGCTGACTTGAAAATAGCACAGTTGATCTAGAAATCACACTTAATTTACAATTGCTACAACTTACCACTGAGAAGATTGTCAAATTTATCAGGAAAAACTGGGTAAATTTAGGTTAAAAAAATAAATAAATTTGAAATAGTATCCAAAATTAATCCATAATAAATAAAAATGTTAATCCCAATGCCTATCACGCACAAACGGGTAATTATTGTGTTTCAACATACCTATCTGAATATTTTAATTAAAAAAATGTATAAACGACTTTAACTTATAGTTATATGTCGACCGGTTTTGAGATTTAAGTCCTGATGATGAGGAAGTAGCCTCGAAACCGGTCGACGTATATAACTCAAGAGTTAAAGTGGTTTATAAAAATTTATAAATAAACAAATTAAAAATGTCATACCACAAAGTAAAAAATGTTTTTGAAAAAAAAAAGTAAAATATTTTACTAATGCATAAACAAACATCATCATAGCAATTTAGTAAGAAAAAAAAGGTATTTTCCACTCTTCATCCTTGGCAGAGCGGGAGTCAACCTGTAAAATGTTCATTAGTGTAATAGTGATGTAAATAATATTAAGGAACTTCCAGAGATGGCGGCGATGCATGAAAGGGGGAGTTACCTTACGAAGTGGGGGAAACCGTAGGGCATCAGCGAGTGCATGGCGCCAAGCGGCTCTCCTACTTCTACCCTCAATCAAATAGCATTTGGAAACATACATATTAAATATACTTCTATGTACAAATTAAGTAATATCTTTTATTTACTCAATTACTCAAGTCATTACAATAAGGATCCAAAATATATACAAAAACAGAAAAAGTACGATAATGTTACGTCACCACGTCACCACCAACACCAAAATTTATTTTACACACAAAAACACTAGAAATCTAGACATTAATAATTCTATCTATTCATTGCCAGTACAAAGTTTTTTTTAAAATCTGTGCAATCAATTAATCAATAGTTTTAAAAATCTACGCACACTTCTCTCAAGTCTGTTGGGCTAATGTCAATAATTAGCCACACCAACAATGTCTTATACGTAAAACAAAGAGGATAAAAAATATCAAAAAGCTGTGACCAAATTACCAAAGTATATGTTATAGTGATGTTAAAAAAATGAACAAAAAAAGGTAGAAATTAAGAAGGAAAAAAAGTGAATAGATGAAAAGTGTTATAAACAAATGTTTTTTAACATTATTAAATACTGTTTAGAAAACATTAATTATGTTACAGAACATTTGGGACAGAGGGGTAGGAAACAATGAAGGAGGACAGTGGACTTGAAATAATGTGCGGTATAGCACATAAAATTGTCAAACTTTCTGGCAAAACTTAGTATATAACATTTCATTATTTGTGGAATATTGCAATTTGAATATTCATTTAAGAGATAATCTTTTGACATCAAACATCTTTATCTGTTTAAAATTGTAAAAAAAAAGGTCAATTACTTATAAAAACAGATATCACCACTTTAAAACTATGTACAGGTAGAGCCCGCCACTTAACCTTTCCAACACTAAAATGCAGCTATGTAAATGTGTCAGTAAAATTATGTCGTTTGATTGGCTAATGTCCATTCCAAGGGCTCACAAAATACCTGGCAGTACGTTTCTAACTCTTGAGGTGATCGCATGTCTCTTTGTTTCAATAAAAATACAGTGACCATGTCTGAAGCTACCGAATTCCAAAATTGAATCGAATACTATCGCGATAATTTTTGTGACTTTCATATTATTTAAAACATCAGATAATATATTTTTTATATTCCAGAAAGGGCACGTAGTCCTTTGTTTACTTTAGTTATGGAAAGATTACTATATTTATATAATGTCCTACAATAAAAATTGCCTACTAATTACCCTGCCAAAATCCACGAATTAGGTCATTAACTCAGCGTCCATCATCTGGGCTGATGTGAACGCTGTAATGCTGTCCAATACGTCTGCAAGAAGGAGTAATAATACACGGCACAATAACCCAGAAAAACATTACGAGAATCCAAATGGCCGTGAAAACCTACGAACTTTAACGAGATTTATTCCTAATTTAGAAATACAATGTATGAAGTTTCTGCAGCTACGGGTATTTCCTCTGATAAGATCATTATTATCAACTTTAAAATGTAATGGCAAAGATAATGCTATCTTGTAGCCAAAAAAGAAAAGGAATCGGTAGAGTACATATACTCCAGATTCATTCGACGTTCGTATTTATGATTTTCACCAAAAGGAAAAAATATTACCAACGATCGGAAGGTTGCCTGTTCTATAAGAAGTCACCAGTTTTAATGGTTCCGAGATGACATTACGGAGAATAGTAAACAAGATGGGATTTAAATAGTGCAAAACAACGGACAACTCGTCATCATTGAGTTCTGTCAAAAAATTGGTGAAAGAAAAGCTGTCATCAATCACCAGCATTGAGTGAGATAACGTCTGCTGCAGGCATGTACGCCAAATAGAAAATAAATTTTGGGAACGGGACGTTGCATTTGATGATTTCACTATGATTTGATTTTAAACGTGTCTGATGACGAGAGTAACGACACATCGGATTGTGACGAGTAGTCAATATTTTACAGAATAGTTTTAGTTATTATATACGTTTTAAAAATAAATACATTTTTTTTATTCCATTATTTTTGTTACATTTACTGTATATACGATTTATACTTTTTTTTCACATTGTGTCATTTTATTACTTTTTCATATTGTATTATTTTTATTTGTTTTATTTTCACTACATTTACTACATATGTATATTTTTGTCATTGTGATGTTTTCTTACTATGTTAGTTTTAGTTCATTATTACTATTTTATATTTTCCCTAAATTTACTATACAATGTGTTTGGTATTTTTTGAATTTTTATGATATGTATATAATTGAATATTGAAATCTTATTTAGTTACACATATTAAATTGTATGCAACAAATTAGCCTAATTTAAAAAATATGTTTTTATAAGTACTAAACTGTTTAATAGCTTCCCTGTTTTAAGACAGTTAATATATTTTTATTTTAAATAATCATAATATAAAAAATAAACAGTATTTTATTATTATTATTACTAGAGTACACATAAGAATATGCTCATTATCCTAGTACCTATGTTCAAATTAAAATTTCAAGTAAATAGTGTGAAAAATAAATTCTAATATATTTATATTTTTACACCGTGGTCATCCTACGAGCGTTGGAAAGGTTATATGCCGATAGCTCTAACCCTCTTACAACATGGTAGATAGGTTCCTATAAAATGCCGATCAAAATATAAAAATTCTAAACAAGAAATTTTGAATATCACTGTATTTTTTTATATTTTAATTAGTCTGCGGGCATTCAAAATATGCACAAAAAAACAATTTATATGCGTTTTGTGCACAATACTAGAGACACAGTGAGCAGAATTAGAAATTTTTTGTATTTTTTGATCAGAAAATGGATGGATGTCTGTTGATTGTGGGTGTTGATTGTGGGTGTTGATTGTGAGGATGGGTTTCAAATTTAGCGCAGAACATTTCAAGCAATTTATGTATTACACAACACAGAAGAGTATGCCAGTTATGCTGAAGCTCTAATCACGAATATAGTGCATCATATTTTTCAATATAATGTGATTGTTATTTCATTTTGTTTTATGAATACTATAATATTCTTGTACCATCAATTTGAGAACTGGTATTGGATACAGATTTTAATTTTAAATGTGATGCGTTTATAATATTGTCAAGCCATATGTCCTCGTGAAAGAAATAAACAATATTTTCTGACTAAAAATTTGATCAGTTTTCCGATTCATATAATATGGCCATTAAATAGTAACAACTTCATGAAAATGTGATGTACAAACATCTGCCAGAAACTCGAACCAGAAACGAAAGAATGTATTGTTATTTAGTGTGCAGTTTTACATGCGAGTGCATCATTCTTGGCATCTTCCGTGAATTTGAACAACAACAAAAAAACAATCGAACCTGAAAAATTACCTGTTGACGTTCTACTGAGTTAGCTCTGTTACCATCTGACCGCACCTGGCTTGGAGCCCTGAAATAGGAAAATGGACATTTGTTATTTAGAAAAAACTATTTTTAATAATGTTGAAATAAATTAATTTGAATACGTTGCTTTGAGTGCTATGCTTTTGAAAGATAATTGAATTTTTTATTTGCCTCAGTTAATTCAGTTTTTGACTAACTTAATATGCAAGTACTCAATAAAGCATTTCAGAGAATCTTTATTTTTATGCAGAATCATAGATGGTCATCAAATGGAAACCAGTTGTACATGAAATGTATTTTTGATGTTTAATTAAGTTGAATATGTACAGCAAAAAAAAAAACACCCTTCTTTAGTTAACTCTGTTTTTCAGAAATGTATATGTGATAAAACAAGGTATTTAAAAAATACAAAAAAGAAACACATTAGATCAATAAATAAAAGATAAAACAAACAAGAATTGACAAATACCACAAATATGAAAACAAAATATAAGCATAATACCGCTTATAGAGATGCCAAATCGCTGGATTGTATGAAATAAAAATGTCAAAATTTTTATTGGCAACAATCAACAACATCATTTTTCATTTCATTTTTTTTTTTTTCCTTTATTTTTTGCACCACAACAGGCCAGGAGGCCCAATTACAGTGGTGAATTGCATCACAGAACACCCAGACTTGAGAAAAATCACATTTTTAATTTGTGTTCTCACCGGGAATCGAACCCGGAACCTTCAAGTGTGTGAGTCAAGCATCTTGACCACTACACCACGGAGGCCGCCAATTTTGCTGGCAGTCATCTCGACAGAAAAAGCATGACAGATGTTTTTCTCAATTTACTTGGCTCTGATTATAAATAACCACGCAAATTGCTTTGTTAAAATAATAAAACCGACATTTGCACATTGCAGCCTACCCTGGTAAAAAAGTGGCGAAATACGTATATTTTCACGGGTAATTTAATTCATTAGTTATGTTTCTTTAAATATACATTTTATGTACATTTTTCCTGCATCGGTATTTGGTTGTATGAAATCTTTTCTTATCCCGACATGTTTATTAAGTAATTATTAAGGTGATAAATATTGAATAACCAATTGTTTATTGTCAGTTGTTTCCAGAAATATGGAGTAAAGATGTCAGGGCCGCACTCATTGTAAAACGGCTTCAATGATTTTTATAATTTGAAAAAAAAAAGCTTGATTTTAGCTTACCAAAAGATCAGTATTTGTGGCAACTATGGATTTAATCAACCGGGAGGGGGAAATAATTGCTTTGAATCTGATACATAAATATTTGCTTCTAGAATTTCAATCCAAAAGACGGATAAAAACCAGGGTTTTGATGCAGATACATACATATACTTTGGATATAATGTATCTTTATTATTCAGATGTTCTTACTGATTTATGTTTCTTTATACTTGGTCATTATTTTCGCCGGAGACAGAACAGGTTGTGTTGCCTACCACGATGCGAAACCAATCTGCGAATGGTCATACTGGTGGGTAGAGCAATGTCTTTGCTACAGAGTCACAAGTTTAAGTTGGCAGTGGCATAAACATGAACTAATTTTTTAATGAGATTTATCTTTATAATTATTGTATTTCTGTAAATTTATCTTAACTGTTGGGATCAGGAAGGATATACTAAAGTGGGCCAATCAGGCATCAAAATGATGTTGACGTATTTCATGATAGTGAGACTTCCCTCGGGAGGGCAATATCAAGATATTTTTAATTTATTATATTTTCTTGTTTAGCAAAAGTGATTAACGATTTCGATTATCTGTTCTTTTTTTTAAATATATTTTTTTTTTATTGAAATGAAATGAATCATTCTTCAGCTACCTTGAATTAATTTGGCTTTATAGGAAAAAGTATTAGTGGGTAAGTAAGGGATTTAAAATAAATGTAGGATATTATCATAAACATTCAATAACAGGATTCCATTAGAAAGAAAAAAGTTGAATACTAACCTCAATGGATTACCATTGCTGTCTCTTGGTCCCCTGGGCACTTCTGCAGGAACGTTACCTGAAATCAAACACACTATGAAGTAAGAAGACATTTTAAGGATGGTCATTAGGCTGTGCTTATGGCAAAAAATAAAACTATGTAAAGAAAAAACGAGTAAAAAATTCACAAAAAACTAAAGATAATGTGAATATTGAATCATTCATCATAGTTCTTTGAGCCGTCTTTGCACGACGAGTACCGCTTAATATCATGCCACATTAATGTGGATAATTTATTTAGCGCATTCATATTTTTGTGCAACGACTATGGTGGAGATGTATAGTGGGATTTGCATGTTAGTATTATTGGTCCTGACAAAATTGTTAGACATAAACAAGTCGGTAAGTGGGGTATATACAAATATTATTAATGTTGGACCACAAAGTTAATGCCTCAAATATTTATTCCCATGGTACGGCTGGCTATAATAGTGGCCTAAGAAACTCGAACTCACACTAGGGCTGGCTACACACGAAGTCCAGACGGATTGCCGACTTTTGTTCTTGAATATTATGTAAATTTTCTTATACGAGACTAAAGTAAAAAGGGTTGAATCGGCCTTTATTAAGATAATATTCCGAACAATCTTTTTTTATTTGTAATAAAATAGTTCATATTTTTATATAAAAGTAGTTGTCTAGATCATGTTATTTATTTGGCAAGTGTAATTATTTAGTGTGTTCAATTATAAAATAGTAAATACTGTATTTTTCAAACCATAAGATGCACTTTTTTACTCTGAAAATTCAACCAAAAATTAGGGTGCGTCTTATGGTAAGATGAGTCTTATCGTCTGCAGAATATGGCAAGTGTTTTCAGAAGTAAATAAATTGCAGCCTACCAAGGAAACAATACCTGCAAATTCTTTCAGTACAGTGGGGGTAAATAATATTATCTTACGAAATTTTTCATTCGCTGCACGCTTCCCTAAATGGACGAATTTTACAAATTATAAAAAATAAAGGATGAGTACTAAATACAGTAAACCCCTGTTTTATGTTTTTCAAGGGAGCAGCAAAAAAAAGTGTTAAACTGAGGAAAACGCTAAAGTGAGGAAATGAAAAAGTGCAGAAATTTTTTAAAAAAGGTCATAATTGGGGATTATTAATATTTACCTATGATTTCATTAAAAATATTTTGTATTTTGTCGATCAATACCGCCATAGTGTTTTTTTAAAATTGAAATAAATATATTAAAAAAACATATTTTATAATTATATGTAAGTACTTAACCTTAAAACCATGAAAATAAAAATTAGCATAAAATGCATACAATGAGTTAATGGTGGATTCACATCTTGGTTTGCGATCTCAAAAGGGGTGAAACAGGGATGTGTAATGTCACCATGGTTGTTTAATCTATACGTGGACAACTGTATGAAAGAGATAGAATGTATGTGTATTGGAGCAAAAATTGATAGTTTTTCAGTAAGCTGCTTGTTGTATCTAGAATGTATGATGTATGCCTGGAGAGCGAATTGGTGATGAACATTTTAAGCAAACGCGGCAGCGCGCAGTTCAGCGTCTTTTGACAGATCGAATGAGTTTTGTAAAAAGCGGGAAAACCTAAAATTGAGGAACGTAAAAACGAGGTTTAACTGTACTTAATTATTTAAAATTGTATAAAAGTGTAAAACGTCTTTATTTAAAATAAAGCAAGAACCTACTTCCTGATATGTATTTAAAAATAACATATCTTTTAATTGCTCCATCACAAGCACATGGCCGTGAATTAATTTTTATAGGTGCGAGATTCGGGAAATCAGGATTCTGTCGGCCTCGTGGTGTAATGGTCAGCGCGTTTGCCTACCATGCAAGAGGTCTCGGGTTCGATTCCCGACATGGATGATATGAAATATTTATTTAAAAGGGTGTTTTTACACTAGAATATTTCATAGTCCCTGGACTGGTACCTGAAGCGTAAGACTGATCATCTTACCTTCATGTAACAAAAATGATCAAGATACGCTGCAATTGTTGTACCAAAGCAGTGCCCTATGCACCATTAGGTGCGGAAAGGGAATGGATGGTGGTAGATTCAGGAAATGTGATATCTGATATTATATAATGGCAGTTTCTAAATACAAAACATTAAAAAAACTTTTTATATTAATGGAAAAGTAGCCTTCAATATGTTAACCGATACAAAAATAATGCATCTAGAGAATAATTCATTATTATTTGTAATTAGGATATTTTTCGGCAAGCTTGTAGTTTTTTTGTCCAGTGGGGTAGTTTATTTAAACACTTCTCTTTAGCATAGATAGAGGTTTTGAGTACCTACCTGTATTTAATGGAATGGCCAAACGAGCATTAACAGCTAGAAGATGGTCTCTTCGTTGCGATAATGACCCTATATAGTCCTGAAGCCGAACGTTTTCCGTACGCAATTGATGGAGGCACGACAACAATGATGCAACTGGAAAAAAACTCTTTTTTGTAATTCCATATTAATTAATGAAAAGGCAAAGAAAAATACTTAGATTGAAAAGTGTAACAGAGAGTGAATTAACTGAATACCAAATGTCGAGTCGTCATCGAGTTTAGTATTTATTTTCCATTATTTATGTCAGCTTTACCATTTTTACTATTCTTTTACTATACAAAATATTTTTTAAACATAACTAATTTAGTAGTTCCCTAGAGAAACCTGTTCTAAGGAGGACTGTACAGGTTTCATAAATTTTATTGAATTATTTTTTATATATTTTTAAATACTTAATTTAATATTGAATTATTACAGTGCTTCCAAACTAAGGTATTGCGAGTTAGAGAGAATGCCCCTTGGTGTCCTAGGAACACCACCAGGAAGTGCATGATTAATTACAGGTACATCTAGTGAGATGGAGATGAGATAAAGAAATTCAGCGCAAAAAGTGTCTAGAAGAGGCTTGGCAACATGCCTGTTGGTGTCGGTGTTGGTATACCATGCAGTGCCCTGTGCACCATTAGGTGCAGATAGGGAAATTATTAATGATTACGCATTTTTTATCTAATAAATGATTGTTGTTGTTTTCTTCTGCAAGGAAAAATATAAAAAATAGTTACTGTCAAAATGTTGCGCTTGTTCCATGAGGAATTGCGAGCCTTGCTCCCACTGCCTCTCCAGCAGCTGGTCGAGACTCTGGGTGCTGCCCCCGAGTCCAGCCCCCTCGGAGCTCGGCCCTGCCCCAGACTGGGGCCCAC